>NW_026691050.1:697284-1045926 GCF_020826845.1 Diceros bicornis minor
GCATGCACCAATGCACCGCTTCTCAAACCATGCTGTGGCAGCATCCCATATAAAAAGTAGAGGAAAGTGGGCACAGACGTTAGCCCAGGGCCAATCTTCCTCAGCAAAAAAGAGGAGGATTGGCATCAGATGTTAGCTCAGGGCTGATCTTCCTCACACACACACACACACACAAAACCCAAAAATGCCCAGTCTAGGGGCCTGCCCCATGGCCTAGTGTTTAAGTTCAATGAGCTTCTCTTTGGTAGCATGAGTTCGGTTCATGGACACAGACCTATACCACTCATCAGCAGCCATGCTGTGGGGGTGACCCATATACAAAAAAGAGGAAGACTGGCACGGATGTTAGCTCATGGTGACTCTTCCTCAGCAAAAATATAAATAAATAAAGTACCCCGTCTATGATATTTTTGTTACAGCGTCCCATACTGACTAGGACACTGAGTGTGTGAATAAGTTCATTTAGATTGACGATCCTTCTTCTACATGACACGTTACTGCCGATGATTCCTAAATCGGTGTGAGTCAAATTTCCCTTAAGGATCATAAAGAGGTTAAGGCCCTTCTCCCTAGTTATGCACATATTGATACACATGAAAACATGTTGCATCAAGTGCTTTATTGACACCTTAGTCTCACACCTGATCCCATTGGCCTTCGGTGAACCTCAGTTTTACAGTCAGTGTATTCCCCAAAGGGCAATAAAGGAAAGTCCCTGGACTGAAAAGGGTCGGTATCCATCGTGTAGCTCCTGTCCTCTGCCCAGCCAGCTCTAGAGCAGTGTTAATTTACAAGATAGGCTTTTCTCCAGGCAGCTCTGTCTTTCTGCCAACATGTTCTCATTTAGGATGATCTCACCAGGAGGAATGAGTGGAAATTTGGAGAGAAGAGCTACAGAAGGCATCTGCCAGGGGAAATTCTTTGTGGTTACATGACCTAGGATATGGACACCTGGCTGCTCTAAGGTGTCCTGAAAATGGAACCATTCCCATGTCTGCAATATCCTTCCATGTCCTCTTTCCCCTCCATGTCTCTGTTCTTGGTGGCCAAATTTCCTTGGCAATGACAATAAAAGAATGAAAGTAGGGAATGACCCATTTCCAGTCTCAGAATTCTGTGAAATTTTACTGCCTATCCCCAGTCTCCCAGGACTGACACTCTTTTTATTCTTTTAAGATTAGATTACATTTTAATCTCCTTTAATCAGAGTTTTCTCTCATCCTTGTTATGTATATACATGTTCTAATACATAATATTGAAAACATTATTTTTGACCCTACAATCTCCAGATTCACTCATAGTTATTTTCTGATGGATGCGTGCCTTTGTAATTATGTTTATAACTCCATTAACTATAGAAATTGACTAAATGCTGAGTAGTAATGTACTAATACAGGAAAATGGCCCATTTTTATTCAACATAAAGTTTCATGTTTTCATCAAAACAAATACATGAATACTTAATTGTTCAGCAAAAACTTTTACTATGTACATGTAAGCGATTATAAATCTATTGGAGTTGCTTTACCTTGTCGATTATTCCTTGTTTCTGAATTGTGCATTCAGCATTTCCATGAACACTTTAGAATTCTGCATCTTTATCCTACCATTTTATTTTCTTTATTATAATTTTTTTTTTTATAAATTTTTTTTTTTATAAATTTTCCCCCCCAAAGCCCCAATAGATAGTTGTATGTCATAGCTGCACAACCTTCTAGTTGCTATATGTGGGACGTGGCCAGGCCGGAGAAGCAGTGCATCAGTGCACACCCGGGATCCGAACCTGGGCCGCCGGCAGCAGAACGCGTGCACTTAACCGCTAAGCCACGGGGCCGGCCCTATATGTTATAATTTTTATTAATTTATTTTTTTCCCCAAAGCCCTAGTGGATCGTTGTATGTCATAGCTGTATATCCTTCTAGTTGCTGTATGTGGGAAGCTGCCTCAGCATGGCCGGAGAAGTGGTGTGTCGGTGCGCGCCTGGGATCCAAACCCGGGCCGCCAGCAACGGATTGTGCGCACTTAACCGCTCAGCTACGAGGCCGGCCCTATCCTACCATTTTAAATACTAAATCATCGACAAAAGTCCACATTACTCGTTCAGTTGTGTGTTAGTGGATCCTTTGTAGGGTGTCTTCCTAGGTACGTTTTCACATGGTCATCGACAAAAGTCCACATTACTTATTCAGTTGTGTGCTAATGGGTCCTCCGTAGGGTGTCTTCCCGGGTACATTTTCCAATGTGAACTCCAGCTGAAGGCCTTGTGACACTGATATAAATACTGGTGTCTCCACAAATCATGGGGCCAATGATGTGTGGTCTGTTATGAGAGGTTTGGGGATTCGATCGGAGATGTAAAAGACACTTTCCACTCCAAACAAATGGACTGAAGGTATATTTTATTATATAGAGGATAGTAAAGGCGATAGTCTGCAAACAGATCCGAATAGGTCAAATATTAAGAGGGAAAAAACATCAGCCCGAGTGGAAAGGGAAAACATCCACATCGGCTGAAGAGTAATGACACAAATCAACCGGAAAGAGAAACACCAAGTTGACCGAAAAGAGAAGACATCAAATCAATTACTTAATATCAAATCAATTACTTCACATCAAATCAATCACTCACAACATCCACACCCCACTGCCGGGAAAGCCCTGTCAATCGACGCGGCTGGGCAAGGATCACACGTCCTGGGCAAGGTGTCCCTTCCACAGGTGGAACTCTTACCAGGTCTCAGTTTCCAGCAGTTTATATAAGCAGTTACAGAGTTTACAGAGCAAGCATCCAGTGTTCCCATACACAAAATGGTTATCAGTGGCGTATGTACACTGAGTCCCTTGGCTAATGTCCCAGCCCAGTAGTTGTGTACATGCATTGTTCTCTTTGGTTATCATCTTAGCCCGGCACAGATGGCCAGTCCATCCCGCGCTACGATGCCCCAAGAGCCTTGAAATGTTACAACTTTCAACTCTCTCCGTGGGAAAAAGGCCAGTTCTCGGGAAAAGGCCGGTTCCCACCACACAGAAAGCAGCTCTGTATTTCTTTGTGTGCTGGTGGCTATAGGTCGATGGAGCGGCCAAACATGGCTGTACTCACGTCAAGACAGGTCCTTTACAGAGTCATATAACCTAATACTTTTCATTCAATTAGTGTAAGGAATGCTATGGAAAGTAGATTGATGACAATTAATAAAAGATTGATTATGAACATGCTGTTAGGGAGAAAAATTTAACCTCTGGGTATAATGGTTTACTTTTTATGCAATTAATCAACCACCTTAACAAACCCCGTTTACAGGCAGGTCTATATACATATATATATATTAGATTAAGATTATATCATCTATTAGTTTGAATGTGCTTTTGTAAAGTATGCCTTGTTTCTCTTACCCTTTCGTACTGGGAGAAATATGGAATAGATAGAAACTGACTGGATTACTCTGGTCTGAACTCAGATCATGTAGGGTTTGAATCGTTCAACAAATGAGCAATTAATGGCAGCTACACCACTGGAATTTCCTGATCCAACATCACAGACATACACCCTATTGTGGATACGGAGTGTAGAATAGGATGTGCTGTTATCCCGAGGGTAACATGTTCTGTTGATCAATATTTTGGATCAATAAGTGATAAACTATTTTGACTAGCTGGTCTAGATTTTAATCACTCAGAGGTTATTTTCTTCTCTGAGGTCACCCCAACCAAAATTGTTAGTCCATTTAAGTTTTGTTATCCCTTGATTTGGCTTACCTTTGTTTTTTTTTAATTCATTGAAGCTCCATAGGGTCTTCTCGCCTCTCGCCTATTTTGTCATTCCCGCCAATTCAGGGAAAGGTCAATTTCACAGTTTAAATATAAGAGAGAGTAAAACCCTCGAGTGGCCCTTCATACAAGTTCTCATTTAGACAACAAATGATGATGTTGCCTTTGCAAGGTCTGGTCACCGCAGCCTTTACACCGTGTCACTGGGCAAGCAGTGCCTGTAACACCAGAAATGCCAGAGGAGATGCTTTAGGTAAACAGGTGTGGGTTTGCCGAGTTTCTTTTATTTTTTTTAAAGCTTTGCTTGAATGCCTACGTGTGTTGGGTTAAGAATGAATGTAATATAGTACTGGAGGTTTTGGCCAGAGCAATTAGGCAAGAAAAAGGAATAAAAGGAATCCAAATAGGTAACGAAGAAGTGAAACTCTCACTATTTGCAGATGACATGATTGTATATATAGAAAACCCTAAAGAATCTGTTGGAAAACTGTTAGAAACAATCAACAACTACAGCAAAGTTGCAGGGTACAAAATCAATCTACAAAAATCAGTTGCATTTCTATATGCTAATAATGAACTAACAGAAAGAGAGCTCAAAAAGATAATACCATTTACAATTGCATCCAAAAGAATAAAATACCTAGGAATAAATCTTACCAAGGAGGTGAAGGACCTATACAATGAGAACTACAAGACATTATTGAGGGAAATCTACGATGACATAAAGAAATGGAAAGATATCCCATGCACGTGGATTGGAAGAATAAACATAATTAAAATGTCTATATTACCTAAAGCAATCTACAGATTCAATGCAATCCCAATCAGAATCCCAATGACATTCTTCACAGAAATAGAAAAAAGAATACTAAAATTTATATGGGGCAACAAAAGACCCCGAATAGCTAAAGAAATCCTAAAGAAAAAGAACAAAGCAGGAGGCATCACAATTCCTGACTTCAAAACATACTACAAAGCAATAGTAATCAAAACAGCATGGTACTGGTACAAAAACAGACACACAGATCAATGGAACAGAATTGAAAGCCCAGAAATAAAACCACACATATACGGACAGCTAATTTTCGACAAAGGTGCTAAGGACATGCAATGGAGAAAGGAAAGTCTCTTCAATAAATGGTGTTGGGAAAACTGGACATCCACATGCAAAAGAATGAAAGTGGACCATGTGCTATCGCCATTCACAAAAATTAACTCAAAATGGATCAAAGACCTGAAGGTGAGACCTGAAACTATAAAACTCATAGAAGAAAATATAGGCAACACACTATTTGACATTGGGTTTAAAGGAATCTTTTCGGATGACATGCCTACCCAGACTAGGGAAACTAAAGAAAAAATAAACAAGTGGGACTTTATCAGACTAAAGAGCTTTTATAAGACAAATGAAACCAGAATCAAGATGAACAAACAACCAACCAGCTGGGAGAGAATATTTGCAAAACATACATCTGACAAGGGGTTGATCTCCATAATATATAAAGAACTCACACAATTGAACAACAAAAAAACAAACAACCCGATCAAAAAATGGGCAGAGGAATTGAACAGACACTTCTCCAAGGAAGATATACAGATGGCCAATAGGCACATGAAAAGATGCTCAACATCACTAATCATCAGGGAAATGCAAATCAAAACAACACTAAGATACCACCTCACGCCCGTTAGAATGGCCATAATCACCAAGACAAAAAACAACAAATGTTCGAGAGGATGTGGAGAAACAGGAACCCTCATACACAGCTGGTGGGAATGCAAATTGGTGCAGCCTCTATGGAAAACGGTATGGAGATTCCTCAAAGAATTAAAAATAGAGATGCCCTATGATCCAGCCATCCCACTACTGGGAATCTATCCAACGCACCTGAAATCAACAATCCAAAGAGGCTTATGCACCCCTATGTTCATTGCAGCATTATTCACCATAGCCAAGAAGTGGAAGCAACCTAAGTGTCCCTCGACTGACGATTGGATTAAGAAAATGTGGTATATATATACAATGGAATACTACTCAGCCATAAAAAAAGACAAAATCGTCCCATTTGCAACAACATGGATGGGCCTGGAGCGTATTATGTTAAGTGAAATAAGCCAGAAAGAGAAAGACAAACACTGTATGATCTCACTCATATGTGGAATATAAACCAACACATGGACAGAGAAAACTGGACTGTGGTTACCCGGGAAGTGGGGGTGGGGGGTGGGCACAAGGGGTGGAGGGAGTCATATATGGGGTAATGGACAAACAAAAATGTACAACCCAAAATTTCACAATGTTAGAAACCATTAAAATATCAATCAAAATCAAAAAAAAAAAAAACTAGAAGAAAATATACACAGTACTCTCTTTGACATCGGTCTTAGAAGGATCTTTTCAAATACCATGTCTACTCAGGCAAGGGAAACAAAAGAAAAAAAAAATGAGACTACATCAGACTAAAGAGCCTCTGCAAGTCAAAGGAAACCAGGAGCAAAACGAAAAGGCAACCCACCAATTGGGAGAAAATACTTGCAAATCATATATCCGACAAGCAGTTAATCTCTAAAATATATAAAGAACTCATACAACTCAACAATAAAAAAACAAACCGCCCGATCAAAAAATGGGCAGAGGGCCAGCCCGTTGGCTTAGTGGTTAAGTGTACGTGCTCCACTACTGGCGGCCCGGGGTTCGGATCCTGGGCATGCACCAAGGCACCGCTTCTCCGGCCATGCTGAGGCCACGTCCCACATACAGCAACTAGAAGGATGTGCAACTACGACATACAACTATCTACTGGGGCTTTGGGGAAAAAAAGGAGGAGGATTGGCAATAGATGTTAGCTCAGAGCCAGTCTTCCTCAGCAAAAAGAGGAGGATTAGCATAGATATGAGCTCAGGGCTGATCTTCCTGACAAAAAAAAAAAAAATGGGCAGAGGATATGAACAGACATTTTTCCAAAGAAGATATACAGAAGGCCAACAGGCATATGAAAAGACGTTCAACATCACTAATCAGGGAAGCGCAAACCAAAACTACAATGAGATATCACCTTATACCTGTTAGAAGGGCTATAATTACCAAGACAAAAACAACAAATGTTGGAGAGGATGTGGGGAAAAGGGAACCCTCATACACTGCTGGTGGGAATGCAAACTGCTACATCCACTATGGAAAACAGTACGGAGATTTCTCAGAAAATTAAAAATAGAAATACCATATGACCCAGCTGTTCCACTACTGGGTATTTATGCAAAGAACTTGAAATCAACAATTCAAAGAGACTTATGCACCCCTGCATTCATTGCAGCATTATTCACCATAGCCAAGACTTGAAAGCAACCCAAGTGCCCATCAACTGATGCTTGGATAAAGAAGATGTGGTATATATATACATACAATGGAATACTACTCAGCCATAAAAAAGACAAAATCATCCCATTTGCAACAACATGGATGGATCTTGAGGGTATTATGTTAACCAAAATAAGCCAGATGGAGAAAGACAAACACCACATGATTTCACTCATATGTGGAAGATAAACAAACACATGGACAAAGAGAACAGATTGGTAGTCACCAGAGGGGAAGGGGGTTGGGGTGGGCATAAGGGGTAAAGGGGCACATATATATGGTGACTGACAAATAATAACGTACGACTGAAATTTCACAATGTCACAAACTATTATGACCTCAATAAAATAATATAAAAAGTAAAAAAAAAAAAAATAGGTCTGGTGATTTAAATGAATGTTAAGCTAAAGATAAAAGTTTTCAAGAGACTGAGAAATATTAGGTAAATGTACTTAAAAAAGGGTGCAAATTAAAGTAAATCTGCCATCATCCTCTTTAAAACAGATTCAGAGTAACATTATTGTCAAGGTATAAGAAGGAATAGAAATGTTTTATAAAAACAATTCTAAAGGACCTAACGTGACATTCTAGAAGTCTCCATAGTCTTTCACTCATCTAGATTTAAATTGTTCAATTAATACTTTAAAGACTAATGAATCTGAGGGCAAAATATTCAAGGTCATTGTTTGTTTTTCATTGTTGCAAAGTAGATGGGTATGAACCGTGGCTGAAATTCATGGTCTTGAAGAAGAAAAATATATAGAACTTATTTATCACTCTCACAGTGTGTCCTGACTTAATCCTACAGATATCCCCAGAATAAAGCCTCAAGGAATTCCATTATGTTATTAGAAATGACATCTTTCATTCACCATGAATATTCTCTAATTCTCTAGCTAGTAATTATGTTCCTGATGCAAATAGGCAAGTAAAAGAATCCATGCTTGATTAAATTGGGCTCATAACATGTATACATGGGAGACACATGAGAAATGGAGTCTCTCAAAAGAATGGCAGAGATGCTCCTCTTAAATACTATCTTCAGATAAGACAAAGGAGGATGTTGGGGGTGGGGTTTGGGATGTGAGACTGGAGAAGACAATTCTCATGGAGAGGGACATGTAAATGTTTGTCTGAACCAACTCCCCTGCACTGGGCTCTGGTCCTGAAGGGACAACAGGGAGGTGACCAGGAACAGGCCTCCCAGTGGTGGTGCCTTCCCAGGGGTAGCATGGGGATGCTGGGGGAAGGGGGATGGTGTGTGACATGGCACCAGCGGTGGAGGCAGCAATGCAGAGGTCAGGGATCTCTCTCATTCTCTCACTCTCTCTATCTCTCTGTCTCTCTCTCTCAGGGACCTGAGAAGAGGATGTTGGCAGAGCCTGCGCCCCTCGCCTACCTCTCTCATGGACCCTTCTTTCTCTGGCCGCTCACTATGGCAGCCCTGTGGCCTTGGGTTTAACCCATGAGGCCAAGGGCAGGTGCACAGCCAGCGGGCCTAGGGGGGGCCTTGGGGGTCCTCAGTGAAGGCCCCACCTGCCCGCGAGGCCTTGACACGGTGACACCACCTGAAAATAAAGCAAACACATATAAGCATATGTAGTTTTAAAAGGAAAAGCACACAACTAAAAGAATTGATATCATTAAATACACTATTCTATTTGTTTATGTGTCAAACTACTGATAGGAAATAGCCCGGTGTAGTGATAGTAGAATTGATCAATTTCATAGAGAATTCTTTTAACGGTTGTTCATATCTTGTGTTTTACATCATTGATTAGGGTAATATTTTCATCTTTTCCTTTCCTAGTGTCTCCATCAATCAGCCTTGAAGTGGAACTGAGTACATGCTTTTCAGAAGCGGCATCATTCTCTACTCAGCCAGAGCATTGGGCCTGACAATAGCTGGATCCAGCAGAAAACTGGGCACTCTAGGAGATGTCATGTGGAGATGTGCCTGGCTGGACTAATAGTCACGTGGATATGATTTTTAAAAAAATCTCTCAGAGCTTTCCCAAAATCAAATAATATTCTTAAGTTGCTTTAGTAGAAGAGACATTAGTTAGTGTCTTTTTAATTTCCACAGAAGCTTTTTTTATGTTACTAAAGAAACTAAACATTATGTCTTTTGTCTTGTTACCAAAATGGACTTGGTATTAAAAACAAGAAACCTACAAGAAAGGAAACACTCATATGGAATAGAAATTGTGGGTCGCAATTGCTACTTTTTTATATAAAATCACGTTTTATTTATTTACAATTTCTCTCAACTGTGCTTTTGAAAATAACTTAGTATTAGAAATTACCAGTAAGAAGAGGGTGTGCTCCCTTGAGTGTGGTCCAGTAGAAGTCAGGTGACTCAGACCTGAGTTCTAGGCCCAGGTCTGTTTCTGGTTAGTGTGTGACAACGTACTTAGGCTCTCTGGAACGTAGTATTCCTTTCTGTAAAATTAAAGAGTTTGATGATTTTTGAGAACTTTTCCAAATATTAAATGACTTCTCTTTTATATTTTTTATAATTTTATTTATTTATTTTTCCCCCAAAGCTCGAGTAGATAGCTGTATGTCATAGCTGCACATCCTTGATGTATGTGGGACACTGCCTCAGCATGGCCGGAGAAGTGGTGCGTCGGTGCGTGCCCGGGATCCGAACCCGGGCCTCCAGCAGCGGAGCGCGCGCAGTTAACCACTAAGCCACAGGGCCAGGCCTGACTTGTCTTTTAAAAAACAAAAAGATCCTTCTCAAACTTATACATTATCAAAAATTTTTTCTGAACTTTCACTTACCAAGAACAACTGATGTCCCTTCAATTATATTGATTGAAAATAAAGATCATAAAAGTATAAATTTGGTAATCTAATAAATGAATTAGCATAAAAATGAGCCAGGAAAAAATTTATGATCAATCAAGATATTACACTATGAAAATATTACTGTTTGTTACAGTACATAAAATGATGACACTGAAATAGTATCTTTTTGCTGTCTGTAAGTTTATATTGTTACTCATATATCACTATTAATCCTATTATGTTTTACAAGTAATAAAATGTCTTGAAAGGAGAGAACAATAAAGCAGCAGCCCTGCATTACACACGAATGTTGTGTTCTCCCTGGAGGGAAAATGAGGATACAACATTGGTCAAGTACTTCGTTTTGTAACCCACTGGTGCCTTTCAAACATATAGCTATTATTGTAAGAGTAAAGATATTCTTTTTTTTTTAATAATTTTATTTATTTATTTATTTTTCCCGCAAAGCCCCAGTAGATAGTTGTATGTCATAGTTGCACATCCTTCTAGTTGCTGTATTTGGGACGCCGTGTCAGCATGGCCGGAGAACCGGCTTGTCAGTGAGCACCTGGGATCCAAACCCGGACTGCCAGCAGCAGAGTGCGCACACTTAACCACTAAGCCACGGGGCCAGCTCAAGAGTAAAGATATTCTTAAAAATAGTGCCACAAAACAGGGTTTCCCAGCTACTTGTTGTCAGATCTGAGACAGATATTAGGCCGGGGCACTTGAAGAGGCATGGTGGACTCAGCTGAGGGTGATTTAATTACTGTGAGATGATTAGCCAATAGCGAATAAGACGGAGACAGATTAAAAAGAGGTAAAGGGAAATAAAGTTGAAAATAATTAAGAAAAATAGTGCCTTCAAAATATCCTCTCATTATTTTTATAGCTCTTTTTTGTTTTTGAGGCATGACTAGGATAGTATGTTAGATTTTTATAAACTCTTTTCTCCTGGGCTTATATTACTGAGTTCTTCATTATTTATGATAATGCCAAAGAAAGTCTGGACAAAAGTATTCTGTACTATCAACAAGCACAAAACATGTACAACATTGCTCTATATATTAAGAGTCCAGCTGTAATAGTCAAGACATATATTCATGTATGTAAAATTATAATGATTTTCTTATTTTCTCCGGCTGTGGACCATGTTAAACTATATAGTAATGAGCAGAAAACCTGAAGAACTAGGTGATTTAAAACACCTGTTGTTACAGCTAGGCCATTCAAAGGTGAAATTAATTTCAATTTCACACTTCTCCTTTCCTTGTAGCCAGTGAAGTGTCTGGAAGACAGAAAACACATAGAATTAATTGAGAGTTAACAGTATTTGGAGGCAGTTGAGGTTAAGCACTCAACAATGATGTCCCTTACTTCAGGAGCCATTGACTATTTTTCATAAGTTTTCTTTATACACGGGTTCTATTCTTAGATTATTTCTGTATGTTTCTTAGAAGAGAGACAGGGAAGGAGAATTAACTATCAATCTACTGTGTGCCAGTTCCTTTACTGTATTACCTTATGCAATTCTTAGAGTAATCCTTTAAAGTAACTGTTATAATTCATATTTAACTGCTAAAGAAAACCATGGTTACAAAATTGATCAAGGGTAAGAGGGAAGATCTGAACATCAGCCCGTTGGGTTATGCCTCATATTCTCTCCACTGTGATAAAAATGGTGCTTCAACATGGGTTCTCACCATCTGGCTATTTAATACCGGCTCCTGCCAACAGCATTGGATGACATGAGATGAGAAGTTTATTTCCAAAGTTAGTTTATTATATTTAAACTCTACTATTTATGAGTAGGATGTCAAGACATGTTTTAGAGGCATAGAGAGCAACTGGTTAGTTCACCTACACATTTTTCTGGTTTACTATAACCTTCGTGTGCCACATTGTGTGAACTTTACCAACTTTAGTGCTTCACTGTTCTGTTTTATAAAATTCAGAGTTTCACTTTTCATGTAAAGCACTTTGCTGCTCTCTTAGTCACTAGATGGCAGTTTTGTATCTCTGTAAATTACCACTGCAGGAGGAAATGAGAGGTCTTAAGCCAGTTTGCTCTGCACAAATGATGGACATAGGAGGACTTCTGGTCCATCAAGACTGCCTGTGTTATTCCGTGGCTGTAACGGGGATGTCCAGGACTGCTTAGTCAGAGGCACGAAGCAGAGTCAGAAAGCATCCTCTAAGTTCTTCTTCAGATGTGAGTTCAGGCACCTGTCTTCTCACCTGAGCACATTGGAGTTTATTGAATGTATTCAGACTCTTACTCTCTCCCTGTACTTAATAAGTCTGGGAGTTCCATACCCCTAGAAACAACACATGACACATAAAGCCTTTTCTCAACTAAACGGAGTTGAGGGCTATGGTGTTGCCCGAGAGTCTGATGCTTAAAGAAAATACAGCTGGTGCTCAGGCGGAAGGAAAGAGCGTCAGCTACTCCTAGAGGGCTTTTATTGATGCTCCTATGGAATGAGCAAGTTTAAAATAAAACCACATGGCTTAAACCTCACAAACTGATTGTTTTATTTTCAAGTAATAGGCTCTGAAAATCTGCTATGTCTAAAAAGCTATTTCATAAAACTGAAACAGTTCTGTTTTTTATTCTCTGGTATTTGAAATACTATTAAAACTGTAAATCCTTTAACATTCTACAATATATAAATAGGCAAATATCAATTATATTCTCTAAAAATGTCTGCTCCCATGTTAAAGTTTAATATATAGCAGCAGAATCGGTTACCACCCAATTTTTAACTCATTTTTTGCTTTTGAAATTACATATAAAATTTGTGTTTTGAAGTATTTTCCTAAAACTCAGCATCTTTCTGATATAAATAGACTAGTTGAAAGGTAACTAGAATGAAATTTGATCTTTAAAACTTTAGCTTTGTGTAAGAACTGATAACAAGAGGCAGTTGGGTCTCTCCACGTTATGATATTTATTAATTGTGAATAACCACATCTATTACAAAGTGGTGAATAATAAAAAGAAATTAAACAATATCAGCACTCTCTTTCCCCACAGGTACAGTTTATATGCAAATAAATTCTCAAAGGTCAGAAAAATGCCTATGATTTCAGATAACTGGTAAAATACTATCTCATTCCAGTTTTAATCTCATTTGAAATTGACTTAAAACTCTTCTCTTAGATTCCTGCTCTTATCAGTGCCCCCAGGTCCCCTCAATGCCTCATTTGATTGCAAACTTATCTGAGGAATTGAATATTCTTTTCCATTTCTTCTCTTTAAGGTATCTGTGATAGTGCTTTTTATACAGTGACCACTTGGTACAATTCAGTATTAGTTTCAGAAACATCTTTAGTTAGGAACAAATCAAGGAAACAGATGTGAGGAATGTGAGGATGCCTAGCTGATGGTGCTTCAGGGATTCCTCACGTGAGTCTTGTCATAGAAAAGTTTAAAGAGTAAAGCAGCATTGGTCAGTTCAAAAGTGTGGGGTGAACATAATTCTAAATAATGATGGAGACGTAAAAACAAGAAGCCACTTGAATTTCGTTGAAAGGTATTAGACACATCAAAGGGCTGGGAAAAAAACATTGTTTAATGTAAGTTCTTTCTAAACTCTAAGGCAACAATATGAATTTACATGGTAATTATAAACCACAAAACAACAATTCACAAGACAAGTAAACAACTAAAGTAGAAACCAGAATAAGAAAAATAGAGGTTAAAGCAGAGATGGAGAGTGATGGTTGGGGTCAGAAACCATGGCTTAGTCATCCTTGAATTCTCCCTCAGACTCTGATCATTCCTAGTGCTCAGTAAACAGTTTGACCCCCTGAGCCTGGGGAGGACCAAAGTGAGAGGTGGTTGGGAGGGGAGACAATGCAAGGATACCCTTGTGGAGGCACTGACATTGAAAATCAGTGACATTTTTGCCAAGGTGTTTACCATATTCGAGATTATTCTGGAAAGTTAAGGATTTTTCTGGAATGTACATTTTCATTTTATGGAAACTCCAACTAGCCCAGAGAAAGATTTAGACATTTTAGCTTCAGAAATAGAGAGAGGGGCGACCCTTGTGGTGCAGCAGTTAAGTAAGCACGCTCCGCTACAGCGGCCCCGGGTTCAGATGTTCGGATCCCGGGCGCACACCAATGCACCGCTTGTCGAACCATGTTGTGGCAGCGTCCCATATAATGTAGAGGAAGATGGGCACAATTGTTAACCCAAGACCAATCTTCCTCAGCAAAAAGAGGAGGATTGGCCTTGTAAGTTAGCTCAGGGCTGATCTTTCTCATAAAACAAAAAAAAGAAAGAAAGAAAGAATGAGAAACTTTTTTGTCAGTTTTAATAATGAAAACCAATTAGCAACTGGGAAACAGTTACAATTTGAGATGAGAATGTGAAGAAAGAATTAGACGTCTCATGTTGTTGCTTTTCTCTGGGGCAGTAAGGCTTGCAAGGGAAATGAAGTTCCATCTTTGCTCTATCGAGTTTGAGAAGGTGTAAAATTCATTTGTGCTGGGCAACACTGTTGACCTGTGGAGAAAAACAAATGGTTCAAGCACCTGATCTAAAGGAATAACTGAACTCATAAAAGTTTTTAGCTTATAAAGTGTGCTTCCAATCTATTTAACTTTACTGGACATCCATTCACCTCTATGTGCAAGGTATTTGTGGTAGGTATCGAAGGAAATATAAAGAATTATAAGGTTCCAAGCTCCTCCACATACATGAAATTGTTTGCAAGATATAATTTGATTCTGCCAAGGTATTTAGTGTATGTTGTATTACAGAACCTTAAAAAAAATGAGAATGTTATAGAGAAATTGTAATTAAAGACAGCTTCTTAGGAGAGGTGGACTAGATCAAGTCCTCAAAGGGACCACTTTTGAGCAGGTGGAGGAAAGAAAGAGTGAGGATTTCAGATGGGAGAAGAGAGGAAAGGTACAGAAGTAGAAAGGAACATGGCATTTGGGCATGGGGGTGGGGAGACCATGACAGGCACAGTCTTCCCATGACTGAGAGGCAGCTCAGTTTCCTCCTGCAGGAGCCCAGCACTGCTTCCCACCTCCTGGCCTCCTCCACCTGCAGACTCCGTGGTTGAGCCAAGGCCTATTTTTTTTTTTTTGTGAGGAGATCAGCCCTGTGCTAACATCTGCCAATCCTCCTCTTTTTTTGCTGAGGAAGACTGGCCCTGGGCTAACATCCGCGCTCACCTTCTTCCACTTTGTATGGGATGCTGCCACAGAATGGCCTGCCAAGCGGTGTGTCGGTGCGCACCCGAGATCCTAACCAGTGAAGCCTGGGCCACCGCATTGGACCGCTCACGCTTAATAGCTTGTGCCACCGGGCTGGCCAAGACCTATCTTATCTGGATTGCTGCCTAGTCTTCCAACAGGTCCCTTTCCTTCAGTCTTAATTTCTTCTAATCTTTCCTCCACCATGCCTCCAGAGTTACCTTCTAGAATCCAAATTTGCTTAAATCTGATATCTGCTTAGACTCCTTCAATGACTGCTCAGAGCATCCGAGAGAACATTCAGACTCCTGAGCTGGACACGCAGGCTTTCTCTTGCTGTCCTCATCTTTAGCCTCATCACCCACTGTGTTCTACATGTTCGCTTTGTTCCAGCCTTAAAAATACCTCCATTTTCTGAAAGCTTTAGCATCCTTTATATCTGTCTTTTTATATGTGTTTCTTCTGCACTCCTACTCCCTTTATTAGTCAACTTAATTCCTATTTCTTGATCTAAACTCATATCAAATGTTCCTTCCTCTTGGAGACATTTCCTGAGAGGTCTCCATCTAGACACCCATTTTGATGTCCCCACTCTGGGACCCTGTACTTATTTCCTATTCCATAACTGTTGTTTTATTCTTGTCTCATAGACAGTGAGCTCCTTAAATCTGAGACTATCCTTCTTCTTGATAAATAAATGGCAAGCAACAGGATACAGTGGAGCATATGAGGAAGCCATTTGGTGTAAAACTAATTGGGCCTGACCCTGTTTTATTTTTCTTTTCCCCAAAAGGGGCCTGTAGCCTCTGTTCATCCATTGTATATCCGCTTTAAGCAATTAATGTGTCCCAAAGACAAAAGCAATGCCCTTAAGTTGTAAATGCAACTTTCCCCACATTAGCATTTCCTTAAGGATAAGCATTTCTCCGTAGGCTAGGGTTTGATTGCTGCGCTCATTCCGTGACCACCAAACTTGAGACAACAGCCACGTCCATGGAGACAGCAGACCTGATACCCACAGTGTCCATCAATCCCCGTGCCAACAGGTCAACGTCGTGGCTATTGTAAAAGGGACATTGCAATCACATGTGGTCCATGCTCTTTGATGGTATATAATCACGCTGTACACCTCACTTCTTTGAAGTGTTCCATTTCTTTGTGAAAGGACTCTCCTCGGCTATATGATCCTCAAAGCTTGGCTCATAATAAACTCACCCCAATTTTGATAAATTTTTATTTATTTGGTTATGGATTATTTGCGTCGACATTCTATTTGTCTCTCCAGTATCTAAACGCCGTACCTGACACCTTTGGTGCACTCAGAAAATGTTTGATGAGTGAATAAGTATGTGTGAGACCACACAGGATGGAGCAGAAGGGGCTTTTTAGGGAGTGGTAGAAAATTTGCTCACATTCCTACCATAGTGGTTGAGGCTGTGGGCTTTGGACTAGTTTGTCTGGGCATCAATCCCAGTTATTCCACTTTTAACTGGAGAACCTGTGGAAATATTTACTCTCTGAACCTGAGTTTCCTCATCTATAAAAAGGGGCTACTGAAAACTCCTGTCTTGTAGCGTTTTAGTGAGATTTACGTGCATTAACTTATGTAAAGTACTTAGAAGAGCTCCTGGCACATAGTAGGCACGTAAATGTTAGCTGTTATGTTATCATTATTGCTCTTATATATAAGTAATATTCTGGTTTTGAAAAGATGCTTTCATAATATAGTTGATCCTCATTATTTGTGGATTCCGTGTTTGCACACTTGTCCACTAGCTAAAATGTACCAGCAGCCCCCAAATCAACACTCTCAGGGCTTTCATGTCCATTTTCAGATATGCACAAAGTGGTGAGAAATTTGATTCACTCGACGTGCACGTTCTGAGCTGAGGGGCAACAAGATGCTGCTCTGCCCTCTTGTTTCAGCCCACATTGTAAACAAGTGTCCTTCTTGCAGTCTATTTAGTGCCTCATTTCTTATCTTTTTGTGCATTATGTTGGTGACCTTGCCATTTAATATGTCCCCCATGTGTAGGGCTGCAATGCTGCCTGGTGTTCCTCAGGGCAAGAGGCTGTGACGTGCCTTTACTGAGAAAATATGTGTGTTCGACAAGCTACTATCAGACACGAGTTGCAGTGCTGTTGGTGTGAGTTCAATGTTAATATATCAACAATATATATTAAATAAGGTGACTTTAAAGAGAACACACAGAGAACAAGGTAATGTACTGATCAGTTGAAGAAAATGTGACTAAGGCTTACAGGAACCTAACACTGCATTTCTCGTAGGAGCAGTGGGTCATATTCACTGATTCAGTGTACACAATGACCTTATAGAATGTCACACTGTGCATAAAGAGAACTGACTGTATCTTATGTAATCCTAACATAATCCTTTAAAGCAGGCAGGGTACAGAACAGGGTGTCCACATTTTACTATTAAAGTAAGGCTATTAAAGACCTTGTGAACCAAGTGGAGAATTTAAAATGTCTTGTGTTCAGCATAAGAGTCATGAGTTTTTGAGCGAGGAAGATCTATGATGCACTGATGTTTAAGGAACAGTTACCTGGCAAGAGAATGTAGTATTGAGAGGAAGAGGGAGAACTGATCTGGAAAGGAGAACCAGCTGTTAAACTCTCCACGTATTCCCACTGTTAAGTGAGGAGATTCTGAGCTAAGGTGCTGATGTGATAAAGGAAAAGTCGCAGCCAAAGGATAAAATAATGGATTTGTTAACCATATATAGAGTCTAAATCAGGCTGTGGTTCTCAAAGTGGAGTCCTTGGACCAGCAACATCAGCATCACCTGGGAACTGGGCTGAAATGCAAATTGTCAGGTGCTGCTGCAGACCTGCTGAACTGGCAAGTCTGGGGTGGGGCCTGGCAATCTGGGTTTCAACAAGGCCTCCAGGTGCTTCTGGTGCCCATCAAGTTTAAGAACCAATGAATTAGGGGCCGGCCCCGTGGCTTGGCGGTTAAGTGCGCACGCTCTGCTGCTGGTGGATCAGGTTCGGATCCTGGGCGCGCACCAAGGCACCGCTTCTCCTGCCATGCTGTGGCCGAGTCCCACATACAGCAACTAGAAGGATGTGCAGCTATGACACACAACTATCTACCGGGGCTTTGGGGGGAAAAATAAATAAATAAAATCTTAAAAAATAAAAGAACAAATGAATTAGAAAAACGATTCCAACACATCACTATGTCCAGGTAAACTGCAAGGCAGGAGGTGGTATTTGTTTGGAGGATAAGATGCATTTTATTTTTATTTTTTTTTGAGGATGATCAGCCCTGAGCTAACATCCATACTAATCCCCCTTATTTTGCTGTGGAAGACCAGCTCTGAGCTAACATCCACTGCCAATCCTCCTCCTTTTATTTTCCCCCAAAGCCCCAGTAGATAGTTGTATGTCATAGTTGCACATTCTTCTAGTTGCTGCATGTGGGACGCGGCCTCAGTGTGGTCGGAGAAGCGGTGCGTCGGTGCGCGCCCGGGATCCGAACCCGGGCCGCAGGTAGCGGAGCGCATGCACTTAACCGATAAGGCACGGGGCTGGCCCAAGGTGCATTTTAAGTTTCAGGAAATAATAGTTCAGCATCTGTTTCATCGTAAGGATTCCAGAGATGCCATTTTAGCTCTGGTATGAAGCTCTTTTGTCCACAATATATTCTCCTTTAGAGAGCCGTTGGTAAGTTATTTACCACTTCCCACATGTTCTGAGAGTCTCTTCTTTCTTGAAATCCTCTTTCAGACTTGAAAACGTACTTTATTTTTGTACATAATCTCCTCTATTTAAAATCTGGATTTCTCTTCCTGTAAGATCCTGTGTGGCACATGTAGCCTTACTGTAAATTTGGAATGACATTGATTTGTTCCAAAACCTTAGAATGTTTTAGAACTTAGAACCTGATGAATAGAGAATTTATATGCTTCTGTTTAGGATTCATATTTTTCAGATGTCTAGAGGTATCCCAACTTGCCAGTAATGTGTCTTTAGGTTTAGCAGATCTTGAAAATCTGAATATACTAGAAAATGAATTACATCTCTCATACTAACATTTACAAAATAAATGATCACAATATTAACTTACCCATAAGCACTTTCTATATTCTAGGCTGTATATTATGCTTACATAATAAACATGATAAAGTTTCAAAGAGGAGCCAATTAACTTTTGAACAAAAGCTCGACTTGAGTGTATCTTGGCTTCATTTTGACAGTTGTAGCCTTAATATTATAGTAATGCTTTCTTTTTCTGGGAATCAGATAATCTTGTTGTTGGGGGAAGAGGGAAAATCTCCCTCTGCCCTTTCCCTTAAGGTTCTTATGGCTGGCCAAATAATTAACAAGCCAGGTTAGCAGGAGAAAATAATAACAAGTTTAATAACATGTATACATGGGAGAAACTCAGAAATGAGCAACTCGTCCCTCTGTCTAAGCTGCCTGCTTAAGTATTGCAGTTAAAGGCGAGGAACGTGTTGGGGGTGGATAGTGGTCTGGGACCTCAGAGGGCAAGAGGCATGTCACATGGAGATAGAAATGCAAATGTTTGCCTGACAACTCCTCTCAGGGTCATCTATAGATAATGTGGAGGGAGAGATAGAGTTTTTGATATAAGGGGCTTGGAGTCTTTCCTGTTGTAACCTCTATCCTACATTATCTTTACAACCATCATGATAATAACTCCTTCCTGAAACTGATCTTTTGTTTTAAATTCTTTAGACAGTTTGGGAGGGGAAACTCAAATATTCTTCCTGAGCTCTCTGAGTCCTTATTGTCTTCAGCTCGAAATAATCTGCATACCAGAGTTGTGCCTCCTGGGGTAACTTGCCCTGAGCACCATCAGTTCCCTCCTCTGAAACTTCCCTAGAAGTTTCACAGTCTTTTTGAAAATTAAAGAAGTTTCATAGTCCAGAAGCTGAGTTGGTAGATTGTTTCATCTCACTGAGCACATTTCTTAGTCCTGATAATAGATAGTTCAATTAAGTACATTTTAGAAGGTGGTGATGCAGGTGGCTCTCAAGGTTACACCTATATCGCGGAAGCAAGCAATCAAGTATTTAATGGAAGCATTTCTATGTAAACGAAAGAAAAACAAGGTTAATTGTTGGAGCAAGTTGTAAAGCAGTTTCTGAGTTTAGAGGACAGACAGATAAGATTTTTAGATGTCAGCATCAAAGCATCTTTTGCAGTTTAAAATGTCTCTGATGATGTCATCGGGTAATCTCTTAAATTTATATCAAGTCCATCAGCTTCAGTTTGTAAGGCTTCAGGAAAAAGGGCAGGTTCAGTTTTCAGTGATTCCAAATGAAAATGATGGAAAAAATCAAAAACGTTAGTTTGGACGTCTGTAGCCAGATATTTTAGGAGACTAGAAGAAATCAGGATCCAGTCAAGTCAACAATATAAAACAAAAACCTTAAAAGACAATTAACAAAACTAGGATCTAATATCTGCAAATGTACACTATAGTTTTTACTGAAATATAATTTTTCTTTCTAAAATCACCCTCATTTTTATCAAAGATAGACAAATTAAAACTAAGTAGTTTGCAAAATAAGTCTAGTTCCAATAGAGTTGACCCAATTATTTACATAAGTACAGCAAGAATAGGAATTGATCACATAGGCTCTTTTAAGTCTGCTTTGCTGGAACTTTTTATAAGGAATCTCAGATTGAACATTAAAGGCTTCTCCAGGCCAGGAAAGCCAAGCCAAGGATTTTGTCATCAGACTTTGCCTGTAATACCTACAGATTTGGGTGAATTCCTCTCTTCCGAGGTTCTCCCAAAATATTTCGAGGTTCCTTGTGCTTGCCAGATAAGTGACATTCTTTACTTATCTTGGTAAGTGCTGCTTGGAACATAAGGTACCAGGCCAATACTTCCACGTGGCTTTATTCCATAGAGACCAATCTTTATTCCTCAATAGCTGTATGGTTATATCGCAAATATGATGTTCCAGTCACAGCCTTGGTAATATAACCAGTGTTTCCAATTGTGTCCTGTTATAAGGAGAACAGATTCTTATTGAACTTATGCAAATAACTATATTGCCATGAAAACAATACTCACTTACTAAGAGTTTCCAAATTCTAAGGATCAGATAGAGAGAGAAAGATAAATATTTCAATTTTACTTACAAAAATATCATTTACCAAATTGCTATAACTCATAGCTAGCTCAGGAGAAAAGAGAAAAAGTTTTCCTTAAATCTAAAAAGACAAAACATTAAAAATTCAGCAATACTTCAAATGAAAAATAATAAAACTTATAATTATCTTTATCAGTTCATTCAGTCCTGTGTAATCCATTCTTGGTCCCGATCTTTTTGTTAGCAGCTTCATGAAGTTATCAGTCTTTCCATCAGATTTCTGTAATTTCTTACCAAGTTCAGTTTTATGATCAGAAAGTTTGTCAGAAACCTGTACTCCAGTGTAAATGTCAGAGCACTTTCCATGAATTTTTCTGAAGTTGAAACATTTTGCAAAAGCATTAGAGCAAAGAAATAAGTCTGTAAACAAGACCTCAAAATGGCAATTGACAGAGAAATTTGGTTAATTTTGTGACATACAACACTTTAAAATAATAATAACCAGAATTATGACTGATAATCAAGACAGATCAGAATTTCAGTAATGTTATACAATTTTAAAACACCTATGTCAATAACATTTGCCCACATAATACCACCTAAGCAGACTTATCATCACTTGTCTGACAATGCTTTCCATGTAATTTAACGTACTGAATAAGCCTAATAAATTTAGTATGTTTCCCCTTGTAGGAAGAGAGCAAATTTCTTTGAGAAGTTCCAGGGCCCTTTGAAAATTCTCAAAGAAAAAAAGTAAAAAAAAGACTTTATTTATATGAATTTTGGGGAGCTTGTCAAAAATAGAAAACGTTAGGGCCGGCCCCGTGGCTTGGTGGTTAAGTGCACGCGCTCCGATGCTGGTGGCCCGGGTTCGGATCCCGGGCGCGCACTGAGGCACCACTTCTCCGTCCATCCTAAGGCCGAGTCCCACATACAGCAACTAGAAGGATGTGCAGCTATGACATACAACTATCTACTGGGGCTTTGGGGGGAAAAAATAAATAAATAAAATCGTTAAAAAAAAAAATAGAAAACGTTAAAGCAAAGAGAGCATTGACAGTCCAAACACCTTAATAGAGAGACCTCAGTCTTTTGAACACAGGAAATTATTTTAACAGTTTTTTTTTTTCTGTCTTTTAGGTAGACTTACCCAAAGGTAAAGAAAAATCTTTTATAACCTCTTTATCAAGTTCAAGAAAATTATCCTTTTAAGAGAAATAAGACCAAATGATAATTTTGTACCTGCTTCCTTCTGATATTAAAACTCATTTACTTAATTAAATTCATTTCAATCTTAGCCAACTTGACCATACAAAAACTCCTTTTCCAGAATTCCTCTTCCACAAACCTATAACTTTCTTTTTACATTCAGAATTTGTCCCATGTCTTTCTTTTCCCTCCTAGTACTTGAAGACAAATTTATCTTTCTTAATCAATCAAATAAAATATCTCCATTCTTTGTTCCTTCTTTATACATCTTACTTTCCTTGTGCACAGACATATTTTTCTTAATATTTAGTAGCTTCAATCACATATACTAATTAGAAATTTTAACTCTTAGAAACCACAATTTGTAAGTAAAAACCAAGTAAACCATTATAAACTTTCTTTTACATTAGGATCTTGTGGCTTGGAAAATTTATAAAGACTTCATAACTTCTAGAAATATGTTCCTTTATAGTACAATCTTTTAATAAAACACACGTTTACCAATAGACTCAAAACACCTTTTAGTTTTCCTGTAATGAAAAGCCAAAAGTAGACAAACGTAAGTTTAATAATCAATGTCTAATATCTTATCTTATTTGGAAATGATGATACTCAGTGAATTTTTATCACAAAATTTAGCAAAACTCTAAAGTTTTATGTCACCAAAAAGAGTTTGGAAGCTGTAACCACCATAACACATAATTATTGTTTAAAGTTCACCCAACATTCATCTTTTTCACAACTATTTAGTTACTTGTTCCCAATAATTATTTAGATTGTCTATAAGACTTCATAAGACATTAGATAAAATTAACCATCATTTAAATTACTATTTTTGTTAACCAGTTCTGTAATAGAAATAACATCAGTTTTTTGTACAAAAGTTCATGTAAATTTCATCACCTCTTATACCTTTAAACATAGTTATAATTAAGATTTTTATTAATAGGTCTTGGTCTTCTGATTTTGGACAAGGGAAGCATTCCCAGTCAGACATTTTAAAATATACTCAGGCAAAGTTGATGTAACCTCTTTATATAAAATTAGCTCAAATATTCCAACCTTTATAATCTTATAAACACTTACACTTTTACATGTTCTCAATTCAATTGCAACCTGAGTCAAGGTCCTAAGGCTATTTAAATTTTTCCCTTCCTTTTTCTAGCCCTTTTTTAGGTACCAATTAAATAATTGTGTGAGAGCTCTCAAAACATATTTTTTCCCCCAATTTAGAAGTTTTCCCAATTCAAAGAATCCGTCGTCTGGCCATTGACGAGTAGGATCTTCATTTGTATATTTATTCCAATAGTGACTCGATCCAATAAGACTTTTTAAGGAAAGACCTGGAGGTAACTTTCCACGCTTAGAATAAATCTTTACCATGGACCCAAGAGGTGTCCCTTGTGAGGGCGCAGATGATGTAGCCCCCATGATCCACAGAATTCACTCCCAAAGATATTCAGAGAAAGTAAAGACCTTCGTTGCACAGGCTGTAAGGATGGTGTAGTGAAAACGGTGTCTCCGGTCTCCACAATAGTGTGGGGCACCTCCAGTCACAGACCTGCTAAACTGTGACACCGGGCAGGTGATACTGGAATGGGATTTTTTCAACACTAACAAGCAACGAAGGTTAAGACGACAAAAGCCCTTATGGACTGGGCCCTTTATGTCAAACTCCCCTGAGAGCTTGGCACAGCCAGACAAAGAGACAGTTCAGAACCCCAGTCTACTCGACTGGCCACCAAGGGGCACCCCAGTAAATGCACCTTCCGTATGGTGGAGACCAAGGAGAATATTCTCACTTGGCACAAAGCCAAGTTGTCTCAGGACACAGAACAAGACAGAAGGAAAAACATCATCTGGTTTTTTTCTTATGTGCACAATGACAGCTTTAGCCACGCCTTAGGTCTCTTGGAGCCAGAATAATACCTAGGGAGGGAGGTGCCACGGGGTTGGGGACTGTGTGCTTTACAGAGTACCTCGTCGTTGCATGGACATTTTCTTGCAGTTGGCGGGGGACCTGTGTCATCTATCCTGTTCCATGACCCAAGTTATCCTGTCACGGGAGTCTCCTGAAAGTGGCGAGCGCCCTAATGGCTCTTAACTGCTCGACCCGTGCCCACCATATTTGCGGCCTTTTTGGCTTCCAAGATGCCCTTGACAATGGCCTTCACTTCATGTGCATATTAACCCACAGCAAAGTTTGTCTAAGTAGACACCAGTCTGGTGAGACCCGCAAACTCACCAGTCTGTGGGGCCGGCCCAGAGAGTAGGCTTATAGGGCCTATGCCTGCGTCCTACCCTATGGTATTTCCTTCTTATGACACACGATACAAAAGACAAAGACAAAAGAGAAAAACAGAGACTATCTCTGGGAGGAAAAGGGATCAAGATCAAAACCAAGAGTACTCCACCAAATTTAAACCAAGGGTCACTAAAAGCACAAGAAACTAGTTTCCCAAATATTTTCTCCTGCCAATCTAAATTTAGAAAGAGAAAAAAATTCTCACCACTTCCCTCCACCGGAATCCACAGGTAGAGATTCTGAGAGGCTGACATGGTAAGAAGTCTTACATTTTGCCGGCTTTCGTCAGGCCTTCCCATATCTCATCATCTGCAGTAATCCAGGGAGAAAGCAGTTCTTCCAGCCAGAGAACGCAACTTGCCAGCCAGTGTAGCCCCACGTTGGGCACAAAAACTGTTGGGGGAGAGAGAGAATCTGCCTCTGCCCTTTTCTTAAGGTTCTTATGGCTGGCCAAATAATTAACAAGACAGGTTAGCAGGAGAAAATAAAACCAAGTTTAATAACATGTATACATGGGAGAAACTCAGAAATGAGCAACTCGTCCCTCTGTCTAAGCTGCCCGCTTAAGTATTGTAGCTAAAGACGAGGAAGGTGTTGAGGATGGGTAGTGGTCTGGGACCTCAGAGGGCAAGAAGACAACTCACATGGAGATAGAAATGCAAATGTTTGCTTGACAACTCTTCTCAGGGTCATCTATAGATAATGTGGTCAGGGAGAGATAGAGTTTTTGATAAAAGGGGCTTGGTGCCTTTCCTGTTGTAACCTCTATCCTACATTATCTTTACAGCCATCATGATAACAACTCCTTCCTGAAACAGATCTTTTGTTTTAAATTCTTTAGGTAGTTTGGGAGGGGAAACTCAAATATTCTTCGTGAGTTCTCTGAGTCCTTATTGTCTTCAGCTCGAAATAATCTGCATATCACAGTGGTACCTCCTGGGTTAGCTTGCCCTGAGCACCATCACCTCCATTTATAAGGATGCACCCATTATATACATTCTGTACAAAATTGCAAAGATCACTTTTTCCTTTTCAAAATTTATTTGTTTTAACTTTTAATAGTGAGAACCTTAGTGTTGGGTAAACTGCTGCACAATTACTGGAAATGCTGAGAGTCTTTTTGAAAAGTGTAGAAGTCTAAAGATAATGAAAAGTACATTTGTCGAATGTCAAGTCCCTTGATGATTTGATAGGCATCTGTCTAGTTGTACCCAGAAGAGATGGAAGATTAAACACCAGCACAGCACACAAGGAAATAGGCTTCAAACTTGAGGGCTTCCCATGGACCACAGAGTGCCTGGCTGACTCTTGGAGATTAAATCTGGGCTTCGTCCATGGGTGGACCCTGAGAGGAAAATTTTGCTTAAACGACCAGAGAATAGACAACGTTTATGTTGATAATAATACTTACCATGTAAATTTCTTTATATATCTCTGAATAAAATAAAAAATTATAACCCGCATAGAAATCAACTCTTACTGACAAGCCCCACAGCCTTCTCTACAGAGCTCAACAGAAAATATCTCCGTTGAGTGTGAATTGCTCTTCTCTGAAAGCCAGCCAACACTTCACTGATAGCCCTGGATAAGGAAGGCCAGATACAATTCTTTGAAGATGTTTAGCTGAATTCAGAACCAAAAATCGTACCTCCAGTTGGCTCCTCTGTGAGAGTGGATGGCTGGCCTTGTTTCACAGCCTGAGCAATTGAGGTTTCAGATGAGATAAGTTGCTCTGTTCCCCAGGGATGGAAAAGCTGGACTGTGACATCGATTCAATGCTGAGATTTTGCAGGTAAAGGTAGGGTCATAGAGGGGAATAAAGATTTCAGCAAATTGAATTTTTGTTCTCAACAGTGGAAATAATTTAAGAAGCAGATAATCTCTCACTCCAACTTCTCTTCCTTGTTCTCTATCTGTCATATCATTGCAAAAATTCTCTCTATGAAAATTTCAATGTTTTTTCTTTGTAGTGTGTTTATTATCATCTTTACAAATTCTTTGCCTTCACCACATTCCTGGCACCACAACATTAGCCGTTGAGATATTATTATAGATTCAGTTCTGCAATTTCATCCTCTTATCTCTATTTCCTCTGCCATTTCATAGTTTTAGTTCTTATTGTATCTTATGCTTGAAAACATTTGAAGCTTACAGTGTGTAACAGTACCTTATTTTCTCAAATTTTTATCTAAGTGCCCTCAACTATCACTTTTTTTTAGAAAAGAAGTGAAATACATAACAGAACAATACACTGTAATAAATTGACCACTTATAAAATTAAGGTCAACCTGAAATCCCTCCTCGTTTAACAGAGACCACCTTTTATAATTCACAATGCTTTAGTCTGGACAGGGTCAGTTTATCAATGATTTTTGGATGTTTTAAACCACATGAGATATATACAGTGTAAGGTAAAATTGTTAATCTTGCAGAAGTTGTAGAATTTCCTGATGCTTAGGGGACTTGGTGGTGGAGAACCTGAATCATATGAAAAGTAGTTGAAAAATTAGCACCTGAGTTTGTTAATTTGGTAAGGATGATGATGAGACATACATGTTGAAAAGATAACTTTGCATATCAGAGTTTTGTCAGAGGCCACTGGGAAAATTCATAATATTTTCAAATACTACAAAAAATGATCATTTTTTTCATAAAAGATGTCATATATGACTGCATCATATACTTCTGTCAGAAAATTTGCAATGAAGAAAATTAACACTTCAGTCATTTTAAAGATTTTATTTATTTTATTTTTCCCCCCAAAGCCCCAGTAGATAGTTGTATGTCATAGCTGCACATCCTTCTAGTTGCTGTATGTGGGACTCAGCCTCAGGATGGACGGAGAAGTGGTGCCTCGATGCGCACCCGGGATCCGAACCCGGGCAACCAGCATCGCAGCGCGCACACTTAACCACCAAGCCACGGGGCCGGCCCAAGTCATTTTAATTCTAACAATTTGTTCATGCTTACTAGTAGGTTAAAAAACTTTTTAGAAATAAAGTGATAAGTGATGTACTTAATTTTTAATTTTTTTTAGTAAGAAAACTTTTTCATATTTATAAAAAATATTTATTTGTATTTATTTTATGCTGAATTTATTCCTGGGCCACAGACTTTTTTTTAAATTAACTAACACCAATTCTTTTCAAACTCTTTCAAAAAGTTGAAGAGGAGAGAATACCTCTAAAGTCATCCTATGGGATTAACACTACCCTGATATCAAAGCCAAAGACACTAAGAGAAAAGAAAACTATAGGTCAATATCTTTGATGAATATCGATATAAAAATCCTCCATAAAACAGTAATAAACTAAATTAATCAGCATATTAAAAGGATTATACAGCATTTTTAAGTGGCAATTATTCCTGGAATAAAGACTGTTTCAATATATGAAAATGAATCAATGTAATAAACCATATTAACAGAATGAAGGAAAAAAACACATGATCATCTCAATGGATGCAGAAAAGGCGTTTGACAAAACTCAACATGCTTTCATGCTAAAAACACTAAAAAACCCCTCAGAGTAAAAGAAAGCTACTTCAACATAATAAAAGCCATATATAGAAATCCACAGAGAACATCATATTCAAGGGTGAAGGAATGAAAGCTTTTTCTCTAAGATCAGGAACAAGGCAAGAAGGTCCATTTTCACCACTTCTATTCAACATGGTATTAGAAGTTCTAGCCACGGCAAGTAGGCAAGAAAAAGAAAGAAATAACATCCAAATTGGAAAGGAAGAAGTAATATTATATTTGCTTACAAATAGTATCTTATATGTTGAAACCCCTAAAAATTCCACCAAAAATTTGTTAGAACTAGAAAATTCTGCAGAGTAGTAGGACACAAAATCAACATGTAAAAACTAGTTGTTCTTCTATACATTAATAATAAGTAATCTGAAAAAGAAATTTAAAAACTTTACTTTTTTATTTACAATAGCATCAAAAAGAGTAAAATACTAAGAATCAACTTACTCAAAGAGGTAAAAATTCCAGTGATGGTTTTGCAAAATTAGAAAAATCTATCCTAAAATTCATATGGACTCTCAAGGGACACTGAATAGCCAAAACAATCTAGAAAAAGAAGAACAAAGTTAGAGAACTCACACTTCCTGATTTCAAAACTTACTATAAAGTAATCAAAACAGTGTGGTATTGGCATAAATACACACACTATACTAATGAAATAGCATAGAGACCCCAGAAATAAAACTTTGCATATATGGTCAAATGATTTTTGACAAAGGTACAAAGACCATTCATTGGAGAAAAGATCAGTTTTTCAACAAATATTGTTGGGAAAACTGGATATTCATATGCAAAAGAATGAGGTTGGACTCGTAATTTACACCATATACAAAAATTAACTCAAAATGGATCAAAGATATAAATGTTAGAGTTGAAGCTATAAAATTCTTAGAAGAAAACACATGGTAAAAGCTGTGTGTCATTGGGTCCAAATGCCATTGTAACAATGATTTCTTTAATATGACACCAAAGACATAAGTAACAAAAAAAAATAACAAATTGTACTTCATCAAAATGAAAAAGTTTTCTGTATCACAAGATACTATCAACAGAGTAAAAAGGCAAACCATGGAATGGTTGAAAATATTTGCAAATCACAAATCTGATAAGGGATTAATATCTAGAATAAATAAAGAACTTCTACAACTCAACAATAAAAAAACAACTCAATTTAAAAATGCACAAAATACTTGAATAGACATTTCTCCAAAGAAGATATAAAATGAACAGGAAACACATGAAAAGATGCTCAACATCACTAAGTATCAGGAAAATGTGAAATAAAACCACAATGAGATACCTTTTCACACCCATTAGGATAGTTACTATCACAAAATCAGAACATAACAAGTGTTGGCAAGGATGTTGAGAAATTAGAACCCTTGTGCTCTGATGATGAGAATATAAAACTGTGGAAAACAGTATGGAAGTTCCTTCAAAGATTAAAAATAGAATTACTATATGATCTAGAAATTCCACTAATGGGTTCTGAAATAATAAAAAACATATTTATCAGCCTCTGCGTCCAGTTCTTGGCACAGAGCTCCTAAAACCTTTGTAATTTCCCCAGTGGTAAGAACACTAGGAGAATCTTTTGTTCTATTGAGGCAACTCGGGGTGGGCTTCTGGATGCCTCCTGAATGGGGGCTGGTCACCAGAAAGACCAAGCCCTGATTAGAAGCTTGGAATTTTTAGCCCTACTCCTTATCCTCCAGAGAGAGGAGAGTGGCTGGAAACTGAGTTAATAATTGATCATGCCTATGTGAGAGAGCCTCCATAAAAATTCAAAGAGAGGGCGGTTCAGAGAGCTTCCAGGTTGGCAATGACAAGGACTGCTTGGAGAGTGGTGCACCTGGAGATGACATGAAAGCTCTGTGTACCGTCTCCATACCTTTCCCTATGCACCACTTCCAACAGGCTGTTCTTGAATTATATCCTTTTATAAAAAACTGGTGATCTAGTAAATGTTTCTCTGAGTTTTGTGAGCCACTCTAGCAAATTAATCAAACCCAAGGAGAAGCTTGTGGGAACCTCTGGTTTTTAGCCAGTAAGTCAGAAGTATAGGTAACAGCCTGGGCTTGTAACTGGCATCTGAACTTGAGGTGAGGTTGGGTGGGTGTGCAGACTTACAGGACGGAGCCATCAACCTGTGGAATCTGATGTATCTCTGGGTTGTCAGCATCAAATTGAGTTGAATTATCTGGCGACCAGCTGGCATTCCAAGAATTGCTTGCTGGAGGTGTGGGAAACCCTCCTACATGTGAAAAAGTGAATCTGAGAACACCATTTATGGGTATACACGCAAAAGAACTGAACGCAGAGGTATAAAGACATATATGTACACCCGTGTTCTTAACAGCATTATTCAAAATAGCCAGAAGCTGGAATCAAGCCAGGTGTCCATCAATGGACGAACTGACAAAAAAATGTGGTGTATACACATAGTGGAATACTCTTCAACCTTTAAAAGGAAGGAATTCTGACACATGCTATGACATGGATGAACCTTGAGGAATTTATGCTAAGCGAAATAAAACCAGTCACAAAAGGAAAAATACTGTATGATTCCACTCATATAAGGTACTTAGAGTAGTCAAATTTATAGGAATAGAAAGGAGAATGGTGGTTCCCAGGGGCAAGAGGGAGAGATAACAGGGAGTTGTTGCTTAATGGGCACAAAGTTTCAGTGCAAGGTGAAAATAGTTCTGTGGATGGTTGGAGGTTATGGCTACACAATTATGTGAATGTATTGAATGTCACTGAACTGTACACGTAAAAATGGTTAAAATTTTATGTTATGCATATTTTATGACCATTAAAAAATTAATTATTTTCAACAAATGAACAAACACTAGCTACATGCAATAGCATGGATGAATATCACAACCATAATGCTGCATAAAAGAAATTATATTCAAAAGGCTATATCTATTATAATTCCATTTATATAAAATCCAAGAAAGAAACAAAACCGAGGTCTGGCTTCTAGTAATGGTGGAGTAGCCTGTTGAACTAACACTCTCACAGATAATGATAAAATCTGCACAAAATAGTATATATATTTATACAGACTCGTGTGGCTATATGTAATACACGTATAATAAATGTGTATTTGTGTGTATGTATAAATCATTTCCAAAAGCAAGCAGAACTGACAGGGAATTTTCCCTTAAATGATGGGAATTGCACCAGGAGATATTTGCAAGCTTGTGTCTTTTGCCTCAAAGCATTCCAAAATCTGCACATGGCCTAGACAGGGGAAAAACTACAGTCTTACTTGTAATGTTAGAGGATGTATTTTTGGGCTGGCAGAGTAGCTGGAAAGTTAGGGGAGAAATTCTGGAAGAGAGGGAGCCACAAAGAGGAAAATCGCAAAATATATATGTAAGTCTCTCCTCCACACACTCCAAATTGGCAGATCTTTGAACAACACACATGCAGGGTAGGCCCCAGAAGGCCCAGTGTAAAAACAGCAGTTGGAAGATGAAAGAACTAAACTAGGATTTCAGCTATGCTCACTGTAAATGAGATAGGATTGGAATTTCAGTCTAGCCAAGTTGATTCCCTGCTAGAAAAATGACAAAACTCTTCTAAGGAATACAATAGAATCCGGAGCCTCTATACCTATCTTTCATGATTTCCAGTACACAATTTAAAAGAAGCATGAGATTTGACGAAATAGGAAAATGTAATCCATATGTGACCAAAAGCAGGCAGTAGAAACTCTCCCCAATGTGTTCTAATTAGCAGTCAAGAATACGAAAGCAGTTATTATAAAGATGATCATGGTGGTAAAGAAAAATATTCCCATAATGAATGAACAGATGTGGGAACTCAGCAGAGAAGTGGAAATTACACAAAAGAATCAAATAGGAAGATGAAATAAAAAAAATACTTTTGAGTTTACCGATAGATTAGAAATAGTAGAAAAAACATGAAGATACAGCAATAGAAATTATCCAGTCTGAAGAAAGGATGTAAAAATTTTGAAGAAAAATGAAGAGAGCCTTATGACCTGTGAGATGATTAAGTCCCAAGCAGAGAGGAGAGAGACAGAAAAATTAAATGAGGCAGAAAGGCAAATCAATAAGTAATAGCATAAAACTTCCAAAATTTGTTGGAAAATCTAAAACTTTAGATCCCAGAAATTCAGCAAACCCACAAAATAAAATATAAAATAAAAGCATACTTAGGTACATGATAGTCAAGCTACTCAAATCCAAAGATAAAAAGAAAATCTTGAAAGCAGTCAGGGAAATACACACATACAGTGGAAGACGTTACATACAGGGAGAAATAATGTGAATGATGGATGATGTACTATCAAAAACAAAAGAGACAACTCAACAACAAAATGACATCATTCAATTGCAGAAAGAAAACCCAAAAGTCAACACAAAATTCTATATTTAGCAGAACTCACTTTCAAAAAGGAAGTAGAAGCCACAATAAGATACTACACGCCTATTATATGGCTGAAATAAAAAATAAAATTGCAAATACCACGTGCTGGTGAGGACTAGGAGCAATTAACAATTAGAACTGGGAATGCAACATGATAGTTGCATTCAGAAAACAGTTGAGCAGGTTCTTATAAAGCTAAACATACACTTATTATATGACTCAGATATCCCACTCCTAGGTATTTACTGAAGAAAATTGAAAACTAATGTTTAAACAAAAATCTTTGTGGGAATCTTTATAGCCATTTTATTCATAATTGCCAAAAGCTGGAAATAAACTAAATGTCCTTCATCAGGTGAGTGGAGAAAGAAACTGTGTTGCATTGGTACATTATAATACTACTTGGCAATAAAAAGGATAAACTCTTTTTTTTTTGTCAGGAAGATAAGCCCTGAGCTAACATCCTTTGCCAATCCTCCTCCTTTTTCCGCCCAAAGCCCCGGTAGATAGTTGTATGTCATATTTGCACACCCTTCTAGTTGATGTATGTGGAACACGACCTCAGCATGGCCTGAGAAGCGATGTGTCAGTGCGCACCATGGATCCGAACCTGGGCCGCCAGTAGGGGAGCGCACGCACTCAGCCGCTAAGCCACGGGCTGGTCCCAGGATAAACTCTTGATTCACACAACAACATGGATGAATCTTGGCTGCATTTCTCTAAGTGAAGGAAGCCAGATTCAAAAGGCTGTATAGAATATGATTCCATTTATATGACTTTCTAGAAAAGGCAGAATTACAGGGATGGAAAATGATCAGTGGTTGTCAAGGGATGGAGTAGGGGAAGGGGTTGAATACAAAGGGATAGCATGAGAGAACTTTGGGGGTGAAAAACACAGCTCTGTGTGGTACTGTGGACATGGATGCATGACCATAAAGTCGAAACCCATAGAACTGTACACAGTAAAGAGTGAATTTTACTCTGCAAATTTTAAAAATCAATCAGGATGCTGGGGAACCCAGATGGAATGCAGTGATAAATGAATCACACTGTATTACAAGCATGTGACATAATCATACAGAAGGAGTGGGGATGAAAGGTCCTGACCGAAGTTACTTTGGAAGACAGTGTTTTGACGGGATACTGTAGAACTAAAGTACTGGACACTAACACTGTACTTTAGGTGGTAAATTTGTTTTTAATAAGGGTATGGATTAGCAATTCTGAAACTAGTTGACACAGTAAACATATTGTAGCTAACTGGAGTTAAGTTTCTCACTGTTGGTGAAAGAAGTTACAAATAAACAAAAGGAGAATGCTAGAATAAACCCTGTGGTGTTGGCTTGGAGTTGGAAATATCAGTATGAATCCATGTCTCTTTTAATATATCTATCAAAAAAGATAGATAGATTGATAGATCGATAGACAGATGTGTATACTTGAGTTTCTATTCATACATACATTTCCAAGCTCTGCTGAGAAAGACTAGAAGCAGTGACACTCTAATATTAATGAGCACATCTAGCTCCCAGATCTTGTTTTCTAAATATCATTCTCCAATAAAAGAAACCAGGTTTTCTTGGAGAAATGGCTAATTCTAGGGCTGGAGATAGAAAATACAAAATGAGTCTGGATCATCTTGTAGTGCCAGAAAGTAGGAAAGTGTTTTAAAAAAAAAAACACACACAGAAAATGATGAGACGTGTCAAAGTGAATCAGTCTAAAAGACTTCCCAATGACTCAAGCTGGAAAACTGTGAGCAACAAAATAAATAATGGTAGCATTGGATTATTACCCAGAGAATAAAATAAATATCCACGAGGCTATACTGATATAAGAAAGATTAAATAAGAAAGGAAGGGAAGGAAGAAAGAAAAAAGGGAAAAAAAAGAATGAGAGAAAGAGAGAAAGAAAGGAAGAAGGAAGGGAGAGGGAGGGTGGGGAATCTTCCTCACAGAATTCCATATAATATATGCGCTAGATAGCATGAAATTGAAAATCGCCACTAGAACGCTACAGTAATAATTACTGTTGGAAAGATTGACTGATGAATGCAAAAACTGTGGAGGAAACTCAAAGAAACAGTACAATTGCAGAGTCTCAAAGCATTTCCTTCCAAACACTTAACTTATTTCTTTAAAATACCTATGACTATTTAAAGCAAAAATTATAACACTGTATTGTGGGATTTATAACATGGGAAGATGTAAAATTTATGACAACAATAGCACAAAGGACAGACAGAGGTAGATGGAACTGTTCTGTAGCAAGGCTTCCATATTTTACATTGATTAAACTGGTGAACTATTAAGTCTAGGTAGGCTGTGATATGTTAAAGATGCATATTATAATCTGGACCAACCAGTAAAAATGCAAAGGTGTGTCACTTAAATGCTAATAAAGGAATTAAACAGTATACCAAAAAATGTTTGTACAAGACTGTTCACAGGAGATGACCTGCACGTCCCCAGGAGGAAGATGAGTGCACTTTGGGGCATCCACAGAGCAGAACGCCCTCAGCCGTGCCAAGGAGCAAATGCTGACACACACATGCTGAGAGAGACTCATCAACCTCGTGCTGAGGGAGGCAAGCTTGACAGAAAACAACACACATGGGATGATTTCAGCCAAGATGAACCTATGCTGAAAAAACCAGAACAGGGGTTGCATCGGGGGAAGGAAAAAATTGCCTGGGAAGGAGCAGGAAGGAGTTTTCTGGGGGTGATGGAAATATCCTATTCTTAAAGGGATGAAAGTTATATGGGCATGTTTATTTGCCAAAACTGTACAGTTGAGATTTGTGCCTTTCAGTGTGCATACATCTTACTCACCGACACACGCACAAAGGCTTAAAAGAATAATAACGTGAGGTGGGAATGGGATGGAGTGTGACTGAAACAAAAATAGCAGATGATTAGTAGTTGTTGAAGCTGGGTGATGGGCCTACTATGCTATTTTGCTTATTTTGTATATTGTTTAAATTGTTCTGTAATAAAACACGTGTATAAGAAGACAAACTCGATATATAGTGTTCGCTGGTAAGATATCAGTTACCTTTGGGGAGGAAATAGGGAGAAAGGGATTGTTGGGGCCTGAGTAAAGCTGGTGCTAGTTCTTGGTCACGCAAGTGTGTTCACTTTGTAATAATTCTTTGAGATTTACGTGGATGACTTCTCCATATATTTCTGTATGCATGTTATACATCAATAAACATTTTAAATCCTGCATATTTGCACAAAGATACTAACTCAATATCTCAGAATAACAGCAGTGTTTTGTTTTAAAGTGGAACACATTCACTCTTGACACCATTAGATGGATTTTAATACTCCCAAGTATCTATTAATGCCCTCATCCTTGCGTGGCTCCTGGGTCTTTACATTTTTGCCTCAGTTTTGTAAGTGGCATGGATTTTTCATGATGCCATCTTTCTCCAACAAGGTCCACCCCCACCACGATGTTCACCAAGGCCTCGACATCTAGCACAGTGCCGTGTTCACAGCATGCACTGAAAACCTGTGGGACTGGGTTGAATGAGGAACAAAATGAGGAGCACATGATGTTCGTAACTTATGTCTAGGTGCCATATTGTGACTTAGGAAATTGGTAGAGTTTTTCAATAGATTTGCTATGCCTTCTAATTTTTCCTATTTAAAACAATGGGGGGCCGGCCCCGTGGCTTGGTGGTTAAGTGCGCGCGCTCCGATGCTGGTGACCCGGGTTCGGATCCCGGGCGCGCACCGAGGCACCACTTCTCCGTCCATCCTGAGGCCGAGTCCCACATACAGCAACTAGAAGGATGTGCAGCTATGACATACAACTATCTACTGGGGCTTTGGGGGGAAAAAATAAATAAATAAAATCTTTAAAAAATAAACAAATAAATAAAACAATGGGAAATAGGGTCTCAGAGTTCTTTCTCAGAGAAAGTCTGACATTTCAGGCACAGATTACTGACAATTATTAATGGCATATGACTTTCCCACCTCATCTTAGTGTTAAGTTTTTAATTCCTTACCTTGGAAATGACCTAACTTTTCTTCTTCCAAATCTTATAGTAATACTGATGCTCCAGAAAGTCAGGCCACGGATATTCTGCTGTTGTGCGTTCTCCCTGCAAAGAAGTGGAGCTGTGCATCCACCAGTCTAAGAAGCGTGTGGTGCTGTAGTATTTGGAGTCAATCAGAAAGGCTAAATGGAAAAACGACTTCAGAGAATTATCACCATAACCCCCCACAGCAACAAATTATTTTGTGATTCTGAGGGTATATTTAAACAGGGATATTAAAATTAGTTCCCAAGGAGCCAGCCCTATAGTAGAGCAGAAGTTGCACATTACCTTCCTGCAAAAACTTGCCTAACATTGTGGGAAGGACCAAAGGGAAGTTTCAGTGTTGTTGCCTATGTTAACGAGGCTAAGAGGTCCACACTCGTATAAGGAAGTCCAGTGAACCAGCCTGTGTGCAGCGTGGGAGAAGGGGCACGTGTGTGGTCCCCTGAAGTGGCTTAGGGGTCACTTACCAGTACACCTGAGTTTCCTGTCTGTATAACGCAGGAATTGGGGCTGTCCAATGTGATGTTTTCTCCTTTTAATGACATGGCTCAGGGAAGTCCTTCTAAGACTCCTGACCAAGGTATGGGCCCTTCAGGCAGATTGGGTCCAAAGGGAGGATCTCTGCAGCGACCCTGACCACAGGTCCAGAGGGAGGATCATGGCAGCCTGGAGGGATAGGGGGAATGGTAGGACAGGTGGCCTTGAAAAGGCAAATTCCAGGATCCCAGGCACCTGGTATTTCCATTTTAGATATTGAATTCACATTTCAAATACTGGCCAGGGGGCTTCCACCAGGCCTGCAAGCAACCTCAGCAATAGCCAGGCTGGTGAGCTCCACCCCTACCTGAGTACTGGCCTCAAAGGATGCAGCCCAACCACACTGCGCATACTCTGGGAGGTGGGCAGGGCATGGAGAATGGGCATGGTATAGAGAAGAGGGTTGGATGGAGAATCAGAGGCATGGAGCCCAGGGCTCCATGAATTGGGGCCACGAGATGTGCATGCTGGGAGCTTTTCTCTTTTAACCGCTCCCAGCTGGCAGCCCGCAGGGCTGCAGGACTAGAACTCCCAGGATGCTCTGGGCGTGGGGCCGTGCCTAGCTCTGGGGGGAGGAACAGGGCAATGTGAGCTTGGCCGGGGGCCAAACCCCAATTGAATCAGGACTCTGGCCCTGCACCCGCTCCAACTGGACTGAGCCCCGGAGGGATGTGACGGGATGAGAGGGACCAGGGAGTTAGGAGGGTGTGGCGGCTGCATGGGAAGCCGCGGGTCTGCAGCGTGCAACTGCTTTTGTCCAAAATTGAAGCTGGACTCACGCCTCTTCCCTACCACCTCCCTCCGTTGCTTGATTCCTCCTCCCACCTGCATGCCTGTGGGTCTTTCCACAGCCTCTTACCTAGTCCAACGCTAGGTGCTTCTCTAAAGTGCTTATGGGAACTGGTTTGACATCCCAGAAACTTTCCACTTTGCCTGCTGCCCTCTGCCTTCACCAGCGAAAGTGCCATCATTTCATCAGCTTCTGGGAGACATTCGCCCTTGTGGCCCCTCTTGCAAGCACAGCTTAAGAGTTTGCAGGGTGGTAACATTGGCTGTTGCTTGCCTTTTTCACAGATGTGGAAGTTGAGGCATCCTTGGGGTTAATCATTGGTTTCCCCAGGATTTGCTAAGAGCAGAGGGGAACGACACAATTCCCAGACAAGTATCTAGTAGGCCGTTTTCACTAACCCATTCCAGCGCAGAGGCCTCCAAAACAGCATCCTTAAGATGAGAATAGCTTAAGCATTTTGCCCTTTAGATTGATCACCTAATCTCAGCTCAGGCCTGAGTGGCCAGTCTCTCAGAGACATGAGTGATGACTCTGATCCTTCAGGAAGAGACAGGTGGTCCAGCTTTGGGAGAGGCGTGTTCATGGTAGACAGCACCTGGGCAGCATTTGAAACCCATCAGCTTTAACATCTCTGCTTTGGATTCTGGCAAGTTTCCAGGATAAACATGCCCAGGGATAGTCAAATGAACCGTATTCTTTAAAAATTGATTAGAGTAGTGAAAGGAACAGAGCATAAAATATCCTGATTATTTGCAAAAGATGAAATGCAAGCAAGACCTTCTTGTTAATTTTTTTATGCTCATTCTCTTGGCTGTACTATACGCTTGAATGCAGAAACAAAAATTTGAATTGCCAAGTTATCTTTTCCTGAGATTGGTAAATTAACTTAAAAGTCTTATTGAAACCTGTGGAGGAATGGTTAGCAACTTTCATGATTCATGTCCTCCTTAAAAACCTGGGTGATGATCTACATGAAAAAAAGTCCTTGTTTATATTACACATCCCAATAGGTTACATTTCCGATTCCTGAATGTGGGATATTATCAAAACAACTGAAAAAGCTGGTCATGGAAACTGGACCCTGTCACTATGTGAAGAATTTGTCTCTTTATTAATTAATGACTCGAATTCTTTAACATTTTTGTAAAGAACGGACGAGAAACTCTGCAGTGTCTCTGAATGTGGCAAGACGGGGAATTCTCCTTAGACCACATCCTCGAGTTCTTCTCTCGTGTTCAATAGACGCGATATAGTCCGTGTGTTCAGGTACAGCACCGCTCCCCCAGCCCCCAGTGTTCTATCCTACTCTGGCCTGTGACCTCTTCAGGGGTTTCTGATGACACTCATCCACAAGGGTTGGAAGGAGACATTGTAACATGAGGATATTCATCATCTTAAAACAACGATTAATGGAGAGGAAAGTCTCGGGTTCTGTGTGCTCCGATGCAACTGCTGTTGGGGTGTGGCTTCAGTGACCACTATGCTCCCAGCAGTCCCCACAATGGCTGTCTCAGACATTTGATCTCCTGGTGCAACCACAGCAGCTGTTGACAGAGCTGAGCGCTCATGGTTCAGTGTTTTCCGTCAGATTTTGTGGCTCTGACCCTCCTATGCTTGCCCCCTTCCCATTCCTATCTGCTGAGTTGATTGCTTTGTAGTTGTTTCCTAGGAGCCACTGTGTGTAACTGGATTTCACAGTGTCTTTAGGGACCCACCCTCCCTACACGAGTCACTGTACAACAGTGACTTATCCTGGTGTAGCCCGTGTTCATCGTCTCCAGTGGAGCTGTGAAGAACCCTGCTTACTAGGAGCCTCTCTCATTCTCATGTTGCTGGGGCTGCTTATGAAGTTGAGCATCCCGTCTTTGGTCTCATTCCCATTATTCTTTTCATCGATTATTTTGAAGTCGGATACGACATTGTTAATAATGTGGACACTGGCTGTCACAGGAACTTTTATGTAACTTCCCCAACAGCTCTGTGAAGTAGTCCTGTGATCCCCGTTTTACGGGGGGGGTACACTGGAGCTCAGAGAAATGGAGTAGCTTCCTTCACGTCACACAGTTTCTTGGTACATTTTGTGTCTCCACCTGGAGCTCCGCTTCTCAGGTGTGAGCACTTAGCTGGTGTTCCACTTTATGCTTCTCTGCCAGTCTCCCCAGAGGCACACGCCCCATCCTGAGTCCATTGTCTGCTTGATAACAGTCACCCTGCACAAACAGTCTCCGAGCAGGGATTGGACTAGCGGGACGTGGTCCTCTGGCTTACTCTGGGCAGGTACTAGGTTCACGGCGAGAGCTGGAGCAGTGGAAGATACTGACTGTTGCTCACCTGGAAGGTTTGTTATGTAGAAATACTCCACTGACATTTTGCAGGTGTCATGTCTTCTTTGTCTTCATTGCTCCTCTGGGATTTCTCCTACAGTCCATGCTGTGCAGTAACATAGAGTACAGAGACTGGTGAACATAATACTGTTGCCCTGCACCTAACAGTCACATCACTCATTTTTCTAATTATGAAACAAATACACACTGTAAAAAAAAGTCAAATTGCACTGATCTGTGTAGAGTAAAGTGAAACATTCCCCTTTCATCCCTTTCCCTGCAAACTTACTGTCCTACTCAGAAGGAACTATTGTTAAGAGGTTGCGGGTTATTCTTCTGGAAATTTCTTATGAATTTATAAATACACAAAGTTTTTTTTAAACATAAATTACATAACTACATCGTTTTGCAATTTGCTGTTTCCCAAACCATATATCATAGACCTCTCTCCTTATCAGTGCACATCACTCTAACTTACCTTTTTAGAAGTTTTAGAGGTACTCCAAAGAATAGGCATACCATGATCTGTTTATATCTTCTTTGATAGCAAAGGGATTACATCCAGTTTCACTATTATACATAATGCTGCTATAAGATCCTTGTATGGAATTTATTACACTGCTTTCAACTGCTCAATATGCTTTGTTTCCTTTTAGTCAGAGACTATGATATATTTTTAACACTTTTATGGGAATTATTTTATAGGGAAATTAATTTTATCACTGAATAACGACATTTATGCGGAAGCTGGACTTCAAGGTCATCCATCTCAGTATTCTGGAGAAAAATCATGAAACTTAGAAGGTATTATGCTTGCTCCATCACATTCTAACAAGTCATGTTAACAATGTGAGTTGAATCTTTGAATAGCCTCTACTCTATCTGTTCAGATGAAGGATGACTTTTTCTTGTCTTGAAAACTTCTGACTCCAGGGGTTCTCAGTTGGGCTTCAGAGAGGGTAAGATATTGGTGTTGTACCTATTTCTCTTCAGCTGTAGGCTGCGTCTTCTAAAGATCATAGAATTGAACATGGTCCAATCGATATATGTGATTTGGTTCAAAAATTCAAAGTAATGAACTCAACATAAGAATCTATATCTTTTGTTCTTAATAAAGACTTTCCTTTGATATCCTTAAGTGTCTGTGATTACTAGTAAAAACTCACCTACGGGTGAAGAGATGTGGTTCTGCTGGCAATGTCTGGCTTGAACATCCATAGTTAAGCCTACCACATCTGTAGGTAGGTTAGACTAGACCTCTTGATGACCTCTGCCCTTGGTCTTTGACCTGGGAAAAATAAGAATTTAAAAAAGCTGCTGTTATTAGCACTCAATGCTAGAAATGCCCATTAAAGAGTGAGTTTGGTTTGGTAAACCAAAGGGAATATAAACAGAACAATGTCATTAATATCTATAAAATTTCAAAAAATTCTAATTTTTAAAAATATAACTCTATTTTTACCAGAGTGCAAACTGTGTATATATGAATGAAGTATCCCTCTGTCCATTTCTTAAGTTATTTCCATTGATTTGACGGATTTATCTTCAAACCTGGATTCCAAGTGTGAAAGGACATCTTGGTCCTTCAAAAAAAAGAAACCATTAAGATTTAATTTTCTTTTAGCTCAGCATCCCAAAGATTTGAGGAATAAATGATCATGTAATGATACAATGATTTTGAAATCTAATTGTTAATTAGAGGGGTGTAAGAGATGATTGAATGGTGGTTCATCACCATGGTCAAGGGTATTGTACACATGGACATGTAAACACGATTCAGGTAGCTGCTTCAGCACCGTGACATCCCTGAGAACCACAGTGCAGGGGGATCTAGGCACAAAGCCGTCTGCCTCGATCTCCTGGGTTACATGTAGATCCAGGGGGCTTGACAGTGGCTTCAGAGCAGCTAACTTTTATCTATTTCTTCCCTTCTTTATCTCCAGTTTATCTCAAGCAGTCCTGACTACCATATTTTAAAGTAAGACCAATTATAGTTATCTACGTGAGTTTCTTGTTCATTATTAGAGAGTGATAATCAAGGATACCATCAAATATCATTTAATTGACCTAATTAAATTTGTTGTACCTTATAATTGATTAGAACACTACGTTTAGTTGAGCGTTTGATATTCACCAAGTGTGTTAATCTGCTTACAACTGTTATGTGCTTGACTCCTCATAGAAGTGTATCTTTGGCCCATCACAAGATTTTAATGAATAAAATCATCATAAATTAAGATAATGTACTGTCTTTTGGATGATAGGGAGGCATATGGGTCCATTTTGGAAATATGCCCCACTGTCTTTGCTGCCCATGAGAAGTTGCTGGTTATTAGGTCTCCAGGTGGCTTGCACAAACCCTAGGTCTGTAATAGCTTGGTGCCTCTCCTTCTACTTGGGGTAGAAATCAAAGAGATCAGAGAGACTTATTAAAGTTTTGGTTGCATGAAGTCTTCGATGAAGACCATCCATGCATATTGTTCTGGATAGCTCTCTGTTCCTAAGACTACTAGTTACTTTAAGGGCTTGTTGGGAACTGTGAAAGGTCTGATATTTTACCTTTCCTGCAAGCTAATAAGTTAGCCTACAATGGTCTTACAGATGCTGGCAAAAGACACGAGACCCATGGGTCAGAGACAAAGGACTTAATGACACAGCAATAGCAGTGGCCAGAGTATCAGCATTTGCACTGGTTCACAAAATCCCACTTCCTCCAGGGTGATACACAGTGGTCCAGGTGACATGCAGAGCGTTGCAAGATCTCAGAGCCTAAGGAACTCAAATCTTTGATAACGGGCAGGATGTCTGCTAACCTTTGTCCTGGGAGGGTGTTATTTTTATTATACTGGGCAGTAAGCAAGCCTACCCTTTGCTCCAGAGGAGGCCACTATTTCTAGCTTCCAAGGCTGACAGCTCTACACACATCCTTGAAAAGATAACCTGGTCTTACTGGCTTTCAAAGATAAGCTTGAATGAGACTTGATCATCATTCAGTTCTTCTGTTTCCTTTATTGAGATTGTGCAAGTATGCTCTTTTCTCTGTAAAGTTCACTAACTTTATTCATACATAAGGGATGTTTTTGGCTTTATTTATTAAGTTGAAATTGTCTTATTAGAGAAAATGATGAAACTGTTATGGGTTGGATCTGAAAGTATGCTTTTCCAAGAAAAATGAGAAAGAAGATCAGTGCTCACAGAACTTTGCCACAAGGAGCTGATAGCAACTTAAATGATTTTAATTTGAATAGTGTTTTGTACATCTTTCTTCCATTTACTTCATCCTCTCTGCTTCCTGTAACTCTCGTATGGGAATGGGCCACTTTCAGGGATTCACTGAACTCATTTACAATATTCAAATGGTTTTGTTTGTTGTGTTTTTTTTATTGAGGTAAAGTTGACATATAATATTATATCAGTTTCAGGGGTACAACGTAATGATTCAATGTTTGAGTATATATTGAAATGATCACCACAATAAGTCCAGTTAACATCCGTCCCCATACATAGTTACAAATGTTTTTGTCTTGTGATGAGGACATGGCATATTTCAAGGTGCAGAAGAATCAACAATTCTGTAATACTTTTCTATATACAGCTTGATGTATACACCCTTGAGACTGTCACCACCATCAAGGCCACAAACATATCCATCACCATCCAAAGATTTCTCTCACCTCCTTTATTACTATCATTCTGTGGTAAGAACTCTTAGTATCTACTCTAGTAACAAATGTGACGTATGCAATAGAGTTTTGTTACCTTTAGGCACTACGCCATATCCTATATCTCCAGAACTTATTTATCTTGATAACTTAAACTTTGTATCCTTTGACAATCAGCTCCCCATTTCTCCATCTCCCCAGCCCCTGCCAACCACCATTCTGACCTCTGCTTGTATGAATTTCACAATTTTAGATTCCACATATAAGTATTTGTCTTTCTCTGTCTGCCTTATTTCACTTAGCATAATATCTTCTAGGTCCCTCATGTTGTCAAAAATGGCAGGAATTCCTTCTTTTTTCAAGGTTGAAGAATATTCCATTTCTTTATCCATTCATCATCAGTGACGTTTAGGTTACTTCCATATCTTCGCTATTGTGAATTAGTTGCAATGAGCATTAGAGTACAGGTATCTTTTTGAGACCTTGATTTCAATTCCTGTGGGTATATACCAAAAGTGGGATTGCTGGATCATATGCTAGTTTTCTTTTTTGGAGAAACCTCCATACTGTTTTTCATAATGGCTGTACTAGTTACATTCCCACAAGGGTTCCTTTTATTCACATCTTCACCAATATTCGTCATCTTTAGTTTTTCTGATAATCTCCATCTTAACAGGTGTGAAGTGATAGCTCATTGTGGTTTTGATTTGTATTCCCTGATGATTAGCGATGCCAAACACCTTTTCATAGACCTATTGGCCACTTGTATGTCTTCATTGGAAAAACTCTATTGTGGTCCCTTGCCCATTTTATAAATTGATTTGTCTTTTTGTAATTGAGCCAACACAAAAAAAAGGAGAACAAAATTTCCAGGCATTATAGATGCTTCTCAGTTGATGCAGATGGTTTTGTGTTTACAGTGGTACCAAAAGATCATGTTTCGTGTTTTTTCTTCAGCTTGTTATAAGACCAACAGTAGCTGCAGCATGGCAGATAATCGGGATCTTCTGGGTTTGGAGGTTTACAAAATAAATGAGTGGTAAGGATTTTTTTTATTTTTCCAAGGAAGTTATTGTGATCATAGTCCATGGAATCCAAGATTAGATAGGTGGAGGAGAAAATTAAGGTGAGGATTGGTGATCTGGCATTACTTCTGATCTTGAGGGACAGGTATTTACTGTATGAGTGTTTGAATAAAAATATTAGAGATCAGGGATTTGTGGTGGGTGAATATGTTTTCTGAATTATTTACTTTTGAACATAACCACTTGGATTATGTGAACATCTGGGATATGAGAGTAAGTCGTTAGCAGGGGGTGGTTGATAATATCACTATTGATTTAACCTCTATGAACACCAAGTGGTCAATGGATTAAGCAAATGAGTAGACAGAAAACACAGAAATGGTAAGAATTGGGATTTAGTAAAGGACTGGGGACTTACTGTCCTGAGTGGGAGTGCCAAGACTTGTGCGGTTGAGAGTGACAAAGACAAGAAGAGAATAGAATCACACTCAAACAAGGAGGGAGTGTTAACAGGATGGAGGGGGAAATGATCTGGAGTAGCCTTGAGTTTTGACCTTGAGCTTTCTATTCTTGCTGCAAATCTGCCTGATGACATCCCAGGACACAGGTCAGATCTATCCCCAGAGGATAGAGGGAGGGTAGAAGTACAAAACAGCCAGGATAATTGTCCTAAAAAGGCAGGCTTCCTTTATCATTTGACCCACTTTCATGATTGGTTTTTGTAGGGTAAGAGGAAAAGAAAGATGATAAGAAGGATGATAGTCACGTCTTCGCAGACGTGGTGAACACAGAAGGAGCAGTAGGGGCCTGGCTTCCTGAGGACAGTTTTAGGCTGAGGGCTAAACCCACCGCAACAGCCTGGAAGAAGCTACATCCAGCAGGATGGACGTGCACGGAAGCCAGAGACCTGCTGATGGCACCAGCTCGGCAACTCCTCCTGGAACAGCCCAGCCAACACCACTGTGTCCCATGACCAGGGCCTCCTGCCCAAAAATGGCACCCTGCCGCCCATGGGCTGAACAGATCCCTCTGCTTGTTAACCTGGACAAGATAGACGGGAATGCTTCAGAGAAATTTCAAGTGAGAAACTATCAAACCTACAACCTGCCCAGTCCCCCTACCCCTCTCTCCCCTCCTCTCTTTCCAGACCCACAGCCTCCACTCTATCTTGGTCATCAGTTCTCTGCTCAAGGACTCGTCTTGGTTATAGAGCTCCTTAAGTTGTTCAGAGCTTTACCCGAGGGGAGGGGAAAGGGGGAAGGATAAATTTAGAGATAATGTGAGGGGTCTGAGTGCAAATCCCTTTTCTTTGACAACCCAAGAGATTCAACCTGTCTGGAGGAGTGTTCTCACTGGGCTCCTCTGAGCGCTAAGGTCTCATGGGACTGGGAGGGGACTCTCCTGTTGGTCACTGGGGTCTCCACTCCCTAGCTCTACAGAGCAGCTCTGTTTTGACCACGATGAGTTTCAACCGGCCATAGAGTTCTGTTGCTATAAACACTTGAAAATCCCCAATGTGGCTCAATCTAGTAGCTGACATTTAGGGAAACCGAGTACTGAAGCAGAACTGGTTCACTAAGGTCACCAGGAGACTTAGAGACCAACTGCCAACGCCCAGGCCCTGTCCCCAGCATTTGCTGCCTCCCAAGAGTTCCCAGCTGACTGAGGCGCCAATGGCAGTCATACAGGAGATCCCCCATCCATCCTGGTCCTCCTATGGAGAGATGCCTACCCACGGGGAAACTTCCCCCCATGTGTTCTTCAGATGGCTTATGGAAGTTTTCTGCAGAGCAGAGATGACAGTGCAGGGCGAGGAGAAGTTCTTCCAGATCTCGCACTCCTGGGGAAGGGAAGAGAATGAGGTGTGAGGTTGGGCACTGGATCCCCGCTTGCTCTAGCTTCAGTCCCCTTCTATTTAAATCTCCCCTCCCGGATGAGACAGATGCTCAGGGAGCCCCAGAAGGACATTTAGGACCCAGAGAGTAACACTCACAAGGAGGAGGAGTTTAGCTCAACCCAGGGAATTAGGCAGGTAGGAAGTGAGCATCCTCCCACTGGGACCTGGAGTCAAGGTCAGTGGGCCCCTGGCAGGAAGGGCCTAAGGACTTGCAGGAGCTTAGACCACACACTGCAATCCTGGGAGCTGATAAAGGTGGAGAGGCAGTTCCCAAGTCTCCAGAGAGGGGCTCCACTGGGCCTCCCACAGCACACCTGGGCCACCTGGGACCCAGTGCTCTACCACCCTCGCCCTGTCCTGGGCTGTCATGCTCGGTCCCCAAGGCAGGTGGTGATGACGAGGCTGGCCACCCATCTGAACTGGTCGATGGTGGCCTGGATAGTGGGTGTCTAGTGCTCACTGCTAGGCTTGTTCTTCTTGTGCCAGGTGGATCCCAGGCATTGAGAGGGCACCACTTTCCAGAAGAGCTCCTGGGGAACAGAGGGAGTGTCATCCAGCCCTGCCACAGGCCACCTCTGTGTCCACAGCCCCTAAAGTCCGACACAGGTGTCACAGTTTAGAGCTAGAGCTCAGGAAGCTCAGGATGTGGCCTGAGCCTTGTGAGAGTCCCTGGGTTTTCTTCTCTGTCCACCGAGGGTACTCAGCACAGGATGACCCAGGACCCAATCCCGGCAGAGAAGGGAGAGGGGCATTTGCACCCAGCCCGTCCTGGCTAACTCCAAGCTCCAGACAGTGGCTCAATTCTGCTCATGTCAAGGAGGCATCTTCCACCACCCTGATCTCCGCTCTGGTCCCACTCCCCATTCTGATGTACATTCCCCCGTGGCAGCTACAACCACTGGCCTTGTCTGTCTCCCTTGTAGTGAAGCACACATCAGGTGTGAAGTCCTGAGGCTGTTGAGCCTCCTGAGGAGACGGCTGGGCCACCGTAGACCTGGCTGCACACAGTGAGTTCCCCTCCACCACTGATGGGCCAGGCCCTGCCCATCTTTCCATCTCTTCTACCTCATGGAGCTGGCACAGTCACTCTGTGGAGCAGGTCCTGTTAGTGTCCATCTCTACGATCTGCAGGTGGACAGCAAAGGCTTGGGGGTTCCGGAAGTTGCCCAGGTCATATGGTTGGTAAGGGGTGTAGCTAGGATTTGGGCCCAGATCATGGGAGTCTGGATCAGGTCTGGGGCAACGATGACAGAGGGAAGGCCTGTTCCACCCCGCCCTGAAAGCCCAGTTGCTCACTGCATCCATCACGGTCAACCGCTCTACCACCTGCTTAGGAGAGAAGGCCGTGAGGTTGGGCTTCTTCTCACGCTCCTTAACAGCCACAGGTGGAGACGGACTTCCCACTAGAAATGATGGTTCAGGTGACTCCAGCTCAGCAGCTCCCACTCCTGCTGGAGCCGATGTTGGCCCTTGCTCCAGCTCCAACACTGCTGATGGAGGGGACGCTGGCTCCAACGCTAGAAGGGGTGATGTTAACGGAGCTGTAGCCAGCTCTACCTCCACCACTGCACACTGCTCTGCTTCTGCCACTGGCTGGAGCTCTGCAGCTGGTGCTAGAGTGGGATAAAGAGAAAGATTCACCCACATAGCTGACTTTCCATGTGTCCTTCTAAACACAAGAAAGATCCCACTTCCCTTCCAGGAATATCCAGCCTGCAGTCCCCCTTACCCTCTGCCTCTGCCTCAGTGGCTTCCAGAAGCTCACACCGGGCAAGGGTAAGAGGGTCATGGCAGTTCAGCTCTGAACCAGGCAAGGTTACCTGCGTTTACATCCCCTTTAGCTTGAAAAAGGGACAGCCCCAGTCTGGTCATGCCCTAGTTCTGGTCCAACCTGGTTATCTCAAGGTCCTGAGTGTGGAGACCTTCTGCTCCTGCTCTCATCTCAGAGCAGCACTGGATGGTGTTTGTGGCCTCAGGCACCTTCCCCTTGCCTAGTGAGTTGGTGAAATTGAAACCATTGGGCAGCTCCTCGATGACCTTCTGATTGGAGTTCTGCAAAGACTGCTCTGGAGCTGGGCCAGAAGGAATCAGGGGCTGCCTGCACCTGCACACTGCCACTGGGGTCAACCCCCAAGAGAAAGTCTGCTCCTCAGTTCAGGCACAGAGGGACATCCCTGCAAAGAACTGTGGTCAGGCAGGAAAAGAGATGAAACCTCTATGGCTCAGTAACATAAGAGTAGAGGAGCTCACCTTCTCATGCTGCCAACCATGACCTGGGCTATGAACATGACAGGCCCACCATGCTTCCAACACCTGACAACCAGCTCCAGCCCAGGAATGGCCTACCCCTCATACCCTGCCTTCTCCCCTCCACACAAACACACACAGACACACACACACACGATGAAGTGTAAGGGGTGTGGGGCTGATCAGGTGGGATCACAGTTGTGTCCTGGCCTGCACTAGCCTTTCCTGGGCTGCCCCGTGTTACCCTTCACTGCCTCCTGCCAGACGCCCAGAGGCATCGGGGATGAGGGCTGAGCCAACGTCGGCAACGACCAAGAAGTTTCTCTTTCTGGGTTTTTTTGAGCCTAGATCCTCCAAAAGTTGGGATATAACAACAAAATATTTTTTCCTGTTGACTGTCTCCAGTCAAGTGAGCTGGATGGGAGGCTGTGGGTGCCTGGTTACCAGAGTTCTAAGATCTGTTGAGGTCTATGACCAAGGAAGTGAGGTCATTTTTCAAGATTCCTTTACCTGGGCCCCTTCCCTCAATCAGACTTGTCCAGAGCTGCCTCCTGTACCCTGGCTGCTAACCCTCCTCCCCCATGTCATCTCCTCAACTGTACACAAGGAGCCTAGCCACAGCCCTAGCCACAGCTCCCTGGAAACCTAAGTCGAGTCTTAACTTTGAGGAGACAGAGATGAATGCTGACCTCCTTTTTCTTACCAGTTCTTCATCCTGAGAAAGTCCCTGTACCTCTCAGGTCCTCCCCAGTCTCTAAACCTGCACCATGGGGATCAGACTAGAATCTACTTCCTAGGGATGTCACCCGGTGTATATGACATAATATCTATTACCCCTGTGGGATGGTGTCACATGTACCTAAGGCACAATCTTAGAGATGAAAGAATAATAAGAAGGGGTGACAGGTAGCACAGAACACCACTCAAAACAGGCCTGGGTTCTAGCAATGTGATATTGGAACAGTCGCTTCCAACTTGGCCTCATTTTCAGGTCAGCATCATGAGGGGGTTGAAACTAATGGAAATTTAGATACTACCATCCTGTGTCATAAAACCATTCAATTGTTTCCTGTTTAATGGAGAATGCGACCCAAGTGCCTCGTCTTGGCCTATGAGGTGGGCAATCTCAACAGTGGTACCCAGTAAGCCGCACCCATGGTATAGCCATCCCAGTGGAACCACTAAGTAGTTAGTAACTGGCTTCTTAACATAATAACAGCCAAAGTGATGGGATGTCTTGTCTAAATTTTAACTAAAAAAGTCTCTCACTTCCTCTTACTCCCTCTTTCATGTTCCATCTCTCTCTCTCTCTCTCTCACTCTGTCAAATCCCTGTAACTGAGGAATCAAATACCAGTGTTTTCGGGTTTCTCAATGTGGACGCCTAGAGAGGAGAGAAGCACGAGATTGCCCAGGCCTACAGACAGAAAGAAACTCAGGTTCTCAGTCCAAACTGAACCCTGAAAGCAGAGAGTGAACTTGGTGGCCAGTCCTCCCCAAGTTGAACCTCAGTTGTAGACCACACAGGGTGGTGATGAGGTAAGAGGGAAGAAAAGACTGTGGGAGCTTTCTGCTTGATCCACCTGGAAGGGTGATGGCGAGAGCAGTGTCATGTGACACTGAGTCCTCAGGAGAACATGTGAGGTAGCTGGAATTCTCACACCTTCCAGATGAGGAAACAGGCTCGGAGAGGCCTGGCGCAAAGCCCAAGCTCACACCCAGAGTGAGAGTTGGAACTTGGCTTGTTCTAGAATCACAACACCTTGGAGGATGGCGTGCTATTGGTACCAGATGCCTGGAGTCAGATGTCCACGGTCAGAGGCCAGTGGTGCTGGAGAGAAATGGGGTGAGGGGACTATGGCCTTACTGACACTCACCTCGACCCTGGCAGCGGAGGCCCTCCACGTTTGCTCCCCCGCAGATCAGCCTCCAGAGAGTGCAGGAGAAGCAGCAGCAGCAGCAGGTGAGTGTGCCTGTGGGGGAGGGGCTCTGCCCTCCCAGCTGGAGGCCCTCAAATCAAGAGAGGAGGCCCCTTCCTCTTGGTGCCACAGTGCCTGAATCCCCAAGTAGAAGTGACCGGGAGGAGGGCCTGGAAAAGCTGGTGCAGGATGGGTTTGTTGTGGGGAGGGCCAGGGACCGCACACCCTGTGATTTGCCAGAAGCCGGCCCTGGGAGGTGAGGAGGAAGAGTGTGGTTTTCTTGGGCTGTGAAAGGAGGAGGAGTTGAGGGGAGGCTGCTAAGGGTCTTGGCTGCTCCCCGTGGGAACCCTGGGGTGGGCCAGGAGGCTGAGGGTGAGGACTTTTCAGGGGAGGGTCTGCAGGGGGCCGACTTGAGAGCAAGGACTCATCCCACCCACACCCCGATGTCACAATGTGTTGTCCCATATCTTAGCACTTTCCTTGGTCACCTGCTGATGCTGCACCTGCTGATGGGTGATAATCTCAAGATGGGTGCACCTGAGGACCAGGCAGGGAGGACTAGGATCCTGAGCCTTGGGATGGGGAGCCCCCGAACTGAGCTCTGAGCTCTCAGCACTTGGCACATCTCCTGTCATAAGAGCCTCTCAGCCACCCCTGGGAGCTGGGGCATCAGGCACATCTTAGGGATGAGTGAACAGAGGCTCCACCTGAGACACCCATTCCGGTTCCTCAGGCTGGGGAAGCTCAGAGCTGCCTGACAGCACAGCTGCTTGAGGTTTTATCTGAGCTGGACGCAGCCTCTCCCTCCCACGCTGCCCATGGAGGGAGAGAGAAGTCAGACCCCTCCAAGTCAGGCAGCACATAAGTGGCTGAGCAGTCCCCTCTGCCTGAGGCCTCAGCCTCCAAGTCTGTCATCAGAGAGGGTTGTGCTGCCAGGTCCCTCAGCCTCTCCCCCATGTCCTGCTTCTCTGGAGCCCAGATCCCGGCCTAGGTCCAAGTCCTGTTTTCTGTGCATGCCCGGCCCCCTCTGGGGACCTGGCAGTAGTGCAACATGAGAAGGGGTGGGCCTAGGGGTCTAGTCAGGCTAGGGGGCTCTGTCTGATGGACTCTGGCTCTCTGCCTTCCAGGGGAATGAGATCAACCTGAGAAGAGGACTGAAGTGAACAGCTGCCGCACTCCCTGCAGGGGAGGGGAAGGAGGAGGAAATCAGAGACCCTCTGGGCAGAACAGTGCCTGGCTCCACCCCCTGTATCTTACATTTAGTGGAAGAGTTTGATAACAGAGAAGTGGGAGACCCAACCAATTGGCGGGTGGGTTGAGGGGAGGATGGCATCAAGGAAAACTTCCTGGAGGAGGGGCTGATTATTCCCATTCTGCGAACAGGTAGAGCCTGGATGGAACTGGAGGGAAGGAGGGTTCCCAGGATGGTCCCCTGCCCCACTCCTCACCACCCACAAGGTGCATGAAGCATCCCCCACCCAGGCCCTATCTGCATCCTCTCCTTCCCTCTGGTCCCAGGAATACCCAGTCATGAGGGCGATCCTTCTGCTCCAGGTGGCCGCAAAGAATTACAACCTAGAGTTCGAGGAGCGATTTGGACCCTGGTTCTAGGACATGGAGCTGCTCAACGAGAATGATAGGTGAGGCCGGGCAGGAGTTGGGTGAGGGCAGGGGTGGACGCTCCCTGTTGGCCAGTCCAGAGAGCCTGTCTCCGTGGCCCCCCACTCAGCCCCAGGTCTTATTGCATGGCGACCTCTGGGACTCCTAGACTCCAGCTGCTGGGCAGGCAGTGGGGGGACACCTGAGGTGTGTCTCCTGGTAGGCTCACAGGTGCCTTTCTGTCCTGGAGCTACAGCTTGTCCTGCCAGCTGGACCCCCCAGACCTAGTTGGCCAGCAGAATACTCAAGGATAAGAAGAACCCGCCATCATTAAGATCAGGGGTGAGTGAGTGTCTGGGCCGTGGTGACTGACTCCCAGGGGTTCAGTAAAGCTTCGGGCTAAACGTGCCCTTGGGGAGTTGGACAGCTGGCACTGGGATCCCAGCTCCACTACTGAGCAGTCCTGTGACTGGGGTGACTCTCTTCAGCTTCCTGAGACTCCGTTTCCTCCTCTGTGAAATAGGTGATACCAAATGATCTCTTGCGTGGCAGGGACAAATGGGGTACTGGTGGCTGACAGCACTGAGCACAGAGTCTGGAGCACTCAGTGCAGTGGGGACAGGGTGGTGGCCATGATTCTGAGGGAGACCCCCCAGGGTAACCCGACTCTTCTACTCAGTCCCCAGGCCCCAACACCGAGCCCTGTACCAGTGGCCGATCACAGCCCCATCCTCAGCAGCGGGGACACAGCTGGGAGGCTTTCGATGCACTGGGCCAGTTCCTCCCACCTGACGGGAAGGGGAGCATTGTAAGCTGATCTCTGAGGTCCCCTGAAACCCAAGAGAGAGGGGACGACCCCACCCCAGCTCCCTGATGTCTCTACCCCAGCACCTATTCACCCATTGGGGAGGGACAGTAGTTATTTGTTGTAAATAATAAATGCCATATTTGAATATTATATTAAAGTCCTGTTCCCTTTAGAGCTGGGAGTTGTGGTGTGGTTCTGTCGCTTTCTGTAGGCATGTAAGTGAGACACTGAATCTCACATTTCTCCTTGAATCACGAACTCTTCTGGGTCGTCAGCTTATTGTCTGTGGGCGAAAGGAGAAGGGCCAGCCCCTTCCCTGGTTAGTGGGGACACTCCCAAGTCCCCATAATTCCGAAGATCAGTTCATTTCAGTATCATTCAGCTCCTCCAGGAGCAGACATGGCCCCGCCCTTTCTCTTGGGATTTTAAGGTTGAAGGTACTTTCACAGGCAGAGCAACAACCACTGAAATGTGGGTGTCTTTAAAACAGCACTACCCAGGACCATGTCGTGCCACAGGCAGGGGCTGCCTTTCTACATTCTGGAGGAACAGGGAACTTTTTCTGCTTCTCTTTTTGAGATTTCTTTTGACTAAATTTTAGGAACTTGTAGTTTTCTAGTTCAATCTCTGGAATTGCATCAGCTCTAAGTGATGAAAACAATGTAAAAAGATCAAAACGTGCACGTTGAGAGGACAAGGCCCAAGGAAGCTCATTTGCAAATGGACTAAAGGCAGGCAGGACCTCGCTCCTGAGGCCCCTCTAGGGGCTCCCTGTTCACCCCTGACCTGGATTTGAATCCTGCTGGGATCCTTGTCCAGGACTCTGAATTCCTTCTCCTGCTTGTTTTTTATCCAGGCGGAAAGATTTGTGACGCAGCTTTTAAGGCTACTGCTGGGTCTCATTCCATAAACATGACTGCTCCCTGTGAACTAGGATTTTCAGCACCCCTGCCTTCCTTATGCAATTCCCTTTAGGGCAGAAATTCCCCAGAAGGCCCCAAGCATCCTCCCTCGATGGATCCCGGGTGAGCTCTACTTTGCCAGTATAAGGGACCATAATCCTGGTCAGTGAGTGACCTCACACTGTCCCTTGCTGTCCAAGGTGACTTCTGAGCCTGTGTCATTCTGAGGTCCATGGTCTTGGACAATCCTCCAGTTTACACACTAAGTGTTGGTGTTACCAACTCGTCCAAATGGGGCAATTGGGCCTGAGCCCATAAACTGTGTTACCCCTGGGTTTTTGTGTTTTTGTCCCCAGTCCTGTGCTGTGGTTACATTACCACCACCTGCTGGGGTGTGAACACTGTTTGGAGCTTTCAAAGATGACGCACGACAGAGGTGTGGGGGACTACAGCAGGGAATGCCACTGAACTGATGGTCCATGGACGTGCATGAACACAGCCTTACCAATTAAAATACTGAAATGCTTCCCATCTGGTGGTGAACAGACACTGCTCTGAGCTCGCACCGAGAACCCACCCCATGACTAGGAGCTTTCAAATGGTTACCGAGTGGCATTTTGAACCTCATCCCTTGGGAACACCCTGTAAGACAAAGACCAGATGAATCGCTTGGCATTTGTGAGTTATCCCCTCATTTCTGATGGCTGCAAGTGTCACCCAGACACACAGGCTGCATTCTGCCAGGGAAGCCTTCTCAGGACAACCAGAAGCTGAAAATGAATCCTGGTTCCCAGCATCCCAAGCCCTTCCTGACATGGCACAGCCACCCAGGAAAGTGATTTGGTAACGGAAAGACTGGGAAGGCTGTACTTTCCCTCCAAAGAGAAAGAGAAGAGCCAACAGTGAAAGCTTGATCCCTCAAATAGACAATTAAATCCCAACAAGCAATGGGTTCTTTCCGCATTACTGATGCTGAAAAGATCTCTTTTGATAATCGCACGATCCCCCAACTGCCATGTTCATCTCCATGAATCAAATTTCCAACACATATGGATCTAAAAAACTGAGGGAAATCTGGTATTTCCTTAGATGCAACTCTGAATTAGCATGCAACAGAGAACAGAAAAATGGAGACCAAGAAGTAAATATCTAATTTGAGAACATAGACACAAAAGTGCGTTTGAAATAATATTTTGGAATCTATTGGAATATTATACAAAAAGAATAATCCATTTTTAGTAGGTTTTACTGTGACTGTGAGGGGAAAAACTGAATCATCCCGTGACATTGATAATTCGCTGCTGACTTTAAAGTACAATAAATAATATACATAGTAAAGGAAAATGAGAGAGCAGCATGAAAAAGGAAGCTCTTTCTCTCCTCCCCTGAAACTCAACATCTCACCTCAGAAAGAAACTGTTGTCTATATTTTCTATGTCTCGAAGCAGAGTTTAATAAAAGAAAAGCATCAATATATTTTAAAGTTTTCAAGAGCTCAAAGCAAGGAAACATTAGGGATGCTGCCAAGAGACCTCACTGAGGTGCCTGCTCCATTTCATCTGCTGTCAGGATGGCCTTCTTAAACCCTCACTTTCTCTGCCTTGCTAGCAAGTGTGTCCGCCATCAGTGCTATCACCAGTCTCGCTCCTGTGCTCTTCACTGCCCTTTCCTCCTTCCTGATACCTCCACAGTGGAGCTGTGGAATGCACAGATCAGTTCCTGGAATCATCTCTGCCAAATCTGAAGACCAGCAGGAGTGGGAATGGGACCTGGAATGCAGACCACCTGCGAGCACACCTGGCAGGGATTCACCTGTGTGACTAGGTGCAAGTTTTTACAACGTTTTGGCAAGATTGAAAGGACTTACGAGTTGTCCTGCACTGCTGCAGGCCTGGAGTCCTTGCGGTCTCTCGGGCCAGCAGATCTGGTGGGGCTGGTCCAAGTTGTCCTCTCAGAGACCAGAAATTGCCAGGATGGGATGGGATTCTAGTAACTGGCCTCTTGAATATGTCACTGGACAACCTCAAAAGAATGGAAATGCTTAAACCAGGCTTTGGTTTGGACTGGTTCCCACAGTTACGCTGCTTCTTCTGTGAAGACGTGACTTATCATCCTTCTTTTCCTCTTACCCTATAAAAACAAATCATGAAACTGGGTCAAATGATAAAAGAGGCCTGCCTTTTTAGGACAATTATCCTGGCTGTTTTGTACTTCCACCCTCCCTCTACGCACTCGGGATAGATCTGACCTGTGTCCTGGGATGTCATCAGTCAGACTTGCATCAAGAACAGAAAGCTCAAGGTCAAAACTCAAGGCTCCTCCAGATCATTTCCCCCTCCATCCTGTTAACACGCCCTCCTTGTTTGAGTGTTAGTCTATTCTCTTCTTTTCCTTGTCACTCTCAACCGCACAAGTCCTGGCACTCCCTCTCAGGACAGTCGGCCCCCAGTCCTTTACTAAATCCCAAATCTTACCATTTCTGTGTTTTCTGTCTACTTATTTGCTTAATCCATTGACCACTTTGTGTTCATAGAGGTTAAATCAATTGTGATATTATCAACCACCCCCTGTTAGCAACTTACTCACATATCCCAGATGTTCACATAATCCAAATGGTTATGTTCAAAAGTAAATAACTCAGAAAACATATTCCCCCATCACAGATGCCTGATCTCTAATATTTTTATTCAAACATTCATACAGTAGATACCTGTCCCTCAAGATCAGTAGTAATGCCAGATCAACGATTCTCACCTTAATTTCCTCCTACACCTATCAATCCTGGATTCCATGGACTATGATCACAATAATTTCCTTGGAAAAATAAAAAATTCCTTACCACTCATTTATTTTGTAAACCTCCAAACCCAGAAGATCCTGATTATCTGCCGTGCCGCAGCTACTGCTGGTCTTATGACAAGCTGAAGAAAAAGCACGAAACACGACCTTTTTGTACCACTGTAAATACAAAGCCATCTGCATCAACTGGGAAGCACCCATAATGCCTGGAAATTTTGTTCTCTTTTTTTGTTTGGCTCAAAAACAAAAAGACAAATCAATTTAAAGAATGGGCAAGGGACCAGAGTAAAATTTTTCCAGTGAAGACATACAGGTGGCCAGAAGGTGTATGAAAAGTTGTTCAGCATCACAAATCAGGGAATGCAAATCAAAACCACAATGAGCTATCATTTCACACCTGTTATGATGGCGATTATCAAATAAACTAAAGATGACAAATGTTGGTGAGGATGTGGAGAAAAGGAACCCTCGTGGGAATGTAAACTAGTACAGCCATTATGGAAAACAGTATGGAATTTCCTCCAAAAGTGAAAACTAGCTTATGATCCAGCAATCCCACTTCTGGTAGACACCCACAGGAATTGAAATCAGGGTCTCAAAGAGATATCTGCCCTCTAATGTTCATTGCAGCAAATTCACAATAGCCAAGATATGGAAGTAACCTAAACGTCACTGATGGATGAAGGGATAAAGAAATGGCATATTCTTCAACATTGAAAAAAGAAGGAATTGTTGCTATATTTGACAACATGAATGCACCTAAAAGACATTGTACTAAGTGAAATAAGGCAGACAGAGAAAGGCAAATATTCCCTTATTTGTGGAAGCTAAAATAGTCAAACTCACACAAGCAGAGGTTAGAATGGTGGTTGCCAGGGGCTGGGGAGATGGAGAAATGGGGAGCTGATGTTCAAAGATACAAAGTTTCAGTTATCAAGATAAATAAGTTCTGGAAATCTAGGATACGACATAGTGCCTACAGCTAACAAGACTGTATTGCATACGTTACATTTGCTAATAAAGTAGATATTAAGAGTTCTTACAACAGAATAATAGCAATAAAGGAGGTGAGAGAAAACTTTGGGAGATGATGGATATGTTTGTGGCCTTGATGGTGGTGACAGTCTCAAGGGTGTATGCTTAAGTCCAAATTCATCAAGCTGTATATGGAAAAGTATGACATCATCGTTGATTCTTCTGCACCTTGAAATATGCCATGTCCTCATAACAAGAGAAAAAATTTGTAACTCTATATGGGGACGGATGTTAACTGGACTTATTGTGGTGATCATTTCAACATATATACAAACATTGAATCATTATGTCGTACCGCTGAAACTAATTTAATGTTGTATGTCAACTTTATCTCAATTAAAAAACCACAACAGACAAAACCATTTGAATACTGTATATGAGTTCAGTGAATCCCTGAAACTGCCCCATTCCAATATGGGAATTACAGAAAGCAGAGAAGATGATGTAAGATGGAAGAAAGTTGTACAAAACAGTATTCAAATTAAAATCATTTAAGTTGCTATCAGCTCCTTGTGGCAAAGTTCTACGAGCACCGATCTACTTTCACATTTTTCCTGAAAAAACGTACTTTCACATCCAACCCATAATAGTTTCATCATTTTCTCTAATAAGAAAATTTCAACTTAATAAATAAAACCAAAAGCATCTCTTATGTATGAATAAAGTTAGTGAACTTTACAGAGAAAAGAACATATTTGCACAATCTCAATACAGGAAACAGAAGAACTGAATGATGATCAAGTCTCATTCAAGCTTATCTTTGAAAGCCAGTAAAACCAGGCTGTCTTTTCAAGGATGTGTGTAGAGCTGTCAGCCTTGGAAGATAGAAATAGTGGCCTCCTCTGGAGCAAAGGGCAGCCTTGCTTACTGCCCAGTATAATAAAAATAACACCCCCCCCAGGGCAAAGGTTAGCAGACATCCTGCCCGTTATCAAAGATTTGAATTCCTTAGGCTCTGAGATCTTGCATCTCTCTGCATGTCACCTGGCCCACTGTGTATCACCCTGTAGGAAGTGAGATTTATTGAACTGGTGCAAATGCTGATACTCTGGCCACTGCTATTGTTGTGTCATTAAGTCCTTTGTCTCTGACGCATGGGTCTCTTGACTTTTGCCATCATCTGTAAGACCATTGTAGGCTAACTTATTGGTTTGCAGGTAAGGTAAAACATCAGATCTTTCACGGTTTCTGACAAGCCCTTAAAATAACTAGTAGTCTTAGGAACAGAGAGCTATCCAGAACAATATGCATGGATGGTCTTCATAGAAGACTTCATGCAACCAAAACTTTAATAAGTCTCTCTGACCTCTTTTATTTCTACCCCAAGTAGAAGGAGAGGCACCAAGCTATTACAGACCTAGGGCTTGTGCAAGCCACTGGAGACCTAGTGACAAGAAACTTCCCATGGGGAGAAAAGACAGATGGGCATATTTCCAAAATGGACCCATGTGCTTCCCAGTCATCAAAAAGAGAGTGCATTATCTTAATTTATGATGATTTGAGTCATTAAAATCTTGTGATGGGCCAATGATACACTTCTAAGAGGAGTGAGGCACATGGCAGTTGTAAGCAGATTAACGCACTTGGTGAATATCAAACTCTGAACCAACTTTAGTATTCTAATCAATTAAAAGGTACAACAAATTTATTTAAGTAGATTAAATGATATTTAATGTTATGCCTGATTATTACTCTTCAATAATGAACAAGAAGCTCATGTAAATAACTATAATTGGCCTTACTTTAAAACATGATAGTCAGGACTGTTTGAGATAAGCTGGAGAGAAGGAAGGGGAGAAATAGACAAAAGTTAGCTGCTCTGAAGCCACTGTCAAGACCTCTGGATCTACATGTAACCCAGGAGATCGAGGCAAAGGGCTGTGCCCCTAGATCCTCCTGCACTGTGGTTCTCAGCGATGTCACGGGGCTGAAGCACCTTCCTGATTCGTGTTTACATCTCCATGTGTACAATACCCCTGACCATGGGGATGAACCCCCATTCAATCATCCCTTACACTCCTCTAATTAACAATTAGATTTCAGAATCATTGTATCATTACATGATAATTTATTCCTCAAACCTGTAGGATGCCGAGCTAAAAGCAAATCAAATATCAATGGCTTCTTTTCTTTGAAATACCAAGATGTTCTTTCACACTTGGAATCCTGATTAGAGGATAAATCCATCAAATCAATGGAAACAAGTTAAGAAATGGACAGAGGGATATTTCATTCATATATATACATTTTGCATTGTTGAAAAAATAGGGTTACATTTAAAAAATTTAGAACTTCTTGAAATTTCATAGATATTAAAGATTTTCTTCTGCTTATACTCCCTTTGGTTTACCAAATCAAACTCACTTTTTAATGGGCATTTCTAGCATTCAGTGTTAGTAACAATAGTTTTTTAAATTCTTATTTTTCCCACGTCAAAGAACAAGGGCAGAGGTCATGGAGAGGTCAAGTCTAATCTACCTAGGGATGTGGCAGCCTTAACTATAGATGTTCAAGCCAGACATTGCCAGCAGAACCACATCTCTTCATCCACAAGTGAGTTTTTACTAGTAATCACAGAGACTTGAGGATATCAAAGGAAATTCTTCATTAAGAACCAAAGTTATAGGGCCGGCCCAGTGGCTTAGCAGTTAAGTGCGCGCACTCCACTGCTGGCAGCCCGGATTCGGATCCCGGGTGCGCACCGACGCACCGCTTCTCCGGCCGTGCTGAGGTCGCGTCCCACATACAGCAACTAGAAGGATGTGCAGCTATAACATACAACTATCTACTGGGGATTTTGGGGAAAAAATAAATAAATAAATAAAAACTTTAAAAATGAACCAAAGTTATAGATTCCTATCTTGGGTTCATTACTTTGAATTTTTGACCCAAATCATATATATAGATTGGACCATGTTCAATTCTATGATCTTTAGAAGATGCAGCCTACAGCTGAAGAGAAACAGATACAACACCAACATCTTATCCTCTCTGAAGCCCAACTGAGAGCCCCTGGAGTCAGAAGTTTTCAAGACAAGAAAATGTCATCCTTCTTCTGAACAAAGACTGTAGAAGCTATACTAACATTCAATTTTATTTATTTTGCTTTTTATTTTTGCTTTGTGAGGAAGATCGGCCCTGAGCTAACATCTGCCAATCCTCCTCTTTTTGCCGAGGAAGACTGGCCGTGGGCTAACATCCATGCCCATTTTCCTCCAATTTATATGGGACGTCGCCACAGCATGGCTTGACAAGCAGTGCGTCGGTGAGTGCCCAGGATCCGAACCCGCGAACCTGGGGCCGCCGCGAACCCCGCGCCGCCGCAGCGGAGCACGTGCACTTAACGGCTTGCGCCACCGGGCCAGCCCAAACATTCAACTTTAAATTGTTAACGTGACTTGTTAGAATGTGATGCAGCTAGCATAATATCTTCTAAGTTTCATGATTTTTCTCCAGAATACTGAGATGGATGACCTTAAAGTCCAGTTTCCCCATAAATGTCTTGATTCAGAGATAAAATTAATTTCCTTATAAAATAATTCCCATAAAATTGTTAAAAATATATCATAGTCTCTGACTAAAAGGGAACAAAGCAAATTGAGCAGTTGAATAGCAGTGTAATAAATTCCATACAAGGATCTTACTGCAGCATTATGTATAATAGTGAAACTGGAAATAACCCCATCTCTATCAAAGAAGAAATAAACAGATCGTGGTATTCCTGTTCTTTGGAGTAGCTCTAAAACTTCTAAAAAGCTAAGTTAGAGGGACGTGCACTGATAAGGAGAGACGTCTATGATATATGTTTTGGGAAACAGCAAGCTGCAAAACGATGTAGTTATGTAATTTATTTATGTTAAAAAAATCTTTATGTGTATTTATAAATTCATAGGAAATGTCCAGAAGAATAAGCTGCCACCTCTTAACAATAGTTCCTTCTGAGTAGGGGAGTGAGTGTGCAGGGAAGGGGATGGAAGGGGAAGGTTTCACTTTACTCTACATAGATCTGTGTAATTTGCCTTTTTTTTTTTACAAAGTATGTAATTCTTTCATAATTAGAAAAATGAATGATGTGACCGTTTGGTGCAGGGCAACAGTATTATGTTCACCAGTCTCTGTACTGTATGTTACTGCACAGCACGGACTGTAGGAGAAAGCCCAAAGGAGCAATGAAGACAAAAAGACATGACACCTGTAAAAAGTCAGTGGAGTATTTCTACATAAGAAACCTTGCAGGTGAGTGATGGTCAGTATCTTCCACTACTCCAGCTCTTGCAATAAACCTAGAATCTGCCCAGGGTAGGCCGGACGACCACACCCTGCTAGTCCACTCCCCACCCAGGGCCTGTTTGTGCAGGGTGACTGCCAACTAGCAGACAATGGACTCAGGATGGGCCGTGTGCCTTTGGTGAGGCTGGCAGAGAAGGACAAAGTGGAACACCAGCTAAGTGCACACACCTGAGAGGCGGAGTTCCAGGTGGAGACTCAAAATGCACCAAGAAACTGTGTGAAGGAAGCTACTCGACCTCTCTGAGCCTCAGTGTCCCCCCTGTAAAATGGGGATCACAGGCATACTTCACAGAGCTGTTGGGGAAGATACATAGAAGTGCCTGTGACAGCCAGTGTCACATTATTAACAAAGTCGTACCCGACTTCATAATAATCGATGAAAAGAATAATGTGATGAGACCAAAGACGAGATGCCCAGCTTCATAAGCAGCCTCAGCAGCATGAGAGTGAGAGGAGCTCCGAGTAAGCAGGGTTCTTCACAGCTCCACTTTAGAGGACGAACATGGGCTACACCAGGATAAGTGGCTGTTGTACAGTGACTCATGTAGTGAAGGTGGGTCCCTAAAGACACTGTGAAATCCAGTTACACACAGTGGCTCCTAGGAAACAACTGCAAAGCAATCAAGGCAGCAGTTAGGAATGGGAAGGGGCTGATCAGAGGAGGGTCAGAGCCACAAAATTGATGGAAGACACTTAACCATGGTGAGCGCCCAGCTCTGTCAACAGCTGCTGTGGTTGCACCAGGAGATCAAATGTCTGAGGCAGCCACTGTGGGGACTGCTGGGAGCACAGTGGTCACTACAGCCACACCCCAACAGCAGTGCATCGGAGCACACAGACCCAGAGACTTTCCTCTCAATTAATTCTTGTTTCAAGATGAGGAATATCCTCACGTTACAATGTCTCCTTTCAACACTTGTGGACGAGTGTCATCAGAACCCCCTGAAGAGGTCACAGGCCAGAGTAGGATGGAACACTGGGGGCTGGGGAGTGGTGCTGCACCTGACCACACGGACTACCACCCGGGCCTGTTGAACACGAGAGAAGAACCCGAGGTTGCGGTCTAACGAGAATTCCCCGTCTTGCCACATTCAGAGACACTGAAGAGATTCTCATCCTTTCTTTACAAAAATGTTGAAGAATTCATGTGTCATTAATTCATAAAGAGGCAAATTCTTGACAAAGTGACAGGGTCTAGTTTCGATGACCAGGTTTTCCAGTTGTTTTGATAATATTACACATTCAGGAATCGGAAATGTAACCTATTGGGGTGTTTGATATAAACAAGGACTTGTTTTCATTTAAATCAACCCCCAGACTTTTAAGGATGACATAAATCAGAAAAACTGCTAATCATTCCTCCACAGGTTTCAATAAGACTTTTAAGTTAATTTACTAATCTCAGGAAAAGAGAATACGGCAATTTAAGTTTTTTGTTTCTGCATTCAAGCGTACAGTACAGCCAAGAGAATGAGCAGAAAAAAATTAACAAGAAAGTCTTGCTTGCATTTTATCTTTTGCAAATGAGCAGGATATTTTATGTTCTGTTCTTTTCACTGATGTAATCAATTTTTAAAGAATACGGTTCATCTGACTATCCCAAGGTGTGTTTATCTGGGAAACTTGCCTGAATCCAAAACAGAGATGTTAAAGCTGACGGGTTTCAAATGCTGCCCAGGTGCTGTCTACCACGAACATCCCTCTCGCAAAGCTGGACCACCGGTCTCTTCCTGAGGGATCAGAATCACCACCCATGTCCCTGAGAGACTGGCCACTCAGGCCTGAGCTGAGATTAGGTGATCAATCTAAAGGGCAAAATACTTAAGCTATTCTCATCTTAAGGATGTTGTTTCGGAGGCCTCTGCACTGGAATGGGTTGGTGAAAACGTCCTACTAGATACTTGCCTGGGAATTGATTTTTTCTCCTCTGCTCTTAGTGGATTGTGGGGAAACCAGTGAGTAACCTCACAGATGCCTCAACTTCCACATCTGCGAAAAAAGCAAGCAACAGCCAATGTTACCACCCTGCAAACTCTTCGGTTGGGCTTGCAAGAGGGGCCACAAGGGCGAATGTCTCCCAAAAGCTGATGAAATGATGGCACTTTGGCTGGAGAAGGCAGAGGGCAGCAGGCAAAGTGGAAAATTTCTGGGATGTCAAACCAGTTCCCATAAGCACTTTAGAGAAGCACCTGGCCTTGGACTAGGTAGGAGGCTGTGGAAAGACCCACAGGCACACAGGGGGGAGGAGGAATCAAGCAACGGAGGGAGGCGGTGGGGAAGAGGCACGAGTTCAGCTTCAATTTTGGACAAAAGCAGTTGCACGCTGCAGGCCCGCAGCTGCCCATGCAGCTGCCACACCCTCCTAACTCCCTGGTCCCTCTCGTCCCGTCACATCCCTCCAGGACTCAGTCCAGTTGGAGCAGGTGCAGGACCAGAATCCTGAGTCAACAGCGGTTTGGCCCTCAGGCAAGCCTTCACAGCCCTGCTCCTCCCCCCAGGGCTAGACACCGCCCCATGCCCAGAGCATCTTGGGAGTTGTAGTCCTGCAGTCCTGCAAGCTCCCAGCAGGGAATGGTTAAGAGACAAAAGCACCAAGCATACACAGCTAGGGGACCCCACTCCCACCTGTCCCTCCACCCCTGGCCCACGCCCCTCTGCTTCTACACCCCACCTTCTACTCCGCCTCTTCTCTATACAATGTCATCTCTCCATGCCTTGCCAATCCCCCAGAGTTGTGCAGTGTGGTTGGGCTGCATCCTTTGAGGCCAGTACTCAGGTAAGGGTGGGGCTCAGCAGCCTGGCTATTGCTGAGAATGCTTGCAGCCCTGGTGGAAGCTCCCTGGCCAGTATTTGAAATGTAAATTCAATATCTAAAATGGAAATACCAGGTGCATGGGATCCTGGAATTTGCCTTTTCAAGGCCATCTGTCCTACCATCCCCTCCATCCATCCAGCCTGCCATGTTCCTCCCTCTGGACCTCGTGATCAGGGTCGCTGCAGAGATCCTCCCCTTGGAACCCACCCACCTTAAGGGCCCATACCCATCATAAAAACTCAAAGCCATGCCACTTGCCAAATTGAGGCAAAAATGGAACCACCCAGGGGGGCCACTCAAGGGTGAGGGCATTACTAGATACTTGGGAGTATTAAAATCCATCTGATGATGGCCAATAGGCACATGAAAAGATGCTCAACATCACTAATCATCAGGGAAATGCAAATCAAAGCAACACTAAGATACCACCTCACGCCCGTTAGAATGGCTATAACCACCAAGACAAAAAACAACAAATGTTGGAGAGGATGTGGAGAAACAGGAACCCTCATACACAGCTGGTGGGAATGCAAATTGGTGCAGCCTCTATGGAAAACGGTATGGAGATTCCTCAAAGAATTAAAAATAGAGATGCCCTATGATCCAGCCATCCCACTACTGGGAATCTATCCAACACACCTGAAATCAACAATCCAAAGAGGCTTATGCACCCCTATGTTCATTGCAGCATTATTCACCATAGCCAAGAAGTGGAAGCAACCTAAGTGTCCCTCGACTGACGATTGGATTAAGAAAATGTGGTATATATATACAATGGAATACTACTCAGCCATAAAAAAAGACAAAATCGTCCCATTTGCAACAACATGGATGGGCCTGGAGCGTATTATGTTAAGTGAAATAAGCCAGAAAGAGAAAGACAAACACTGTATGATCTCACTCATATGTGGAATATAAACCAACACATGGACAGAGAAAACTGGACTGTGGTTACCCGGGAAGTGGGGGTGGGGGGTGGGCACAAGGGGTGAAGGGAGTCATATATGGGGTGATGGACAAACAAAAATGTACAACCCAAAATTTCACAATGTTAGAAACCATTAAAATATCAATAAAAAAAAATCCATCTGATGATATCATGAGTGAACGTGTTCCACTTTAAAACAAAACACTGCTGTTATTCTGAGATATTGAGTTAGGATCTTTTTGCAAATATGCCGGATTTAAAATGTTTATTGATGTATAACATGCGTATAGAAATATACGCAGAAGTCATCCATGTAAACCTCCAAGAATTATTACAAAGTGAACACACTTGTGTGACCAAGAACTAGCACCAGCTTCACTCAGGTCCTGACAATCCCTTTCTCCCTCCTTCCTCCCCAAAGGTAGCTGACATCTTACCAACGAACACTATATATCGAGTTTGTCTTCTTATACAAGTGTTTTATTACAGAACAATTTAAACAATATACAAAATAAACAAAACAGCATAGTAGGCTCGGCACCCAGCTTCAACAACTACTAATCATCTGCCATTTTTGTTTCTTCCACACTCCATCCCATTCCCACCTCACTTTATTATTCTTTTAGTCCTTTGTGTGTGTGTGTGTGGGGGGTAAGAAGTACGCACACTGAAAGGCACAAATCTCAACCTTACATTTTTGGCAAATAAACATACCCATATAACCTTCACCCCTTTAAGAATAGGATATTTCCATCACCCCCAGAAAACCCCTTCCTGTTCCTTCCTAGGCAATTTCTTCCTTCCCCCGAGGCAACCACTGTTCTGGTTTTTTCAGCATAGGTTCATCTTGGCTGAAATCATCCCACGTGTATTGTTTTCTGTCCAGCTTGCTTCCCTCGGCACGAGGTTGATGAGTCTCTCCCAGGATGTGTGTCAGCGTTTGCTCCTCGGCACAGCTGAGGGCGTTCTGCTCTGTGGATGCGCCGCAGTGGGCTCATCTCCTCCTGGGGACGTGCAGGTCATATCCTGTGAACAGTTTTGTACAAACGTTTTTTGGTATGCTGTTTAATTCCTTTATTAGCATTTAAGTGACACACCTTTGCATTTTTTAGTGGTTGGTCCAGATTACAATATGCATCTTTAACATATCACAGCCTACCTAGACTTAATAGTGCACAAGTTTAATCAATGTAAAATATGGAAGACTTGCTACAGAACAGTTCCATTTACCTCTGTCTGTCCTTTGTGCTATTGTTATCATAAATTTTACATCTTCTCATGTTATAAATCCCACAATACAGTGTTATAATTTTTGCTTTCAATAGTCATAGGTCTTTTAAAGTAATTAACATAAAAAAGTTACATATTTTGAGGCAGATGATTTGAGGCTCTGCAAATGTATTCTTTTTTTTTAATTTCACCCACAGTTTTTGCATTCATCAGTCAGCCTTACCCACAATAATTATTACTGTGGTGTTCTAGTGGCGATTCTCTATTTCATGCTATCCAGCCACATTTATTATTTGGAATTCTGTGAGGAAGATTCCCTCCCTCCTTCTCCCGTCCTTCTTCCTTTCTTTCTCTTATTCTTTTTTATTCCTCTTTCTTTCTTCCTTTCTTATTTAATCTATTTTATGTCAGTATAGACTCATGGATATTTATTTTATTCTCTGTGTAATAATCCAATGCTACCATTATTTATTATGTTGCTCACAGTTTTCCAGCTTGAGCCATTGAGAAGTCTTTCAGATTGATTCCTTTTGACACATCTCATCATTTGCTGTGTTTTATTTAAAGCACTTTCCTACTTCTGACACTACAAGATGGTCCAGGTTCATATTGTATTTTCCATCTCCACCCTAGAATTAGCCATTTCTCCAAGAAAACCTGGTTCTTTTTATTGGAGAATGATATTTAGAAACCAAGATCTGGGAGCTAAGTGTGCTCATTGATACTAGGATGTCACTGCTTCTGGACCCTCTCAGCAGAGCCTGGAAATGTATGTATGAATATAAACACAGGTATACACATCTATCTATTCATCTATCAATCTATCCATCTATCTGGATAGATATATTAGAAGTGACATGGATTCATACTGATACTTCCAACTCCTATCCAGCACCACAGAGTTTATTCTAGCATTCTCCTTTTGTTTATTTTTAACTTCTTTCACCAACAGTGAGAAATTTAACTCCAGTTAGCTACAATATATTTCCTAATGTGTCAACTAGTTTCAGAATTGCTAATCCATATCCTTATGAAAAACAAACTTACCACCTAGAGTAGAGTGTACATTACTTTAGTTTTACAGTATCCCATCAAAACACTGTCTTCCAATGTAACTTAGGTCAGGACCTTTCATCCTCACCCATTATGTGTGGCTATGTCACATGCTTGTAATACAGTGAGATTCATTTGTCACTGCATTTCATCTGAGTTCCCCAGCATCCTGATTGATTTTTAAAATTTGCAGAGTAAAATTCACTCTTTGTAGTGTACAGTTCTGTGGGTTTTGACAACTTTATGGTCATGTATCCACCTCCACAGTAGCATACAGAGCTGTTTTTTTCACTCCCCAAAATTCTCTCATACTGTCCCTGTGTAATCAACCCCTTCCCCCATTCCATCCCTTGGCAACCACTGATCATTTTTCATCTCTGTAATGCTGACTTTTCTAGAAAGTCATACAAATGAAACCACATACTGTACAGCCTTTTGAATCGGGCTTCCTTCACTTAGAGAAATGCAGCCAAGATTCATCCATGTTGTTGTGTGAATCAAGAGTTTATCCTTTTTATTGCCAAGTAGTATTCTAATGTCCCAATTCACCACAATTTCTTTCTCCATTCACCTGATGAAGGACATTTAGTTTATTTTCAGCTTGTGGCAATTATGAATAACATGGTTATGAATATTCACCCAAAGATTTTGTTTAAACATTAGTTTTCAATTTGCTTGAGTAAATCCCTAGGAGTGGGATATCTGAGTCATATAATAAGTGTATGTTTAACTTTATAAGAACCTGCTAAATCGTTATCCGAATGCAACTATCATGTTGCATTCCCAGTTCTAGTTGCTCCTTGTCCTCACCAGGACTTGATATTTGCAATTTTATTTTTTATGTCAGCCACCTAATAGGTGTGCGGAATATTATTGTGGCTTCTGCCTCCTTTTTGAAAGTGAGATCTGCTAAATATAGAATCTCGTGTTGACTTTTGGGTTTTGTTTCTGCACTTGAAAGATGTCATTTTGTTGTTGATTTGTCTCTTTTGTTTTTGATAATATATCATCCATCAATGACATTATTTCTCCCTGTATGTAATGTCTTCCCCTGTATATATGTATTTCCCTGACTGCTTTCAAGATTTTGTTTTTATCTTTGGATTTTAGCAGCTTGACTATCATGTGCCCAGGTATGGTTTTATTTTGTATTTTATTTTCTGGGTTTGCTGACTTCCTTGGATCTAAAATTTTAGATTTTCCACCAAATTTTGGAAGTTTTATGCTATTACTTATTGATTTGTCTTTCTGGCTCATTTAATTTTTCTGTCTCTCCCTTCTCTGCTGGGGACTCAATCATCTCACAGGTAAGGCTCTCTTCATTTTTCTTCAAAATTTTTACATTCTTTTGTTCAGACTGGATAATATCTATTGCTCTATCTTCATGTTTCTTCTACTGGTCCTTTTTATTTTTAATTTTATTTACTTATTTATTTTTTGCCCCAAAGCCCCAGTAGATAGTTCTATGTCATAGCTGCACATCCTTCTAGTTGCTGTATGTGGGACGCAGCCTCAGTATGGCCAGAGAAGCAGTGCATGCGTGCGAGCCCAAGATCCGAACCCGGGGTCGCCAGCAGTGGAGCCCGCACACTTAACTGCTAAGCCCCAAGGCCGGCCCTCTTCTACTGTTTCTAATGTACATGTAAACTCAAAAGTATTTTTTTTATTTAATCTTCCTATTTGGTTCTTTTTTGTAATTTCCACTTCTCTGCTGAGTTTCCAGATATGTTCATTCATTATGAGAATATTTTTCATACCGCCTTGATCATCTTTATAATAGCTGCTGTCTTATCCTTGTCAGCTAATTGCAACACCATGGGGAGAGTTTCTCCTCCCTGCTTTTGGTCATATATGGATTACATTTTCCCATCTCTTCAAATCTCATGATTTTTTAAACTGTGTACTGGAGGGCCGGCCCCATGGCTTAGCAGTTAAGTGTGCATGCTCTGCTACTGGCGGCCTGGGTTCAGATCCCGGGCGCGCACCGAGTCACTGCTTCTCCGGCCATGCTGAGGCCACGTCCCACATACAGCAACTAGAAGGACGTGCAGCTATAACACACAACTATCTACTGGGGCTTTGGGGGAAAAATAAATTAAAAAAAATTAAACTGTGTACTGGAAACCATGAATGATAGTTATAGAGACTCTAGATTCTATTGTATTTCTTTGAAGACTGTTGTTATTTTTCTAGCAGGGATTTAACTTGGCTGGACTGAAACTCCAATCTTCTCTCCTTTACCGTGAGCATAGCTGAAATCCTCATTCAGTTCTTTCATCTACCAATTGCTGTTTTTACACTAAGCCCTCTGGGGTCTACCCTGCATGTGTGTTGTTCAAAGATCTGCCAATTTGGTGTGTGTGGGGGGGAGACTTACGTACATATTTTGAGATTTTCCTCTGTGTGTCTCCCTCCCTTCCAGAATTTCTCCCTTAACTTTCCAGCTACTCTGTCAGCCCCAAAATACATCCTCTAACTTTACAAGAAAGACTGTAGTTTTTCCCCTGTCTCGGCCATGTACAGATTTTGGAATGCTTTGAGGCAAAAGACTCAAGCTTGCAAATACCTCCTGGTACAATTCCCATCATTTAAGGGAAGGCTCCCTGTCAGTTCTGCTTGCTTTCGGAAGACATTTATACATACACACATATACACATTTATTATATGTATATTACATATAAATACATGATTCTATATAAATACATATAATATGTATTCAGATTTTATCATTGTTATATGTGAGAGTGTTAGTTCAACAAGCCACTCCACCATTACTGGAAGCCAGACCTCGGTTTTGTTTCTTTTTTAGATTTTATATAAATGGAATTAAAAAATCTATAGCTTTTTGAATATAATTTCTTTTATGCAGCATTTTGGTTGTGATATTCATCTATGTTATTGCATGTAGTTAGTGTTTGTTCATTTGTTGAAAATAATTAACTTTTTTAAATGGTCATAAAATATGCATAACCTAAAATTGACCATTTTAACCATTTTTAAGTGTACAGTTCAGTGACATGCAGTACATTCACATTGTTGTGTAGCCATAACCTCCAACCATCCACAGAACTATTTTCACCTTGCACTGAAACTCTGTGCTCATTAAGCAACAACTCCCTGTTATCCTTCCCTCTTGCCCTTGGGAAACACCATTCTCCTTTCTATTCCTATGAATTTGAGTATTTTAAGTACCTTATATGAGTGGAATCATACAGTATTTTTCCTTTTGTGGATGGCTTTATTTCACTTAGCATAAAGTCCTCAAGATTCTTCCTTGTCATAAAATGTGTCAGAATTTCTTCCTTTTTAAGGGTGAATGGTATTCCACTCTGTGTATACACCACATTTTTTTTGTTATTTCATCTGTTGATGGACACCTGGTTTGCTTCCAGCTTCTGGCTGTTTTGAATAATGCTGTTAAGAACACGGGTGTATATTTATGTCTTTATACCTCTGCATTCAATCATTTTGGGTGTATGCCCATAAATGGTTTTCTGAGATTCATTTTTTCACACGTGGGTGGGTTCCCCACACCTCCAACAAGCAATTCTTGGAATGCCAGCTAGTCGTCAGATAATTCAACTCAATTTGATGCTGTCAACACAGAGATACATCAGACTCCACAGGTTGAGGGCTTAGTGCTATAAGACTGCACACCCACCCTACCTCACCTCAACTTCAGATACCAGTTACAAGCCCAGGCTGTTACCTGTACTTCTGACTGACTGGCTATAAACCAGAGGTTCCCACAACCTCCTCATTGGGTTTGATTAATTTACTAGAGTGGCTCACAAAACTCAGAGAAACATTTACTACATCACCAGTTTATTATAAGAGGATATGACTCAAGAACAGCCGATGGAAGTGGTGCATTGGGAAAAGTATGTGAGAAGGGGCACAGAGCTTTCATGCCATATCCAAGTGCACCATTCTCCAAACACTCCTTGTCATTGCCAACCAGGAAGCTCTCTGAACCTCCTTCTATTGGGATTTTAATGGAGACTCTGTCACTTAGGCATGATTAATTATTAACTCAGTTTCCAGCCCCCCTCCCCTCTCTGCAAGATAAGGGGTAGGGCTAAAAATTCGAATCTTCTAATCAGGGCTTGGTCTTCCTGGTGACCAGCCCCCATCCAGGAGCCATCCAGAAGCCCATCCAGAGTTGCCTCAATAGAACAAAAGCTTCTCCTAGTGTTCTTATCAATTAGAAAATTACAAGGAGGTCAGCCCCGTGGCTTAGCAGTTAAGTGCACATGCTCCGCTACTGGCGGCCCAGGTTTGGATCCCGGGCGTGCACTGATGCACCGCTTCTCCAGCCATGCTAAGGCCACATCCCACATACAGCAACTAGAATGATCTGCAAGTATGACATACAACTTTCTACTGTGGCTTTGGGGAGAAAAAAGGAGGAGGATTGGCAATAGATGTTAGCTCAGAGCCGGTCTTCCTCAGCAAAAAGAGGAGGATTATCACGGATGTTAGCTCAGGGCTGATCTTCCAAAAAAAAAAAAAAAAGGAAATTACAAGGGTTTTAGGGTCTCTGTGTCAGGGATGGTGTCAAAGACAAATATTAGAATAAGAGTTGCTCCTAGTGTTCTTATCATTTAGGAAATTACAGAGTTTTAGGAGCTTTGTGCCAGGAACTGGAGGCAGAGACTGATAAATGTATTTTCTATTATTTCAGAACCCATAAGTGGAATTGCTAGATCATGTGGTGAATTCTAGTTTTAATTTTTGAAGGAACTGCCATACTGTTTTCCAATTTTATGTTCGCACCTTCATTGCACAAGCGGTCTAATTTCTCAACATCCTTGCCAACACTTGTTATTTTCTGATTTTGTGATAGTAACTATGCTAATGGGTGTGAACATGTATCTCATTGTGGTTTTATTTTGCATTTTTCTGATAGTTAGTGATGTTGAACATCTTTTCATGTGTTTACTGGCCATTTTATATTTTGTTTGGAGAAATGTCTATTCAAGTCCTTCGTGCATTTTTAAATTGGGTTGTTTTTTTATTGTTGAGTTGTAGGAGTTCTTTATATATGCTAGATATTAATCCTTTATCAGATATGTGATTTGTAAATCTTTTCAACCATTGCCTTTTTACTCTGTTGCTAGTATCTTGTGATACAGAAAACGTTTCATTTTGATGACGTGCAATTTGTTATTTTTTTTGTTGCTTATGCCATTGGTGTCATAGTAAAAAAATCATTGTTGGCAATGGCATTTGGACCCAATGACATGCAGCTTTTACCTTGTGTTTTCTTCTAAGGATTTTATAGCTTCAACTCTAACATTTATATCTTGGATCCATTTTGAGTTAATTTTTGTATATGGTGTAAGGTAAGGGTCCAACATCATTCTATTGTATGTGGGTATCCAGTTTTCCAGCACCATTTGTTGAAATCTTATCCTTTCTCCAATGAATGATCTTTGCACCCTTGTCAAAAATCATTTGACCATATATGCAAAGATTTATTTCAGGGCTCTCTATAATATTTCATAAGTATATTGTGTGTATTTATGCCAGTACCACACTGTTTTGATTACTTTGTAGTAAGTTTTGAAATCAGGAAATGTGTGTTCTCTAACTTTGTTCTTCTTTTTCTAGATTGTTATGGCTATTCAGGGTCCCTTGAGAGTCCATAGGAATTTTAGGATAGATTTTTCTATTTTTGCAAAAAAATCATTGGAATTTTTACCTCCATGAGTAAGTTGATTCTTAAGTATTTTACTCTTTTCGATGCTATTGTAAATAAAAATGTAAAGTTTTTAAATTTCTTTTTCAGATTACTTGTTATTAATGTATAGAAGAACAACAAATTTTTGCAGGTTAATTTTGTGTCCCACTACTTAGCATAATTTATTAGTTCTAAAATTTTTTTGTGGAATTTTTAGGGGTTTCAACATATAAGATATTATGTGTAAACAAATATAATATTACTTCTTCCTTTCCAATTTGAATGCTATTTCTTTCTTTTTCTTATCTAATTGCTTTGGCTAGAACTTCTAATACCATGTTGAATAGAAGTGGTGAAAGTGGGCCTTCTTACCTTTCTCCTGATCTTAGATACAAAGATTTCAGTCTTTCACCCTTGAATACGATGTTCTCTGTGGATTTCTGTATATGGCTTTTACTATGTTGAAGTAGCTTCCCTTTACTCTGAGGGTTTTTTAGTGTTTTTAACATGAAAGCATGTTTAGTTTTGTCAAACGCCTTTTCTGCATCCATTGAGATGATCACTTTTTTTCCTTCATTCTGTTAATGTGGTTAATTACATTGATTCCTTTTCATATATTGAAACATCCTTGTATTCCAGGAATAAATCCCACTTAAAAATGATGTATAATCCTTTTAATATGCTGCTGAATTTGCTTTGTTACTATTTTATTGAGGATTTTTGTATCAATATTCATGAAAGGTATTCACCTGTAGTTTTCCTTTCTCTTAGTGTCTTTGGCTTTGATATCAGGGTAGTACTAACTCCATAGGATGACTTTAGAAGTATTCTATCCTCTTCAACTTTTTTAAAGAGTTTGAAAAGAATTGGTGTTAGTTAATTTAAAAAAAGTCTATGGACCTAGGAATAAATTCAGCATAAAATAAATACAAATAAACATTTTTTTAAATGTGAAAAAGTCTTTTCCTAAAATAATTAAAACTTAAGCAAGTACATCATTTATCACTTTATTTCTAAAAATTGTTTTTAACCTAATAGTAAGCATGAACAAATTGTTAGAATTAAAATGACTCAAATGTTAATTTTCTTCATTGCAAATTTTCTGACATAAGTATTCGATGCCATCACGTATGACATCTTTTATGAAAAAATGGTCATTTTTTGTAGTATTTGAGAACATTATGAATTTTCCCAGTGGTCTCTGACAATGCTCTGATATGCAAAGTTATCTTTTCAACATGTATGTCTTATCATCATTTTTAACAAATTAACAAACTCTGTCAGGTGCTAATTAATCAACTACTTTTCATATGATTCAGGTTCTCCACCATCAACTTCTCTAACCATCAGGAAATTCTACAACTTCTGCAAGATTAACAATTTTACCATATTGTATTCATCTCGTGTGGTTTAAAACATCCAAAAATCATTGATAAACTGACCCTGCCCAAACTAAAGCATGACGAATTATGAAAAATGGTCTCTGTTAAGTGGGGAGGGATTTCACGTTGAACTTAATTTTATAATTGGTCAATTTATTACAGTGTATTGTTCTGTTATGTAGTTCACTTCTTTTTTTAAGAAAGCGATAGTTGAGGGCACTTAGATAATAAAAAGTTGAGAAAATAAGAAACTGATACACACTATAAGCTTCAAATATTTTCAAGCATAAGATGCAGTAAGAACTAAAACTAAGAAATGGCAGAGGAAATAGAGATAAGATGATAAAATTTCAAAACTGAATCTATAATAACATCTCAATGGCTACCGTTGTGGTGCCAAGAAGATGGTGAAATCAAAGCACTCATAAAGATGATAAAAAACAGACTGCAAAGAAAAAAGACTGAAATTTGTGTGTGTGTGTGTGTGTGTCAGGAAGATCAGCCTTGAGCTAACATCTGTGCTAATCCTCCTCTTTTTGCTGAGGAAGACTGGCTCTGAGCTAAGATCTATTGCCAATCTTCTTCCTTTTTTTCCTCAAAGCCCCAGTAGATAGTTGTATGTCATATTTGCACATCTTTCTAGTTGCTGTATGTGGGACGCGGCCTCAGCATGGCCAGAGAAGCAGTGCATCCGTGTGCACCTGGGATCCGAACCCGGGCCATCAGTAGCGGACCGCACGCACTTAACCACTAAGCCACGGGGCTGGCCCAAGACTGAAATCTTTAAAGAGAGAATTTTTACAGCGATATTACAGATAGATAACAGGGAAGAGAAGTTGGAGTGAGAAACTATCTGTTTCTTAATTTACTTCCACTGTAGAGAACAAAAAACCAATTTGCTGAAATCTTTATTCCCTTCTCTGACCCTATCTTTACCTGCAAAATCTGAGCACTGAATCAATGTCACATTCCTCCTTTTCCATCCTCGTGTAACAGAGCAATTAAGCTCATCTGAAACCTCAACTGCCCAGTCTGTGAAATAAGGCCGGCCATCCATTCTCACAGAGGAGCCAACTGGAGGTATGATTTTTGGTTCTGAATTCAGCTCAACATCTTCAAAGAGTTGTATCTGGCCTTCCTTATCCAGGGCTATCAATGAAGGGCTGGTTGGCTTTCAGAGAAGACCAATTCACAGTCAGCTCAGACATTTTCTGTTGAGCTCTCTAAAGAAGGCTGTGGGGCATGTCAGTAAGAGTTCATTTCTATACGGGTTATAATTTTATTTTATTCAGAGATTTATAAAGAAATTTACATGGTAAATATTACTTATTAACAAGAAAAAAGGTGGTCTATTCTCTGATCATTTAAGCAAAATCCTCCTCTCAGGGCCCAGCCATGGACAAAGCCCAGATTCAACCTCCATGTGTCTGCCAGGCACTCTGTGGTCCATGGGAAGCCCTCAAGTTGGCAGCCTGTTCCCTTGTGTCTTGTGCTTGTACTTAATCTTCCATCTCTTCAGAGTACAACTAGACAGAAGCTCAAAGGACTTGACATTGGAGAAATGTACTTTTCATTATCTTTAGACTTCTACACTTTTTCAAAAGACTCTCAGCATTTCCAGTAATTGTGCAGCAATTTACCCAACACTAAAGTTCTCACTATTAAAAATTAAAATAAATAAATTTTGAAAAGGAAAAAAGTGATCTTTGCAGATTTGTACAGAATCTATATAATGGGTGCATCCTTATAAAGGGAGGAAAGATAACAAATTTAACTATTTTGGTTAGTTAACACTGTAAGTAATATACTTTACATATTAGCATTTTTGAGATTATTTGTATTTAAAGATACTGCTTCAAACCCCTAAATCATTGTATGTGGTAGAGTCTACCATCTGCTTTGGCTGAACAATTATATACAGTAAGTCAGCCAACATTCTTCCATTCCTGTATAATCTTATATGTGGGTGGTAATGGTTAGTTCTTATAGATTATTTGAATACGTGCATATCACAAAATACAGGTGACCATTAAAAATTAAAGTGTTCACCAAATAGAAGATTATCTGATTCCCAGAAAAAGAAAACATTACTGTGACATTAAGGCTAAAACTGTCAAAAAGGAAGCCAAGATACACTCAAGCAAAGCTTTTGCTGAAAAGTTAATTGGATCATCTTTGAAACTTTATCAGGTTTACTGTGTAAGCAAGATACTTTCAGAGCCTAGAATATAGAAAGTGTTTATTGCTACGTTAACAATGTGATCATTTATTTTGTAAATGTTAACATTACAGATGGAATTCATTTTCTACTATATTCAGATTTTCAAGTTCTGCTAAATCTTAAGGCCACATTACTGGCAAGTTGGGATACCTCTGGACATCTGAAAAATATGAATCCTACACAGAAGCATATAAATTCTCTATTCATCAGGTTCTAAATTCTAAAACATTCTAAGCTTTTGGAAGAAACCAATGGCATTCCAAATTGACAGTAGGGCTGCATGTGCGATACATGATCCTATAGGAAGAGAATTCCAGATTTTAAATAGAGGAGATTGTGCACAAAAATAAAGTATATTCTGACGTCTGAAAGGGGATTTCAAGAAATAAGGGACTCTCAGAATATGTGGTAATTGGTAAATAACTTACCAAGGGCTCTCTAAAGGAGAACATATTGTGGAAAAATGAGCTTCACATGCAGAGAGATAAAATGGCATCTCTGGAATCCTCATGATGAAACAGACACTGAATTACTTTTTCCTAAAATTTAAAATGTGTCTTATCCTCCAAACAAATACCACCTCCCTGCCCTGTGGTTTACCTGAGCATGGTGACGTGTTGGGATCATTTTTCTATTTCATTGGCTCTTAAACTTGATGGGCACCAGAAGCACCTGGAGGCCTTGTTGAAACCCAGATTGCCAGGCCCCACTCCAGAATTTCCAGTTCTGCAGGTCTGCAGCAGCACCTGACAATTTGCGTTTCTTCCCAGTTCCCAGGTGATGCTGATGCTGCTGGTCCAGGGACCCCACTTTGAGAACCACAGCCTAACTTACACCCTATATATGGTTACCAAATCCATTATTTTATCCCTTGGCTGCTACTTTTCCTTTATCACATCAGCACCTTAGCTCCGAATCTCCTCACCAAGCAATGGGAATACTTGGAGAGTTTAAGAACTGGTCCTTCTTTCTGGCTCAGTTCTCCCTCTTCCTCTCAAAACTACAGTCTCTTGCCAGGTAATTTTTCCTTAAACATCAGTTTATCATAGATCTTCTTTGCTCAAAATCTCATGGCTCTTATGCTGAACACAAGACTTTTTAAATTCTCTACTTGGCTCATAAGGTCTGTAATAGCCCGTAGAATGTGGACACCCTGTTCCCTACCCTGCCTGTTATAAAGGAGTATGTGAAGATTACATAAGATACAGTCAGTTCTCGTTATGCACAGTGTGACATTCTACAAAGTCACTGTGAACACTGAATCAGTGAATATGACCCACTGTTCCTACAGGAAATGCAGGGTTAGGTTCCTGCAAACCTTAGTCATATTTTCTTCAACTGATCAATACATAACCTTTTTCTCTGTGTGTTTCTCTTTAAAGTCACCTTATTTAATATATATTGTTGATATATTAACATTGAACTTAGACTAACAGCACTGTACCTCGTGTCTGAAGGAAGCTTGTCAAACACAAATACTTTCTCTGTAAAGGCACGTCACAGCCTCTTGCCCTGAGGAACACCAGGCAGCACTGCAGCACTACACATGGGGAACATATTAAACAGCCAAGTCACCAACACAAGGCACAAAAAGATAATAAATGAGGCACTAAATAGACTGCAAGAAGGACACTTGTTTACAGCATGGGCTGAAACAACAGGGCAGAGCGTCACCTTGTTCCCCTCAGCTGGGAACGTGCACTTCGAGTGAATCAAAATTTTCACCACTTTGCGCTTATCTGCAAATGGACATGAAAGCCCTGTGAGTGTTGATTTGGGGGCTGCCAGTACATTTTAGCTAGTAGGCAAGTGTGCAGACACAGGATCCACAAATAATGAGGATCAACTATATTATGAAAACATCTTTTCAAAACCAGAGTATTGTTCAGATATAAGAGCAATAATGATAACACAACAGCTAACATGTTAATGCCTACTATGCGCCAGGAGCTCTTCTAAACACTTTACATAAGTTAATGCATTTAAATCTCACTAAAACCCTATGAGACAGGAGTTCTCAGTAGCCCCATTGTATAAGATGAGGAAACTAAGGCACAGAGACTAAATACTTTGCACAGGTTCTCCAGTTAAAAGCGGGATAACTGGGATTGGTGCCGAGACAAACTGGTCCAAAGCCCACAGCCTCAACCACTATGGTAGGAACGTGAGTGAATTTTCTACCACTCCCCAAAATACCCCTTCTGCTCCAGCCAGTGTGGTCTCCCACATACTTATTCACTTATCAAACATTTTCTGAGTGCCCCCAAGGTGTCAGGTACTGTGTTCAGACACTGGAGGGACAAATAGAATGTCGACGCAAATAATCCATAAAAAATCTATAAAACCAACTTGGGGTGAGTTTACTATGAGCCAACCTTTGAGGACCATATAGTCCGGGAGAGTCCTTTCACAAAGAAATGGAGCACTCCAAAGAAGTGGGGTGTACAGCGTGGTTATATACCATCAAAGTGCATGTACCACATGTGATTGCAATGTCTCTTTTACAATAGCCGCAACCTTGACCTGTCAGCACCTCCATTGATGGACACAGTGGGTATCAGGTCTGCTGTCTCCATGGGCGTGGCTGTTGTCTGGAGTTGGGTGGTCACAGGATGAGTGCAGCAATCAAATTCTAGCCTAGGGAGAAATGATTATACTTAAGGAAATGCCTATGTGGGGGAAGTTGCATTTACAACTTAAGGGCATTGCTTTTGTCTTTGGGACATGTTAATTGCTTAGGGCAGATATACAATGGATGAACAGAGGCTACAGACCCCTTTTGGGGAAAAAAAAACAATTTCAGGCCCACTTAGTTTTACACCAAATGGCTTTCTCATATGCTCCAATGTATCCTATTGCTGGTCATTTATTTATCAAGAAGAAGGATAGTCTCAGCTTTAAGGAGCTCGTTGTCTATGAGACATGAATAAAACAACAGTTATGGAAAAGTAGATAAGTATATGGTCCCAGAGTGGGGACATCAAAATGGGTCTCTAGGTGGAGACCTCTCAGGAAAAGTCTCCAAGAGAAAGGAACATTTGACATGAGTTTAGATTAAGAAATAGGAATTAAGTTGATTAAAAAACTGGGTAGGAGGACAGAAGAAGCACATATAAAAAGACAGATATAAAGGATGCTAAATCTTTCCGAAAATGGGTGGTATTTTTAAGGCTGGAACAAAGCAAACATGTAGGACAGAGTGGGTGATGAGAGTAAAGATGAGGACAGCAAGGGAAAGCCTGTGTGTCCAGCTCAGGAGTCTGAATGTTCTCTAGGCTACTCTGAACAGTCATTGAAGGAGTCGAAGCAGATATCAGATTTAAGCAAATTTGGATTCTAGAATGTAACTCTGCAGGCAAGGTGGAGGAAAGATTAGAAGAAATTAAGACTGAAAGTAAAGGGACCTGTTGGGAGACTAGGCAACGATCCAGATAAGATAGGCCTTGGCTCAGGCGTGGGGTCTGCAGGTGGAGGAGGCCAGGAGGTGGCAAGCAATGCTGGGCTCCTGCAGGAGGAAACTGAGCTGCCTCTCAGTCACGGGAAGACTGTGCCTGTCATGGCCCCCCCACCCCCATGCCCAAATGCCATGTTTCTTTCCACTTCTGTACATTTCCTCCCTTCCCCCATCTGAAATCCTCACTCTTTCTTCCCTCCACCTGCCCAAAAGTGGTCCCTTTGAGGACTTGATCTAGTCCATCTCTCCTAAGAAGCTGTCTTTAATTACAATTTCTCAATAACATTGCCATTTTTTTTAGGTTCTGTAATGCAACATACACTAAATACCTTGGCAGAATCAAATTACATCTTGCAAACCATGTCATGTATGTAGAGGAGCTTGAAACCCTATAATTCTTTGTATTTCCTTCAATACCTACCACAAATACCTTACACATATAGGTCAATGGATGTCCAGTAAAGTTGAGCAAAGAAGAAACAACCTTTATAAGCTAAGAACTTTTATGAGCTCAGTTATTCCTTTAGATCAGCTGCTTAAACCATTTGTTTTTCTCCACAGGTCAACAGTGTTGCCCAGCACAAATGAATTTTACACCTTCTCAAACTCAATAGAGCAAAGATGGAATTTCATTCCCCCTGCAAGCCTTACTGCCTCAGAGAAAAGGAAAAACAACATGTGACATCTAATTCTTTCTTCACATTCTCATCTCAAATTGCAAGTGATTTCCAAATGCTAACTGGTTTTCATTGTAAAACTGACAGAAAAAATTTCCCATTCTGGCTTTGTTTCTTTCTTTTTTTGTGTGAGGAAGATCAGCCCTGAGGTAACTTTTGATGCCAATCCTCCTCTTTTTGCTGAGGAAGATTAGACATGGGCTAACAACTGTGCCAATCTTCCTCTACTTTATATGGGATGCCACCACAACATGGCTTGACAAGCGGTGTGTCTGTGCGTGCCCGGGATCCGAACCTGTGAACCTGAGGCCACCACACCGGAGTGTGTTCATTTAACTGCTGCACCACGGGGATGGCCCCTCTCTTTATTTCTAAAGCTGAAATGTCTAAATCTTTCACTGGGCTTGTTGGAGTTTCCATAAAATGAAAACGTACATTCCAGAAAAATCCTTATCTTTCCAGAATAATCCTTAATATATTATGGTAAACACCTTTGCAAAATGTAACTGATTTTCAATGTCAGTGCCTCCACAAGGGTATCTTTGCATTATCTCCCCTCCCAACCACGTGTCACTTTGTTCCTCCCCAGGCTCATGGGGTCAAAGTGTTTACTGAGCACTAGGAATGATCAGAGTCTGAGGGAGACCTCAAGGATGACTAAGCCATATTTTCTGACCCCAACCATCTCTTTCTATCTCTCCTTTAACCTCTATTTTTCTCACTCTGGTTTCTACTTTAGTTGTTTACTTGTCTTTTGAATTGTTGTTTTGTGGTTTATAATTACCATGTAAATTCATGTTACTTTTTGCCTTAGAGTTTAGAAAGAACTTACATTGAACAATGTTTTTTCCCAGCTCTTTGATGTGTCTAATAACTTCCAACGCAATTCAAGGGGTTTCTTGTTTTTACGTCTCCATCATTATTCCTTCAGAATTATGTTCACCCCACACTTTTTATCTGACCAATGCTGCTTTACACTTTGAACGTTTCTATGCCAAGACGCACATGAGGAATCCCTCGAACACCATTAGCTAGGTGACCCCACATTCCTCACATTTGTTTTCTTGATTTGTTCCTAAATAAGCATGTTTCTGAAACTAATAATGAATTGTACCAAGTGGTCGTTGCATAAAAAGCACTATCACAGATACCTTAAAGAGAACAAATGGAAAAGAATATTCAATTCCTCAGATAAGTTTACAATCAAATGAGGCATTGAGGGGACCTGGGGACACTGATCAGAGCAAAATCCTAAGAGAAGAGTTTTCAGTCCATTTCAAATGAGGTTAAAACTGGAATGAGATAGTATTTTAACAGTTATCTGAAATCAAAAACATTTTTCTGACCTTTGAGAATTTATTTGCATATAAACTGTACAACATGTGGGGAAAGAGAGTGTTGATATTGTTCAATTTCTTTTTATTTTTCAGCACTTTGTAATAGATGTGGCTATTCACAATTAATAAATATCATAATGTGGAGAGACCCAACTTTCAACTGCCTGATATTATCAATTCTTACACAAAGCTCGAGTTTTAAAGATCAAATTTCATTTTAGTTACCTTCCATCTAGTCGATTTATATCAGAAAGTTGTTGAGTTTTAGGAAAATACTTCAAAACACAAATTTTATATGTAATTTCAAAAGCAAAAAATGAGTTAAAAACTGGATGGTAACCAGTTTTACTACCATATATTAATCTTTAACATGGGAGCAAACCATTTTAGAGAATATAATTGATATTTGCCTATTTGTATATTGTAGAATGTTAAAGGATTTACAGTCTTAATAATAATTTCAAATACCAGAGAATAAAAAACTGAAGGTTAAGCTTTATGAAATGTTTTTTTATTGATTTTTTTAAAAGATATTTATTTATTTTCCCCCCAAAGCCCCAGTAGATAGTTGTCTGTCATAGGTGCACATCCTTCTAGTTGCTGTACATGGGACGCGGCCTCAGCATGGCCGGAGAAGCGGTGCGTCAGTGCGATCCCGGGATCTGAACCCCGGGCTGCCAGCAGCAGAGCGCGTGCACTTAACCGCTAAGCCATGGGGCCGGCCTGAAATGGTTTTTTAGACATAGCAGATTTCAGAGCATATTACTTGAAAATAAAACAATCAGTTAGTGAGGTTTAAGCAATGTGGTTTTACTTTAAACTTGCTCATTCCATGGGAGCATCAATAAAAGCCCTCTGGGAGTGGCTGACGCTCTTTCCCTCCACATGAGCACCAGCTGTATTTTCTTTAAGCATCAGACTCTCGGGCAACACCATAGCTCTCAACTCCGTTTAGTTGAGAAAAGGCTTTATGTGTCATATGTTTTTTCTAGAGGTATGGAGCTCCCAGACTTATTAACTACAGGGAGAGAATAAGAGTCAGAACACAGTCAATAAACTCCAGTGTGCTCAGGTGAGAGGACAGATGCCTGAACTCACATCTGAAGAAGAATTTAGAGGATGCTTTCTGACTCTGCTTCGTGCCTCTGACTAAGCAGTCCTGGACATCCCCGTTACAGCCATGGAATAACACAGGCAGCCTTGATGGAGCAGAAGTCCTCCTATGTCCATCATTTGTGCAGAGCAAACTGGCTTAAGACCTCTCGTTTCCTGCTGCAGTGGTAATTTACAGAGATACAGAACTGTCATCTAGTGAATAAGAAGAAAACAGCAAGGTGTTTGACACGAAAAGTGACATTTTGAGTTTTTTCAAAAAGAACAGTGAAGCACTAAAGTTGGTAAAGTTGACACAAAGTTGACACGATGTGGCACACGAAAGTTATAGCAAACACTAATAATGTGTAGGTGAACTAATCAGTTGCTCTCTATGCCTCTAAAGCATGTCTTGACATCTGACTCATAAATAGTACAGTTTAAATATAATAGAATATCTTTGGAAATAACTTCTCATCTCATCTCATCCAATGTTGTTTGCAGGATCCCGTATTAAATAGCCAGATGGTGAGTACCCATGTTGAAGCACCATTTTTATCACAGTGGAGAGAATATGAGGCATAAGCCCAACGGACTGATGTTCAGATCTTCCCTCTTACCCTTGATCAATTTTGTAAACATGGTTTTCTTTATCAAATATGAATTATAACAGTTACTTTAAAGGATTACTGTAAGAATTGCATAAGGGAATACAGTAAAGGAACTGGCGCACAGTAGATTGATAGTTAATTCTCCTTCCCTGTCTCTCTTCTAAGAAACATACAGAAATAATCTAAGAAGAGAACCCGTGTATAAAGTAAACGTATGACAAAAAGTCAATGGCTCCTGAAGTAAGGGACATCATTGTTGAGTGCTTAACCTCAACTGCCTCCAAATACTGTTAACTCTCAATTAATTTTATGTGTTTTCTGTCTTCCAGACAAATCACTGGCTACGAGGAAAGGAGAAGGTGTGAAATTTAAATTGATTTCACCCTTGGATGGTCCAGCTGTAATATTAGGTGTTTTAAATCACCTGGTTTTTCAGGTTTCCTGCTTATTCCTGTATATTTTACCACGGTTCACAGCCCGAGAAAATTAGAAAATCATTATGATTTTACACACATGAATATATATCTTGACTATTACAGCTTGACTCTTAATATATAGAGCAATGTTGTACATGTTTTGTCCTTGTGGATAGTACAGAATACTTTTGTCCAGGTTTTCTTTGGCATTATCATTTATAACGAAGAACTCAGTAATATATGCCCTGGAGATAAGGGTTTAGAAAAATCTAACATACTATCCTAGTCATGCCTCAAAAAAAAAAAGTAAAATAAATAAAAAGCTATAAAAATAATGAGAGGATATTTTGAAGGCACCATTTTTCTTAATTATTTCCAACTTTATTTCCCTTCACCTCTTTTTAATCTTTCTCCGTCTTATTTGTTATTGGCTAATCATCTCACAGTAATTAAACCACCCCCAGCTGAGTCCCCCATGCCTCTTCAAGTGCCCCAGCCTGATGTAGGTCTCAGCTCTGACAAAAAGAAGCTGGAAAAACTGTTTTGTGGCACTATTCTTAAGAATATCTTTACTCTTACAATAATAGCTATATTTTTGAAAGGCACCAGTGGATTATAAAATGAAGTACTCGACCAATGTTGTATCCTCATTTTCCTTCCAGGGGGAGCACAACTTTCATGTGTAATGCAGGGCTGTTGCTTTATTGTTTTTTCCTTTCAAGACATTTTATTACTTGTAAAACATAATAGGGTTAATGGTGATATATGAGTAATAATATAAACTTACAGACAGCAAAAAGATACTATTTTACAGTCATAATTTTGTATACTGTAACAAACAGTAATACTTTCATAATGTACTATCTTGATTGATCAGGAATTATTCCTGGCTCATTTTTATGCTAATTCATTTATTAGATTACCAAATATATACTTTTATGATCTTTATTTTCAATCAATACAATTGAAGGGACATCAATTGTTCTTGGTAAGTGAAAGGTCACAAAAAATTTTTGATAATTTATAAGTTTGAGAAGGATCTTTCTGCTTTTTAAAAGAGAAGTCATTTAATATTTGGGAAAGTTCTCAAAAATCATCAAATTCTTTAATTTTACAGAAATGAATACTACATTCCAGAGAGCCTAAGTACGTTGTCACACACTAACCAGAAACAGACCTGGGCCTAGAACTCAGATCTGAGTCACCTGACTTCTACTGGACCACACTCAAGGGAGCACATCCTCTTCTTACTGGTAATTTCTAATACTAAGGTATTTTCAAAAGCACAGTTGGGAGAAAGTGTAAATAAATAAAACAGATGATTTTATATAAAAAAAGTAGCAATTGCTACCCACAATTTCTATTCCATATGAGTGTTTCCTTTCTTGAAGGTTTCTTGTTTTTAATAGTAAGTCCACTTTGGTGACAAGAAAAAAAGACATGAAATTTGGCTTCATTAGTAACAAAAAAAAAAAGCTTCTGTTGAAATTAAAAAGACACTAACTAATGTTTCATCTACTACAGCAACTTAAGAATATTATTGGATTTTAGAAAAGCTTTGAGAGATTTTTTTAAAACTCATATCCATGTGACTATTAGTCCAGCCAGGCACATCTCCACATGACATCTCCTAGAGTGTCTAGTTTTCTGCTGGATCCAGCTGTTGTCAGGCCCAATGTTCTGGCTGGGTAGAGAATGATGCATCTTCTGAAAAGCATGTCCTCAGTTCCACTTCAAGGCTGATTTTCTCTGTAAAGTGTAAGTGGAAGAAAACATCCCCTTCCACCTGACTGGATTCCCTTGCAGGCTTAGAGAAACAAGGTGGCCTAGTCAGATGGGCAGACAGGAAGGTAAATGAGAGTCTGTCACAATTTTATGATAAATAAGAGAGAAAAAGATTTGACATCCTAACAAGATTTTCTTACCTATTGAACAACATCTGAACATATTTTTCAGAGTTTCCAAAATAGCAGATTGAGATTCAAAGTTGGAAAGGAAGAAGATAGTCAATATATTAAAAAATAAATTTTCTCATTTCCTCAATTGGAAAACAAAACTAAATAAAATATATCTTTAACCATAAGTACCAATAACATCCAGTTTATCTTCCAGTTATAATTCTATTATGAGAACATGAATACTTTTCAATATATTTAATATGTACAGTGACTAACACTCATGCCTTTAATTACTTTTGAATTAGACTAGCCCTATGCCCTATTTGATAGACATCAATCATAATTACTTTTCTCAATTCCTAGTTTCCATTTTGTGTCAGAGAGTACCTGCTGAGACATTCACTTTTTATATTATTCACTTAGCATAAGTCTGTAAAATGATGGACGACAACTCAGCCATCTTGAAGGATGGGGTCTCAAATGCTATATCTCACTATTGACAAATCACCTTCTGGTTTGAATGAGCGACAATGAGCACTGTCACAAGAGACACTCGGAAAAAAGGGATCTTGCTCCTTTTGTCTGTCCTTTGGGAGTCTGTGAGACTGCAAATTCTTCATATTAGAAAACCTAAGTGAGGACCAAGTCCAGGAATCTTTTTAAAGCTAGGGGACACTCTCTTCTACGTGAAGCTTGCATCGAAGTTTATAAACATAAGAAAAAAAACAAAGAGCCTTCAGGGCCAGCTGGGTGGGGCAAGCGGTTAAGTGCGCGCGCTCTGCTGCAGCGGCCCAGGGTTCACCGGTTCGGATCCTGGGCGTGCACCGACGCACCACTTGTCAGGCCATGGTGTGGTGACATCCCATATAAAGTGGAGGAAGATGTGCATGGATGTTAGCCCAGGGCCAGTCTTTCTCAGAAAAAAGAGGAGGAGTGATAGATGTTAGCTCAGGACCGATCTTCCTCACAAAAACAAACAAACAAAAACCAAGAGCCTTCAGGAATATCCAGCGCTCCATGGATCGGAGTCTGAAAACCACTCATCTTTTCCGTCCTCCGCATTTTACAGATGAAACATAACACAAACAGTTGGCGACAACCTGAAGACTAGAGTTCGTCTCCTGACTGTCACATCACTCCCACCCGACTGCTGTGCAGACCAGACGCCTGACAAGATACAGCAGTCACTCCTGGGGATAATTTAGACATTCCCATTTTAGCAGCATTTTAGTTTATGTACTTGACAAGACTATAGAAAAACAAAAGGTATTTACTACTTAAATTGTATAACGTATAGTTAAATGACATTGAAAGTTTTCATTTCACTTACAGCAGAGTTTTGATGGGCCCAGGGGCCTTCTTTCATCTGCTCACCCTCCCAGGCATCTCAAACCTTCTCTGCCTTTCCCCTCTTGCTCACTGTGCTCCAGCCACACTGGCTTCTTGCTGCCCAACAACATCCGAGTCACGGTTCCTCCACAGCATCTCTGCAGCCCTGGGATATCTGCATGTCCTCCTGCTCTGTCCCTTCCCTCTGGGCCTTGCTCCAGCCTCCCTGGTCTCTCTAATTAAAGTAGCAACCCACTCACTCTCTAGCTCTCCCCATTGCCTGTCACTTACCTTCTTCTTGACACACATCATCACACGATAGACTATGTAATTCACTTGTCTGCCTACTGATCCATTATCTCACTTAACCAACAAAAACAAGTTCTGTGAAGACAGATTTTGTAGAAAATTTTTTCCTTAGTGTATCCCAAGCCTGGCATACAGTAGGTGTTTAAATATTTGTTGAGTAATTGTAAGAGGGAATGAAAGGAGTGATCAGAAGAATGATGACACCATGGAAGTAGGTGCCACCATGAAGAGTGGGTATCCTGGGAAGGGAAAGAGGGAGGAAAGATTTTATGTCAGGCAACACGGGTACCACTGTGTCTTTACTACTTCCTGCACATCAGCTTGTCGACGTAAATAATCCATAATCAATCTATAAATCAAAATTGGGGTGAGTTTATTATGAGCCAACTTTTGAGAACCATGACCTGTGGCCTTCCTTCCCTAAGGAAGGAAGAGCACCGAAGAATTGGGGTGTACAGAGCAGTTATATACCGTCAAAGAGCATTTATTGCAAGTGATTGCAATGTCCCTTTTACAATAGCCATGAGATCAGCCCTGCCAGATTGCCCTGCCAGAACAGCTATTGATGGACACAGCGGGGGAGCAGATCTGCTGTCTCGATGGTCACGGCTGGTGTCACGTCTGTTGTCTGGAGCTGGGTGGTCACAGAATGACTGCAGCAATCAAATCCTAGCCTAGGGAGAAATGCTTATCCTTAAGGAAATGCCAATGAGGGGGAAGATACATTCTTATCTTAAGGGCATTTACTCTTCTCTTTGGGACGTGGCAAAGCAGATACACAGTGCAGGCGACAGACCCTTTTGGAAAAACAAATTCAGGCTGAATTAGCTTTACCCCAAATGGCTTCCTCATGTGTTCCAATATATCCTATTGCTTGCCATTTATTTATCAAGCTCAGTATGTCTTTCAAACAGAAATCATCGAGAATAGCATGAAGTAGTCACTTACCAACAGATGTCACTGTGGCAACAGAATATGAACAAGTGACCTTCAAATATAACCATTCTCCCAAATACTGTATTTCAGTGACTTAATCAAAAAGGGATTCTTCTGACAAATCTCCACTCTGAACTTAGCATTAGAGGTAGTCAATTTTGAATAAAGACCTTTAACATCAAAGCCAGCCAATAGTTCTTGTTAAAGCAAATCCAAACTCGGGAACACTTTTGTTTTCAGTCACCTCCAATCCTCTCAAACTCAAGATAAGGTCTTGGTTTTGTGAAGATGGAGAAAACCTTCTCTTCCTCTTTTTCTAGTCAGATAGTTCAGGGAAGAGCCCAAGGTGTCTCCTGGTGGAACACTAACAGATATTCACATTAGATATGCATGCAATGTTTCCTAGCTTCTTTTCTATAGGCCGAGGTCTGATGAGTTGCCGCAAGGAGCAAACATCTGGGCTCCAGCAGTAAATAAGACTCTGTGCAGTTTACCACAACAATGAACTACAAATATGTATCAGGAAATATTTTGAACACCTAGACCTAAGCTCTCAGTTTCCCTCTGTCTAATTCCATGGCTACTTGAACTGAATTCACTCTTCATCCCCATCCCATTTGTGATAGTTTTTATTTCCTTGAATCAGCATGTTATAACATCTAAGAGAAATTTATCAAAATACTCTCTTCAAAATAGCTAGCTGAGGGCCGGCACCGTGGCTTAGCAGTTAAGTGCACACGCTCCGCTGCTGTCGGCCCGGGTTCGGATCCCGGGCACGCACCGACGCACTGCTTCACTGGTCATGCTGGGGCAGCGTCCGACGTGCAGCAACTGGAAGGATGTGCAGCTGTGACATACAACTATCTACTGGGGCTTTGGGGGAAAAAAATAAAAAATAGATAAAATCTTTAAAAAACATAGCTAGCTGAAGTATAGGAGTTGTAGAGGGTCAAGATTTTAAGATGACAGTGATGTACAAAGTAACTGTACTACAAAATAAAAAGAAAATGAATGAGAACAATAAGAGACAGAAAAAATGATAAGGAGAAGGAATATAATAGAGAGTAAAACTAAGAAAAAGAGAAAAAAGAAGAAAGAAGGTGTAGGAAAGAGAGAGAGTCAGGAGAAGCATGAGAAATGGCAGAAAGGGGCACGAGCAGAGGGAAGACACCAGGCTCAGAGCGAATGACAAGTCAACTGGCTTCTGAGCAGGGCTCAGGTCTAGAGTCACTGGGCTGCATCTGAGAACTCCACTCAGTTCTAACATCCTGAGAAAGACCATGCCTCATCTAAACTCGGACGGCACTGGTTACCAACGCTCTCCTCTCCAAGGACCTGCTGGAGCTTTGAGAACTGCCTCTCTCAGCTCTGGGACTGACAGAGTCCCCATTAAATATTCATCAACTGGGATGGTTGTTTTGAAAGAGTAACCCAGAGAGAGCTCTATCAAGTGTACATTTAAACCTGCCAACTCCTTCACTCATCCTTCCAAAGAATTAACAAACTAAACTGTTTAAAAAAGATAAAAACTACTGTTAAGCAAAGTAGCAGAAAACTTTCCTGGTAAACTTTAAATGTTCCATCTTTTTTGAAGTTACCTCACAACATTCTGAGCATAGTCTAAAATTCTGGGCTCCCTACAGTTCCAAATATGTTTCAGAAATGATCTGTTTTTCATCACAAAGTAAGCCTATACCTTATGAAGCAAAATAAACTTGGATGAGTTTTATCTTGTAGAGAGAGGACAGCAAGAAAAAGAGTAGGATGTGCCTCTCTGCTATGAAGGATAATAAATAAAATCACACCAAAATATACAAAATATGCCTCTAAAACTGAATGAAGCAGACTCTAAAGAGTTTTACATTTTAAGTAAAAACGCACTTATATAAAATTATACATCAGTTTGACTAAAATATAATCAATTTTATAGAAGAAGTATTCATTAAGTTTCATTTAAATAGCATGACATGATTAGCTGCATAATAAATGGTAGATATTTTAATTTGGGTATGCCATGTCCTCCCACCAATGAAGGTGGGCTTAAACCTGTAATTTTCCTAAAAGGCACCAACCGTATATTCTGCTTATTTGATTATTTAATAGTATGGATCTGCTCCTCATTGCCAATGAAGGATGTCTACACACACGCTTTAGCTTGCATATGTAAGGGGAAATGCAGGATGAGTTTATAAAAAGAAAAATTGAAAATGAGCATTGTCTTTAGGAGAAGTGGTCAATCTGTTCAAGAACATTTTCTCCCTTGGTCAAGTGAGAAGCTGAAAGAGAGAATACTATCAGCCTCTTCCTTGGCCCCTAATAGAATTCTGCATTACCTCAATTAAACGTGTGCTAAAGTGTTTGTAATAAACTTGGAAATGAGTTGATGATACTGTATTTGCATTACATGACACAGACTCTCTTTCATTAGGCACGATTCAAAACACTTTTTTGGACATTAGAGTCCATACAAGTTTTGCTTCTCTGACAGACTGTAGCTTTAATCTCATGGACATGAAATGATAGAGAGTTGTTCCCCTTTCCCTTTCTACTTTAAACCTGAGTGATAAATTTCCAACTACCTTTAAAAACTGCAGGTCCTTCTGAAACACATTTTAGTGTGCTGGTTTACTTTAGCTTCATTTCTTTGTTCTATCCTAAACTCCTTTCAGTTTGATCTATGTTCCTTTGTATTCCTTTTGTATACCTAGATATTTAAAATCTGCTCTAACCTATATTGGAGAAATGTTGGGTTACATATCTTTCAGCCAGCATGTAAACTCAAGTTTTAGGGTTTCTACGCAAAAAGTTTCTGCCATGTTTCTACCAGCTCTCCTTCCATATATTTTCCTCCAGGATTTCCTGTGACAAAATTGTCTTTCTAAAAACCAGTCCTCTGTTCACCCTCTTGGCCTGTCACATTTTCATAGAAAAATAAAGGACTGGATTTTCCAAAGATGCAACAAGAATGATCAAGTGCTGATTCATACCTAGATATCCTGCTCCAGTTCTCCATGAATTTTAAAAATAAAGTTAATTATCTCTTTCATTTTGTCTCAAACTATTGAGTAACCTTGTCACTGAACCCCTAAATTGGTCCACAGCCTGCTTCAGCAGACACAAAACTCTCTCTCAAATGCTTGAATTCATGTGCTGAGTAGGTATTGTATTTATTTAGATTTTATTCAACAAGAGATCGTCATTGATTCACTCAAATACTTAAGTATATATTATGTGCCCAAAGGTCTTGAAATTTTGGGGGTCTGCAAGGAAGAGAGATATGTATAAACAGATAAATTACTCTATAGAAATAATTTGATTGAAAGAGATATGAATAAAATGCCATGGGACTCCAGGAAAAAGAACCACCATAGGTTGACCTACAACTAAGATATATAGCAATGTACTGGGGCTTTGAGGAAAAAAAAAAAAACACTATGGGGGGTGGATAGGGTTTATACCATATAAGTAAAGGAAAATGAAGAGAGAGAAGATAAAGAGAAAACAAGATAAATGGAAAGGTTTTTTCCTTATTAATGTTTCTGCCAACAACTTTTGGAGTACACTGCTTGCTGATGTCCTTTCTAGCCAGTCTTATCCTTCAGCCAGCTTCTATAGACTTCTCCGTGCAGACAATGCCAAGTATGTAGGGAGCCAGGAGGTGAGCAAAAGATTCACAGGAATCTGCAGCCCATCTGCAGCTCACTGCTGGGGAGGGGCACCGAGGCATCACCTTGGCCTTTCTTTCCAAGTTCACATAAAGGAGGGTCGGTTCCTTCCTCAATATATGAAGGTGGAGATAAACCTTTTTCACAGAATGGATTATGGAAAAATTAATGTGAGAGCCATGAAAAAGGCAGAGGCGATAGCACCATGATTCTGAAGTAACTGGACATGTGCATTAGTAACCAAGATAAAGAAGAGCTGAAGACAAGAAAAAGGGCTAAAAAGAAGTTCTCAATTTTCTAAGATGGAAATGCCAGTCTTTCTTCAAAAAGAAAAAAGTCATTGAACCCTTTCCTTTAAAATATAATTGAATGGGGCCACATGTTGCAAATAATGGTTTTAACCATGATGTCAGTACACAATAATGTGTAGCAATCAGCTAAGTGCACTGCAAATTGTTCATTCCTTAAAATTACGTTACCAAGGTTTGCAATTGATATATATATTTTAGTAAATAGTAGACTGTGTGCAAATTTGTCACCATATTACTGACAATGTTACTCTTACAACTGAAAGCATGACTAGGAGCGAGAAGGTGGTGTGACACTAGATTGCTAGAGTCACAGCAAGAAAAGTCAAGAAAGTGCCATCAGGTCATTTGGACAAAAGAATGCTATATGGCTGCTGGGTTTATAACAGATTAATTGGAGAAAAACAAGTCACTACAGTAAATTATTGTCCACTTACCTCAGTCACTCTCTCCAAGAACACATATTTTAAAATGAGACAAGTTATTATATTTAAAATTACCAGTTCTGGCATTTTAGATACTACATCAAATAATGATGTAAAAACTAGGTTACAAACATCCTGGCATCAATTCCAACTACCATCTTTTACCAAAATAAAACTCTAATTATCACTAATTCATTTGCAATCTAGTTGTCCTCCAATATACAAAATCAACAACTTCAAATGTTTCATAACTTTCTTAACTTTCCCTAAAATTTTAGAAGATAATATAAATATATCTCTTGGAAAAATTGAGAAAGATAGAGACACAAGGAAAAGTAAAGATGAAAATATTACCCTAATAAATGATGTAAAACACAAGATATGAACAACTGTTAAAGGAATTCTCTATGAAATTGATAATTCTACTATCTGTACACCTGCTTATTACCTATCAGTATAACAATGTTTCCTAAATCCTATCTCCTGTGCGTTGTTCATGTCAGGGAGTATATTCCACCAAGTAAACACTAAACAGTGTTTCAATAGCATGGGATATTAAAAGGAGGACATGCAGAGTTGAGTGTTGGACCCCATTCAGTGCCTCAGTGCAAAGAAGAAAGAGGTAAATGCATCCCTCTAGGGACTGGGATAAAAATAGGAGGTTATGAGCCCAAGGCTCCCTCTGCAGGCCATTAAGCAGGAACCTGGAATAAAACTTTTGACACCATGGACCATGGTTGGTTTTACAGGGAACTCACGAGGAAGTGAAGAACATGAAATAATGATAATTATAATAACAGCAGCAAACACTTCTACTGAGCCAGGCACTACACTCTGAATGTTAATTCTGTGCTTGAACATATATTAACACACATAATCCTCAAAATATCCCGACGTAGTAGATGTTGGTCTTTTCACAAGTATATAGATGAAGAGACTGGGTACAGTGGCTAGAAAACTCATCCAGTTTACACAGCTCATAAATGGTAGAGATCAAGCTCAATGCTCTTATGTTATGCTCTTTTACTACAACCCAAAATTAAGTCTCTAACGACTATCTCCACTGGCAACTGCCAAGACCTTAGTAGTCCCTCCATGGAGGCAGGCATGGGCATGGCAGGGACCCGGCTGAGGGAGGCTAAAACACCCGAGGTGTGGCAGAGCAGTTGCCAAGTGGCTTCCTCCTCTGACAGGGGCAAGAACACACCCAAAAAAACTTGGCGGCAGGCACCAAGGCTCATTCCTTCGGAACTGGTCCAGAACGAAATGGGCCTGGAGCAGGAGGATGAGCGAATAGGCCAGCCTCCTTTGAAAAAAGCAGGCGATCTGTGGCAGCCTTCCTGCCGTCCTGGCGTGGCACATGCGCCCTCAAGCAGAGGGCTTCACGCCTGTCTTCCATGGCGGAATTCTCGCCAGACCATGGCCTGGGCACTAGGAAGGCTAGGCCTTACTGACTTCAGAGATGAGGCAGGGATCTGTTGCGGGAAGGACTTTCCCAGTTTGGCCCAGGATCCCTAACCCTGGGGTGCCATATGCCGGTTACAGCTCTTCAGACTCTACAGAGCCTTTCCTACACCTGGCCTGGCTGCAGACGCAAAGTGCAGGGGTGGGGTGAGGCCGTGGCTTTGTCTTTCCAGGAAGAAATGAGCCCCTGGACGAAGCAGCTGGCCCAGGCAGAGACTTGAGCTTCAAACCCGGAACGCCTGTGGCCATCAGGGCCAGATCAATGCTTCCAAGTTAGAGAAGCGGGCTTCAAGCTGAGTGGGAGTGGGGGAGGGGAGGGAGACAACAGCTGAAGCCAAGGCCAGAAGGGCGGCGATGGAACAGCTGCAGCTGGGTGGCGCCAGCCGGTCAGAGGCTGGCGGGAGGGCGGTGCCTTCACTGAGGACCCTCGAGGCCAACCCTAGGCCCTGGCGTTCGCGCATGCACCCTAGGCCTGTGAGGGGCTGTGGGGGTTTGAATCCAAGCCTGCAGGGCTCCCGGAAAGGACAGAAAAAGAAGGGCACATGGGAGAGTTAGGCGAGGTGGGCAGGGTATGCCACCTTACTCTCCTCAGGTCCCCGAGGGAGAGGGAGAGAGAGACAGAACCCTGACCTCTGAGTAGCTTCCTCCACTGCTGGCTACTGCTAACTGGTCGGACCAACCTTTACATGTCTCTCTGCATGACAATCGTCTTCATCCCTTCTCCCATCCCACAGGCCCACCCACGACATCCACCTTTGTCATTAGTGCAGGAGAGGATGCAAGATGAGATTCTCTGCCATTGTGGCGAGAGACTCAGTTTCCCTGGTTTCTTCCATGGACTCATGTTCTTCAGCTGGGTCTGATTTTCTCCAGACAACCTGTCTTTTTAAGGATTTGACCAGCCTACGAACCTACAGGGAACAGTAAGTGGGGGATTCTCTCTCCCCCTTCCTCCCCCTCTCTCTCCCCATCTAGGTTTGGATGAGGGAATTCCCCTCTCCCCCTCCCTTGCTCAGATTTTTTCTCTCAGAACAGACAGTTTTCTTCTCTTCTTCCTTTCTCTCTCCTCTGTTTCCTGGGCTCCTTGCTACTCCTTCATTTATTTATTTATTTATTTTTAATTTTTGTGTATTGCAGTAACATTAGTTTATAACCTTGTATAAATTTTAGGTGTATATCATTATGCTTCTATTTCTGCATAGATTACATCGTGTTCACCACTCAAATACCAATTACAAACCATCACCACTCCTTTCTAAGCATTGGTTTGATTTCCTGTTTGACCAAACAGTTATGCATGAGAGTGCTTATTGGCTTATAAATTGTCTGATTTGTTTAAGATATGTTGGCAGTTAATGAGCATTTTTGCGTTCAAGTTGGTTAAGGAACTGGATTTCAAATCTGCCCTTTCCTCTGATGCACTACTGAGTCCGAATTTCTGTGGTTGGCCATCTATCTCTCTTCTGGCGGCTTCAGGTATTGATTGCTATGTCGAAATTGCTTGCTGGACAAGGATAGGACCTAATTTTATAATAATATGCTTTCTTTGCTTTGGAGTAGGATGTTTGATATTTATATGCAAACACGTGTGTGTGTATGCTCCAAACATATTTAATGATAAATCAAGATTAACAATATATATGATTCCTATATTGACTTTTTTTGGACAAATACTGAGAAGTTAATTGAATACTCTTACTTTGGTTGCAGTAAGGTTCACTTTACTTCATATTTTTAAAATCCTTTTTAAAATATATGATACTATAATTGAACATATACATTTTGACTGCTAACCACCTTTTGCCTTCAGATATGTGTACCATTATACACATTCATATATAAAAGTTTCATATTAGTTGTGGCTTTACTTTTGTGAGCATGTGTATGGAATATCACTGACAATCTCCTTTCTTTCAGCATCTATGTTCAGTGTTAGTTTCCTTTGTCTTCGTGGAATGTAGAGTAACATTCAATATTGAAAAAGTGATTTAAGTAACTTCAGTATAGTATAACTGCTATATGTAGCATTATCTCTGTGGTTCTATTTTTAAATTTTGTACTTTGCTTTTTTTCTTTTTTCCTTGTTTTGCTCCATTTAAAGTAATTTTCCTTATTAACCTTTTCTCCACCATGTTGGATATATACATCTTTTTCACATTCTATTTTAGAATTTTTTTTTCTGCTGAGGAAAATTGGCCCTGGGCTACCATCCATGACCATCTTCCTCTACTTTATATGGGACACCACCACAGCATGGTTGATGAGCGGTGCAGAGGTTCGCACCCAGGATCCGAAGCCACGAACCCTAGACCACCAAAGCAGAACGTGCAAACTTAACCACTATGCCACCAGGGTGGCCCCTATTTCACAATATTTTTAATTTGAGAAATAAGAAGAACCCAGAATCTGAAGTCTTGCCTCACTGCCACCTCAATGTTAGATGAAAAATTAATTAGTATTTTACTTCTTTTCTTTTTCTCCAAATCCAGTGTCTCTAGGTATAGATTAAGTTCTTGGTTCAAGATGGTTTTAAATTTTATGCACATTCTTTAAAGTAGTTTGTGTTTTGCATTTTTTAAAAATCACATTAACACAAAGTACTGAGACAATTGTTTTAATTTTTCAGTGTTCACTTCTTTGGTACGGTGCTTTTTTTTGAAACCCGTCAACCTCAAACTTGATTATGGATCTGAATTATCTGGAAGGCTTGTTAAAACACAGAAGATTTGCTGTACCCCACCCCAAACATTCTAATTCAGTAGGTCTCCGGTGGAGACTAGCATCTCCACATTGTGATTCAAAGCTCCTCTGCCTAACATTCCTTATTTTTTTTTTTATTTCAGAGGCAGTAAAATCCGTATCTGAGTCTGTGGGCTGTCCCTACCCAATCCTTTGATTCCTCACAGGTGTTATGCCACAATAATCTTCTTGTACTCCTAACTCTACCTCAGCATTTGGAGGCCCCAACTGACACAAAAACGTTCTTCATTTTTCCTCTGAAAGGGGTGCTTTGTTTTCAGAAATGTGACACCATCTGCAATAAGTTTAATGTGGATGCTGTTCTCTGCTCTTTAGACATTGCAATTTACTGATACAACACCTGCACCATTCTTCCTTGTTCTCAGTATTTAATGCTCTAACATTGGAAACACATGGGGCTTCTGGACATTCTGGACACTCTCCCTTCTTCAAGTTTAATTGATCATATCACACCTGAACTAAGTTGAACTGAAGTTGGCCATATCATGGCTTCTCACATGACGATCAGGTATATGTGTAGTATGTGTGCACCTCACAGAAACAGAATGTTCCTGGAGTGTGCATCTCAATGATTCTTCTCCTAAAATTTGATTAAATATGTTCTAAATAGAGGTTCTCAGTTTCAGTTAAATGTACCTAATCCATACATACATTTCTGTAAAATTTTCTATATCTTAAACTTATTTTGTTGAATAGCATGTAAATTATTTCTATACCCCCAAGCTCACACGTTTGATTTTAAAATTTATTTTCTTTTCAAGTTAAAGAAAGAATTTTTATTAAAAGAAAGAAATGCAAAGAAGTATCCAAAAGAATGAAATACTAGGAGTATGGAGGACTAGATACCTCAAAGGGGTTTCCCTCCACATAACACTATCTTCCATAAAATATAATGTTATTGCATTCTTGAGTTCACATGGTGTAAGCCAAGTCTCAAAGGACAGAAGAAGGAAATTGTAAGCACTAGACAAATTTGGATTCACCCAGTGGTCAAAGGCCAGTATGATCCTCTAATGAAAGGATTTGTCTTTGAATCACCAGTGACTTGAGGGAATGAATCTGGGAGTCACAGATTAGTTGTGAGTCACACAAAAAAGGCACTTAACTTGGTGTCATCTCACATGACTGTGAGCAGAAACCAGTGACATTCTTCTCTGGAGGAAAGAATCTAAACTAAAGCCTTACATTCTGTGCACATTAAAATCAGACAAAAATGAGCTCATAATCAAAGTTCTCCAAACAAATAAGGAATACATGCCATTGTCGATAAGAGTCATAAGACATAAGAAAATTAAAAATAAAACAATAGATTTAAACACTAAAACCTTCACTATTAGACTTACCAACTTCAAGATATAAAATAACTGTGTATAAAAAATGGAACAACAAAAAATGGAATAACAAAATCAAACAGGAGACTCTAGAAATGATCTGACATATATGGCAAAGGGCCTTATAGAACTTTAAGAGACGAAAAATACATAACTGTTGAGTTTTAAAACTTCATAGATGGGTTCTACAACAGAAGAGAGAATATAAAACCAAATTTGAATTCTGAAGGAAATAGAATGCAGCATAGAAAGACAAGGAAGTAAAAAACATGAAAGATAAATTAGATATGGAGATGATGAGAGAGAGTAAAGAAAAAGGAGAAATAAAGTACTGTACAACAAAAACAAGTGAGTCATGAGGGTAAAACTGAAAGTTAGAGGGTCTATAAATTTCTCAGGAGATGAGAAGCTATATCCACTTCAGGCAATGTGGGCTGGTGGTAAAATAGAAGTAAAGAATATAACTGTCATCCAAATAGAGGAGATACAATAAAATATGGAAAACAAGTATAAATCAATAAATTTTAAAGGGAAATAACATAATAAAACTTGTGGAAAAAATAGAAGGAAAACATATAGATAGTGGGAGCAAAAGAAGGATATAAATAATCACAACAAATGTAAATGGAATAAATTCTCCAGTTAAATACAGATTGTTAAATTTGATGCGACAATGATAAATTTAGCTGTATCTTGTTTACAAGACTTATGAAAACTAAAAAACATGGAAAACTAGAAATTCAAAACAGAATAGAAGATATAAAGATAAGCTAGGAAAATATCAATCAAAAATCAACCCAGGGTAGCTATAATAATATGAGATAAAACAGATGCGGAAAAAAGCATCATTAGGAATTAAGTGGTTAATCCCCACTGGTATATAAATTCAACTTATCATGAAGATATAGTCGTTATACTACACATGATGTCATGTGAAGATAATATAGCCTCAACTAGGAAAGGAAGGAGGAGAAGGAAGAGGAGGAGAAGGAGAAGAAGAAGAAGACAAGAAGAAAAAGTTGGAGGAGGAGGAGGAGGAAGTACAGGAGAAGGAGGCAGGGGAGGAGGAGAGGTAGACATAATATATCATCATAGTGGAGAATTTCAACTTTCCTCTGAAACAAAGAATAACATATATCTAATAATAGAGTATTTGAAAATCAAATAGCAAGTTTGATTTAATGGATACACATTGAACCCTATACCCAACAAGTGAAGAACATCTATTCTTCACAGGGACATGGGGAGCATTAACAAGCAGTGAGCATGAACTAGGGTACTAATCAATCCTCAAATAATAGAACACTTGAAATAAATACAAGTGACTGCTCTATTTTATTCTTGATGCTATTACAAATCCCAGGCAATAGAAATTCAGAGAATTTTCTTTGGCCTAGGTGTTATTTGTGTTTAGAATGTCTGTAGAAAAGATGAAGACAATATGGGCTATCAGGAATAGGTACCGTTAAAGATGTTAATGATTAATTTTAATTTTATATTTTTAAAATAAGAAATGGATGAGAAGCTTTTTAAACTTGACAATGTTCTCTCTCTTAGATTCCTAAGTGTTTCTAGTCCCTTCAGTCCTTCATGATTCTTTCAATTGTTCCTGCCTGTTGATGATTCCTCCTTCATTGGATCTCTGAAGTTCACCTTAGTTTCCTGGTTTTGATGGTGACAGACGCACAGGTTTGAGGGGACAGAGGTTTAGGCAATTTGATTGATAGCCTTCTGTTGCACCATTCTCAACGTGCACATGTCATGCGTCTATGCTTGTCACGTATCTTCCAGTTACAATTATTCTTCCTCCTCAGGGCTTTCTCCAATCTCGTGCTAATATTGTTGCTCTTCTAGGAAGGATTTAATGGTGTGCTCATATTAGCAAGGATTTTGGATCCTGAGCCAAAGAGCCATTTACAAGTCTACTCTGAATGTGATCTGTTTTTCCATTCATTGTACTTTCTTCTGTGTATTTAACCAGTTACTTTCATGAGTGTGGAATTCAGTAAGGATGTTCCACAGCTGGAGTCATGTTATTTTCTTTAGTTATAAATTCTAAGGTTTCAGGAGTACCATCTGTTGCCACAGACATTCGAGTCAATAGCAAATTCATTTTAATAAAGTCATTGTATTGCATTTGAAGGAAATCATTTTGAGTATTTTCCCTAAGGATCCTCATCCCTCTATGCAGGTTTCAGTACAAGAACTACCAGTATGTTCTGTCCTTGGTTTTCGCCATTGAGGAAATCAACAGGGACCCTCATATCTTGCCCAACATGTCTCTGGGCTTTGATCTCTATAATGCCCTACCCAGTGAAAGGAGGACATTGGAGAGTTCCCTGATTTGACTCTCAGGGTTGGGCAAGGACATCCCTAATTACGACTGCAGGAGAGAGAGTAAGTCTCTAGCGGTCCTTACAGGAACCACCTGGGCAATTTCTGCCCAGATTGGAACACTGCTGGAACTGTACAAATTTCCACAATAAGACTGGGTGGGATGGGGAGAGATGAAACCACGTCTCCTTTGGTGCCATTCTCAGGGGCCTAAAAAGGAAGAAAGGAGGAGACTGAGTTTGTGCATCTCTCAAAGGATATGATCTCAAAGGGTCCGTGTACAGGACCTCGATGGAGTATGACATTTCCTTTATTTAGAGTAGAGAGAAGTTTGAGGGGGAAGGAGATAAAGCAGTTTCCTGGAACTCTGACTGATCTTATTTTATAGAAAGCTTTCAGGGAGTGGAAAATGATTAGAAAATGAAATGAGCAAGTGTCCCCTTCTACCACTCCAGGTGTTGCTGAACAGCCTTCAGGACTGAGAGCGTGATTTTTGCCAATCCCCTTCCTCATATTGCTTCCAATTGTCTTTTCGTTTTAGCTTACCTATGGTCCTTTTGAGCTTACCCTGAATGATGATGAGCAGTTTCCATCTCTCTATTAGATGGCCCCCAGGGACACATCTCTAGCCATTGGCATGGACTCTTTGCTGCTTCATTTCAATTGGAGTTGGATAGGGCTGGTCATCTCGGAAGACAAGAAAAGTGTTGTGTTTCTCTCAGACTTGAGAGGAGAGATGGACAGGAATGGAATCTGTGCAGCCTTTGTGGAAAAGATTCCTGTGACTGAAAAGTCATATTACTCAAGGACATGGCCATACAATTTCCAAGTAGAGGAAACAGAAGGGACTGTGGTTATCATTTCTGGTGATGCCAACTCTCTCATAAGCTTGAGCTTTTCTACTTGGAAGTATTTAGTGATATGGAAAGTCTGGGTCACGACATCAGAGTGGGATTTTATCCACAGTGAGAGAGATTTCATCCTTGACTTATTCCATGGGGCTAACATTTTTTCACACCACCGTAGTGAGGTTCCTGGCTTTGAAAATTTTATCCAGACAGTTAACCCTTCCAAATATCCAGAAGACATTTACCTCACTATGTTGTGGTTTCCCTTTATTCCTTGCATGACTTCTGAGTCTTACTGAAAAACACTGGAGAATTGTCCACCTAATGCCTCCTTAGGATGGCTGCTTTGGCAGATTTTTTGACACAAGCATGAGTGAATTGAGTTACAGTATGTAAAATGCTGTGTATGCTGTGGCCTGGAACCTTCACAAGATGCTTCTTCAACATGCAGAAATGCAGTCAATGCGCAGTGGGAAGGTCTGGTGTTTTGTCCCTGGCAGGTAAAGTCTCTTCGACTTAACAGAACGTACACTCGTCAAAATGACTTTCTTATGGTTCCACAGGTGCTCAAACCAAGCAGTTAGGATTCTTTCTCCAAGAAAAGCACAAGAGTTTCTATACTTGTTTCACTCTCTAGGAGGTATATCTAGTCCTGGGTAGTAAATCATCTACAAGAAGTTTCTAGTGGCAATGAGGAAGTGAGCTATGAGTCAATATCAATGCTTTGTTTTACAAAGGATCCCAACATCTTGCCTGCCTAACGTTTCAATAGGGAATATCCTGTCTTCTCCCATGAATCACCTCAATGACAAGAAGAGAACTTGTCCTTTATGTGCCTATCTGGTGCTGAACATCATAGTGAATACTTTACATAAATGATCTCATTTAATTCTGCAACAACTTTAGGTATTGCTAACATCATTTTGCAGATTGATGGTCTGGGAAAATTCAGAGAGTGCATGAGGGTGGCTAGATTGGACTTTGTACTCGAGATTTGTCTGAATCCTATCACCACTGATCATCTTGATATTCTTGTCTTTAGGCATTTTCTCTTGAAACTAACTGATATTTTAGAAACATTATATTTTAGTTCTCCGTATGATATCATTTGCTTTACTTCTTTGGATACTTGTAATAAAGGTACGTTATGAAGCAAGGATTACAGACAATGAAAGGCTGTCTCCAATTCAGGGTTTTTCTCTTTAACACCCGGGCCCACTTCACCACAGGATGATGTGTCTCTTTTAGCTGCACCCCTTTCTGAGGAACATAGAATTTAGCAATCCTGTTGGTGACTCAGTGAATTTGGCTGATGAAGGAAAATCAGATTCAGAGTAAACCATTCTCAACTTTTGGAATTTTCCCGAAGGTCTTGGACTTAAGGTGAAAATAGGAGAATATTCCCAACATGCTCCACGTGGTCAAGAATTGTCTTTATCTGAGGATGTGATAAAGTGGGACACAGGAATTACTGAGGTGGGTTGAACCCAATCACAATTACTTAACCACACATGAATAACCAAAATCTTGTTGGGGTTTTGTGTCCCCTCAGAGCTTCGTAAAGGACCACATATGGGAATTTAACAATTCACTTCCAACTGAAGTAATTTTTTCATTTACCAACAATCCAAGATGGAAGCAAAACCTTCATGAGCAAAAGATTGCAAGTTGCTGAAGGTTCAGAAGGTGGTTAGTAATTTTCAGGAATAATTGTTTTAAAAAAATTAAGTTATGTACATGTTTTCTAGAGATAATGTTATTGCACACTTAGTACATTACAGTATAGTGTAGACATAACTTCTTTATGCACTAGGAAATCAAAAAATTGGTGTGACTCACTTTATTGCAATATTTGATTTATTGCGGTGCTCTGGAAACAAACCCACAGTATTTCTGAGGTGTACCAGTGTTTTATATCATATAATAAGCATGGCGTCCAACCAATGAATTGGATTTAGATATTTCAAGATTAAGTTTGTTAAGGCCCAATACTCTAAAACACTCTAGTTACTTGAAAATTAGGTAAAAGTCACAGCTGTTACCAAGTGTTATCTGATTTTCTCCAGACTCCACACTCTGTATGCAGTGAGAGTTGCAGTCCGGGATTCAGGAAGAGCCCTCAAGAGAGCAAGGTTGCCTGTTGTTTTGCTTGCATTCCCAGCCCAGAGAATGTGATTTCCAATGAAATAGGTGAGTATATGCCTTGCAGCCACATTCTCCACTTCTATTTTATTTTTGAAGGGAAACATTTGTCCTGAGCTATCTAACATCTGTTGCCAATCTTCCTCTTTTATTATTGTCCCCAAAACCGTAGTACATAGTTTTATATCTTAGTTGTAAATCATTCTAGTTCTTCTATGTGAGCCACCACCACAGCATGGCAATTTACAGAGAGATGGTGTGGTTCCATGACCGGGAAACCAACATGGGCCACCGAAGTGGTGAGCACTGAACTTTCACCACTAGGCTATCAGGGCTGGCTCTCCACCTCTCTTTTGTATGCACCGTTCTCCCAAAGAAAGGAAAAAGCTTTGATGAGGACTGCAGGGTCAAAATGTTGCCTTCCTCCATTTAGTAATTTAACTTTTATAGCCAATAATATTTCCTCCCAAAATGATACCCTCTCTCTCTACCTTGAACTAGCTTGCTTGTCTCATTTTAACATCATTGCAGGCATTATGATCTCAAGGAAACCTTTTATTACCACTCCACAGTAACTAACTTAAATCTCTCTCATGGAATCTAACACATGGTATTGTAAGTCCTTACTTTTCATCTTCTTTAAAGCTACATTTAGATCACATTGAACAAATCCTTATTTTTCCAGTGTCTGGTGCTGTTCTTGGCACAGAGCAGGAGCACAGAAAGGTTGTGTTTGATTTAAGAAGTAAGTATTTCCATGGTGTACAGTGAGCTTATGGTACAGCTTGGTTTCTGATCTCCTCGAGTTCACAGGTGAGTAGGGGAGACAACATGCAGTGATGCAAATTCAAGGTGGTGACATAGGGCTGCAATATAGGTATGCAGAGACCCATGGGATGAAATAAGTGATAGTATATATGTTTGTGGGGAGGGAAGCATTATGGACTTCTTCACAGAGGCAGTAGCATTAGTAATATATCAGACTAATGAAAGCGGATTAAATTCTTGGTGGAATTCTTAGAAATGGCAAAAACTGGCAAATTAGCCCTGCATTTAATATTCTAGGGAGCTGAGAAAAGGTTCAACATGACTAGAACACAGACAATGTGGGTTCGGGAGTTGGGTCATGAAATAGAAGAGGGACAGAAAACCAACACTGAAGATTTTTCATACAATAATTAACATCTTGGAATTACTCAGATTTATGATATTAAATGGTGCAATGCTGGAATCCCCTCAATGTTGGCATTATCTAATTTTATTTTTGTGATTAATATGAAGCTTAATTTCACAACATCTTTTGTATAATTTCAATTTTTTTGAAATGTACTGAGATTGATGATATAGTCTGGCATATCGTCAATTTGGATAAAGCTTCCACGTGCACATTTGGCGTGTGGTAAGTTTGGGTATATGTTCCATATGCACATCTAAAAAACACTACGTCCACTAACTTCAATTCCTACATGCTTGGAGATTAATAAATATACTTGTAAACAATCGATGATTAATGAGTAAACTATGATGGAAATTAGAATGTATTTCCAATTAAAAATACTATTCATCAAATCTTATGGGGTGGAGTTAAATCTATCCTTAAAGAGAAATGTATAATACTAGATTGTATATATTTATATATTATTGTATATATTTAAATAAAGAAAGGTTGAATTTCTAAGTTCTAAGCATTCATCATAAACTAGAAAAAGAGGAGAAAAGTAAACACAAGGAAAAGAGAAAACACAAAATGATAAATATTAGAGGAAGAGTTAACAAAATAAAAGACAAACATCAAAAAGATAAATAAAACTAAATTAGATTCTAATAAATGACAAATATGCTCAATAAAATCCTAGTACTAGTGTTCAAAAAAAGAGAAAAATTGCAACAAAATAATACCAAGGTTGAAAATGGAGTAATCTGTGCAGATCATATGGAAAATTTTTAACATGAAGAAAACATAAATAACATCATGTTGATACAATGAAAATTTAGAGGATATTCACAAATTTCTAGGCAAATAAAAGTTACCAAACTGCCTCAAGAAAAAATGAAGAATCTGAATATTGCCATACCTATTACAGAAATTGAAACCATCCTTTAAAACATTTCTACAAAATTTTATTGTAAGCTATTTATTTGGTACAAAGCTGATGAATCTGCCAAAATATTCAAGAAAAAAATAATATACATCTACTCAAACTCTTCCAGAGAATAGGAAAAACTGAAAACTTTTTGACTCACTTTGAGAGACTAGATTAACATTGGTACCAAAATCTAACAAAATCATTGCAGGAAAGGAAATTACAGGCCACTGTCTTTCTTGGATTAAATTCATTTATCCTAAAAAAAAAAAAAATCAAATCAAATCAAGGTTCCCAATCTAGCTATACCTAGCTATAAGAATGACATATCATGACCAAATTAGATTCATGCAATGTAATTCAGTACACTAATCTCTGAAAAAAGAGAAATAATAATCTCAATAACTGTAAGAAACACTAGTAAAATTAAACACCTATTCATATTTTAAAACAAACAACAACAGAAACAACACTTACCAAATCAGGAACAAAAGGAAACTCTCTTACTCCCATACACAGTATTCACAGAATGGAAATTTAGGGTGCACTGTTGAAAGCAAGGATAAGAGAAGAATGTTCAACATCACTGCCTCTATAAGCCGTTATGCTGGAGGTCTTGCCTGATACAATATTGGCAGGAAAAGAAATAAAAGGAATAATTTACTTAAAAGGAAGAAGTAAAATTGATGTTATCTTCAAATGATATTATGGTATAAATGTAAAATCCATATAAATTAAGGTATTAACTGAGTTTATTGGTGGCTGAATACAACGTTAATATAGAAAGTTTTGCTTCCATCTACCCGTCATAAGCATTCAAAATTTAAATTTTAAAAAATGACATTTACAACATCTTAAAGTATGAAGTACCTAGAAATAACTTTAATGAGATTTTCAAAAGATTTCTGTCCATAAATTTATAGAACAGCATTTAGAAAAATGGAGGAAGACTGAAAGAAGTGGAGGGATAAATCAAATTCGTGACTGAACAGACTCAAAATTCTACAGATATCAAAACTGTCCAAATTAATCTACAGCTTCCACAAAATTGCAGCTAAAATGATGACCCATTCTGTGTAGATTACAATTGATACAATTCTTATGGAAATGATAAAGGAAAAACTTAGCTAAGAAAATCTTGAAGACAAAGAATAGAGTGGGAGGACTTACTCTACCTGACATCAAGTATTACACCATCACAATAGAGGAGGTTCATCAAGACGATAAACACGAAAATCAACGGAACCAAATGGTAAGTTCAGATACAAGCTGTTCATATAAGGACTCACGTATAGACGTCTGATTTACAAGGAAACACTGAGGAGGACTGGGAAAATGAAAGCCTTTTCAATAAACCATGTTGGGTAAATTGGTTGTTTTCATGGAGAAGACAATGACTCGCCAACCCTAACTCACACTATCCACAGAAAATGTTATCAGGCAGATTGTAGTTCTAAACGTGAAAAGTGAGAGAATTTAAGGGGACGTAAAGAGGAAGGAGCAATGCCCCTGTAGAAGGAAAAAGCATATATTGATACCTGCAGGGATGAGTGGGCACGGAACAGTTTCAGAACCACATGAAGATTTGGGAATCTTAAAAATCAGAGCAGAGGTAGTAGAGGTAGGCAAGACCAAGGTTATACAGTCTTTTTGGTCTTCCTAAGAGTTTGTCGGATTTTTTAATGGAGGATAAACATGATCCCACTTACATGTAGAAGTATCACTTGTGATAAAGGACAAGGGCAGGGAACCAGAGTAATAAGATCTTATGATAACATAGGAGAGAAGTGACTAAAATCTTAACAGAAGTGGTGGAAGTGAAATCAAGATGAAATGTTTTGGAGAACATTTTAAATGGTAGAAATGGTCTCATTTTGAAACTCCCGAGGAGTGAGGTCTATGACTTGGTCATCTCTGTTTCCCTAGAATGTAGCATATTATCTGGCTCATGGAGGTTTTCCAATAACTGCTTGCTCATTGAATGAGTAAATCTAAGCCATAGCTTACAACGGTATAGCTCAGAGAGACAGGGAGGACATTAGGTTTTCTGCTGAGAAAAAAGTGCTTTCATGAATATGCAAGATAAATATTGAGAAGGATAATAGCTTTGTTTACTTAACCAGAAAGAAGATGGGCAGTATTAACTGGGAATGGTTCTCTGCAGAGTATTCTGTTATTTGGTGCCTGGAGCAACAAAGGAATACAATTGGCTAAACTTACCTAATGCCTTCTTTGGGGGCATGCGAATGAGAGAGAATGACTGAACCTGGACTGAGGACACTTTGCATCTCTCCCCAGACATGGATCAGTGCGTGAAGTGTCCAGATCATCAGTATGCCAACAGAGGGTGAGATTGCTGCCTCGAAAAAGCTGTGACCTTTCTGGCTTATGAGGACCCCTTGGGGATGGCCTTGGCCTGCACAGCTCTGTGCTTTACTGTCCTCACAGCTGTGGTCCTGGGGGTCTTTGTGAAGCACCAAGACACTCCCATAGTCAAGGCCAGTAATCGGACTCTCAGCTACATCCTGCTCATCTCCCTCACCCTCTGCTTCCTCTGCTCCTTACTCTTCATTGGTCGTCCCAAGACAGCCACCTGCGTTCTTCAACAAATCACATTTGGAGTTGTATTTACTGTGGCTGTTTCCAGTGTCTTGGCCAAAACTATGACTGTGGCTGTGGCCTTCAAGTTCACTGCACCAGGGAGAAGGATGAGGCAGTGGTTGGTGTCAGAGGAACCTAACTTCATCATTCCCATCTGCTCCTTTATCCAGCTGAGTCTCTGTGGAATCTGGCTGGGAACCTCTCCTCCCTTCATTGACACAGATGCACACTCTGAACACGGCCACATCTTCATCGTGCACAATAAGGGCTTGGTCACTGCACTCTACTGTGTCCTGGGAGACCTGGGCTCCTTGGCCCTGGGCAGCTTCACTGTGGCTTTCCTGGCCCGGAACCTGCCTGACACCTTTAATGAAGCCAAGTTCCTGACGTTCATCATGCTGGTGTTCTGCAGTGTCTGGGTCACCTTCCTCTCCGTCTACCACAGCACCATGGGCAAGGTCATGGTGGCTGTGGATGTCTTCTCCATCTTGGCCTCCAGTGTGGGGCTAATAGGCTGCATCTTTGCTCCCAAGTGCTACGTTATTTTCCTAAGGCCAGAGAGAAACACATCAAATGTGTTAACGAATAAAACACACTCAGCGAGAAAATAATCGAAATGTAAGTTATTTTCATAGGTCACAAGAACTTGCCTACACTTGAAAAATAAACTACCACATTTGTGCAGACCCACTTTAAGTACCAACAAAACTTACCTTACATGTCCACTTAATTTTTTGCTTTACGTTACTTTTGGCTTTGTACAATTTTCCTCGGGCATTCAAATGAACAAATACACAAACATTCATACTAATTCTCCTCTAAAATTATGTGTGAAAGATTGCGAAAATGGCCACACATTAGTCCTCTCCCACTGTCTCTTTGGTCGTAGCATCCCACGTTGACTCTGGGTAAACTTCGCCTTGTAACTTGCTTTGGCCAATGGGACATTAGCAAATGACATAAGCAAAGGCTTGAAAAACACTTGCTCATTGTTGGTATTTGTCCTTCTCTGGATGCCCTTGGGAAGCCTGAGGCCATCAATATGTGAATGAGTCTAGATAGACTGCACATCTCCATTACTCCAGGTGACTTCAAGTCAACAATCAGATATGTGAGTAAGGCCGTCCTAGACCAGCCAATCCTAGCTGAGCCACCAATAGCTCCAGATCAAAATAGCTGCCCAGTTAACCCACAGAATCTTGAGAAAAAATCAACTATTCTTATTTGAAGCCACCAAATTTTAGGATGGTTTGTTATACAGCAGAAACTAACTGATACATTATGCTACCATTTATATATGTCATCTCAGTATTTGTGTAATTATCACAGATTTCTATTTCTTTATCCAATATCGTAGACTGGAATATTCGTCTCTAGATTAAGTCTCTGAAAGAAAATCAGAGACCATATCACGTTCCATTTTACTTTTTCTCCTTCCTCTTTTCAACCAGACATCTTTAAGCATATATATTAAGAATATCTTCACTAATTTTAAGATTATGGATATTCTTCTATACTGTCATCCACTACTGTTATACGTGGGGGATTTTTACTTTTAATTTTAGCCCTTATAATCCATTTGGAATGATTTAGTTGTGAATAATGTTAGTTGAAGTTCCAGCGTTTTATTTTACAAATGGATATCTTTTAGTCTATAAAACAAACACTACATCATTTTAAAAGTTGATTTGAAGCATATGGAATCTGAATAATGTTTGAAAACTTATATCTTTGAAACACTGTTTTCAATCACAAGTATAGTATATCTCTCCATTTAATCAGAGTTTTTACAGGCTTTGCATCTCTTTATAATCTTCTTCATATAACTAACGTGTAGTTCCAATTATTTTCACTACTCATCTTAAATAATTCATTGCTCTTATGAATGGAATAATTATTTACATGTTTAAACTAATTCTTGCTCACGTAACAGTATTTTTGATATTTCATATAGGAATCTAGCTTCCTTATACATTACTGCACTTATTTACCAGTTCTAAACTTTATAAGTTATGTCCCACTAAAATAATAGATTTTCTCTTCTTCTTTAATATTATTTACCTCTTATTCTTTTGATTCTCACTTTTTCATGACTGTGCTCGCCAGTGCCACACTGAATCACAAGTGTTTGCCAGGAGCATTTTCCTCTTCTTAAGTTTAGCGTAAACATCAGATAAACTCCTTGTCAGGGCAGAGCAGGCATCTAAGGGAGAAAAAGTAAAAACGTGAAGGGGAATCATTTCTGCCTGGAAATCAACAGACTTGCTTCTCTTGGTTGTTTGGAGCTGGAGATCTTATGACAATGTGGCCAGCTGAGAATCAGAGGATCTTTCTCTAGTCCCAGGAATTAGTTTTGGTCAAATCTCTCAACCTCTTTAGACCTCAGTTTCTTCACCAGTAACATGAAGAGTTGGACGAGTCTTTTTGAGTTCTGAAATCCAGTGACAAAAAGATACCCTTCACGCAGATGCACTTGACAAAGACCAGAGAGAATTTTCACTTGTCTTCTTCTGCATCAACATTATTATCCATATCACCCCTTAAAGACATATCAAATGTCTACTTTCACATGACACTGATAAAATAGTTTCCATACCAAATCGCTGTTCATTGGGATAACAAATCTATAGTTCATTGTTTAGAGGTAAGTATAGAGATGGGCCCTGCTGGAAACAGCAATCAATGGGCCAAAAAGTCTTGCTTTATTTTACAGCAAGGCTGTGGAAACACTCCCTAATATAGCAGAATGCTGAAGTACTTAGAAAGTATGAAATAAATGGGAGCCTTGTATCCATGGTTATGAGCTAATAAGGATATGATTTTTAAAATTTTGTTAATGATGCCATTTGCCTGCTGTGGGGCTGTTCTCTGGTGAGTAAAGAGCAGATGTATTCAAGGCCACTTTCATGCCTTTAATAAATATTTACTCAGCGCCTACCACTTGCTGCACGATAGCAGTCATCTACCCTAAGAGCTTTTATATTCTAGTAGGGTGACACAGAACATAAAGAAAAAGAGAAACTTGAGGTGATCAATAAAGTTACATATATGTCAAACTTTTTTCATTCTGGACTATTTTTCACCCTTTCCCTTCTTTGACTGTTTACCAGAAGTCTAATCATGGACTTGAAAACCCAGAAAGCATTGGTCCCAAGTTTCTTCTCGCAACACCCCTGTTTTAATGACATAGTGTTTATCATCTGAGAGTATGTCTCTTTAAGACTAAGTTCCTATGAATCAGCATTATTTCATCACTTTCTTGAGAGGACCGATGATATTATGAAGGGGAAACAAAATATCATATGGGATTTATACTTGAAATGATCTTTCCACTCTAATTGTGTTATTTAATGTAGTGTGATTTGGGGAAAGTCAGTTACTCCTTCAGAGACAGTGCTAATAATACCCTGAAAAGCATTCTATAGAGATTAAATGAAACAAAGTATGAGAAACTGCTTTGTAAATTGCAAAGCAATCTATTTCAGCTTATTTTTTCTAATAATATTTTCATTTATCCAATCCTTTTTGACTCTACACAACCTGCCTAGACTGAGTTTTATCATTTATTCAACAATAATAATGGGTCAAAATGGTTGAATATTAGAAATTTCATATGGTTCAACTTAATTAATAGGCCATCACAATATTTAATTTGGTTATAATTACAGTTAAATTTTTCATGATGCCTTATCATATTCCAGGCACATTCTAGGCATCTGACATGTATTCACTCATTTAATCCTCACAACAATGCCATGGAGACAATACTATTAACCTCTATTGTATGGATGAGGAATATTAGAGGTTATATAATTGACCAAGGTCACACAGCTGGTAACCAGGCAGTCCACCTCCAAAATCTCTTTTAGGGATCCATTAGAGGTTGTGGCACTTACATTGTGAGGATCACCCTGGTTCCTGGTTGGCAAATGGATCAGAGGGTACTAAGGAAGAAAGCACATGGCCACTGAAATGATCCAGGCAAGCAATTCTGAATACAGGATTTCCTTCCTTTTTAAGGCTGAATAATATTCCATTGAATAGATGCCCCAGATTTTCTTCATCCTTTCACCCACGGATGCACAATTAGGTAGTTTCCATCTCTTGGCTATTGTGAATAATATTGCAGTGCATTTTGTCAAATGATTTCCTGGCAATTAGTGAGTTTGAAAAAATTCTTATTATACACATTAGTTATTGTAATGACATACCTTTCTAAATGTCTAAAGTTTAAATATTTGTCATTCTACAGAAATACCTTGCCTAATCATGATTTGTGTTGTTATCAGTTCATGAATGATCTAAGATTTTTGTACAAAAATTTGTTATAATGGCTTTTTTGCATGTATTCAGGAACCTTGCATAATATGGGTATTCCCTGATCCTTGATTTTTAGTAGAGATTTCTAGTAAGCCTTTAGGATAGGAAGTATCTTCGTAGATGTGAGACAGAGAGCAGAAAAATAATAAAGTGATTGTTATATTTAATTATATCAAAAGAAAACTGTCGTTTTACTAAATTGTTTTTACACAGCCTTTGCTTATTTGTAAGAGTGACACATATCATTTTATTAATGAAAAGAAAATTCAATAAACAATTTTAACATAAAACAATATCTATTGAGAACTTATATGAAAATTTTAGCAATATGCTGTCACCAATTTCCTCATCTGCAAAATGGAGATAGATAATACCATCTTCCTTATGAGTTGCTGTGAGAAAACTCAAAAGTAGTGTATGTAAAATGCTTATCACCATGTGGGTTGGAAAGTGATGCCCCATTCATCTTTCCACCTGGATGATGACAGCTTTTTTAATGCTTGAAGTCTGTACTTTTCAAAATATGTTCTACTGTTATAAAGTGAATCTTTTTTACAAGTTCTTTGTAGAGTTAGAGGATCCCTTTGGAATACAAATTCAGGCTCCCGTGTGTGTGCGTGTGTGTATGTATACGCACATCTCTCAAATAATACTCCAAGCCTTATAATGAAAGGCTACCATCCCCACTCTTGACTCTGGTTCCAAAAACAACTTCTTTAATTTTCTGGTTGAAAAATCTATATTTCTAAATTAGCTACTCATACAGTGTTTTCATTTTTCAGATTTTGACTATTTATAGTTTCTTTCTTCTCTGAAAAAATCAGCATGAAGAGTTCTTACATATGTTAAAAACATAATTCCCCTTGCCCAATATAACTATTTAATGAATTAGGATAAATCAAAATTCAATGTCTACTGTTTTATGACATAAGTGTTTACCATTTTATAGCATATGAATCTTATCCAGAGATGTGCTACGTCAGATAGTATGAATACATTTTCTTTCTCACTTTTTCCTTTGACCTTTTAAATGGTAAAAGTCTCTTGTTTCTTTGTTGTCTTCCTATGGATTCATCACTGGTTCATCTCCTTCCACCAGAAAATTAAATCTCTTCTCATTAACTTCTGATGCATGAGACAATTCATGGGCTTCAGGTTTTGCTTGGGGACATCCCTCTTGGGCTTGAACATATACACAGTCCCACATATACGCAGTATGTCTGGAAGGATAGAGGAGGAAATGATGTTTATCTCTGTGCAAAAGTACCGGGAGACAGTGGTAGAGTGAGAATATTTTATTGACTTTGCACCACTCTTTGAAGTTTTCCTATACGTGCACCTACGACGTAGGCCTCCCTCCCCCCAGATTTTTAAAATTAAAATAGCATTATATCCTTATCTACTGGCTTGGAACAGTAAGTTGTAGAGAAATGTGAATATATGATCCAATTTTTTAATGAAATTAAGAACAGCAAACGCACAAAATATATAGAATTCTAAATATGGGCACATCATTCTATGAGGCTGTGTAAAGGTGGGGAAAGGAGTGAAGAACAGCTGTTCAACATCCAGCTACCTGTACAGTCTAGGGGTCCATGGAAAGCCTCGCCTCCAGCCCCGCCCCTGGAGCTGATTTCCTCCCCCTGTGAAGTCTGCCTGACTTATTCCAGCCACACCCCCGCCTCTTCCTGCCCCTGGAACTGGTCTCCGCCCACAACGTTCGGGCCTGGCTCCGCCCACAACCTCGTCCCCGCCCACAGCCTGGTCCGGGCTCATGGCCCTGCCCGCACCCTTGTTCCCGCCCACAGAACCACCTCCCCAGCCTGCTGTCACTCACAGCCTTGTCCCCGCCCACAGCCCGCCCTTAGAACTGGTTCCCGAACACAGTCCTTCCCTTATATTTTGTCCCTGTCCCTGGTGCTGACCCAGCCCGCTTTCCAGCTTCTCACTCACTCTAGAAACTAGACACCTCCCCCGAGGCTGGGGTGCGCGGCATCGCCACGCCCGCCGCCTCAACCCGCAGCCCCCAAACGTTCGTCCTCCCCGAACGACCGCCCAAGACTGGAACCGGAAGCGCGGGCGGAGCCTTGGATGGAGCGGGCGTTCTGCGTGGTGTGTTCCGTCTTCTCGGCGCGGACCACATTCCCGTGGACGTTCGCCCAAAGGACCGGGGCTCAGTGAGCGGCGGGCGGTCCCGGATCCAGTCGCGGTCCAGGTAGGGGCCTGGGCCAGGGGCAGCCTCGTCAGGGCCCGGCGTCCCTCCGTCCTCCCGGAGCCCCGTTTCCCCCGGGCTGTTCGCTCAGGGCGCCCGATGCTGCTGTTCCTCCTTGCTCCAGGCGCCGTCGTCCCTTCCTCAGAGTCCCCGTCATCGTCCTCCGTGTGATTTTGTCCCCAGGGGGCTTATCCACGTCTGCAGACGGTGTTTGGGTTGTTACAAATGTGGCGCTCCTGGCATCTAGAGGGGGAGGCAGGGATGCTGCTCAGCATCCTCCAGGGCCCAGGACGGCCCGACAGAGAATTATCCGGCCCCAAATGTCAGTGGTGCCGAGGTTGGGAAACCTGCTCCAGGGCCTGAAAATCTCCCGAGCCCTGAATGAAGTGTGGAAATTGTTGACAAGTCAACGAGTCACTTACAGGGTCCCTAAATGACAAGCTTGTTTAAAGGGTCCAGAGTCACCAAAAAGTCTCTGTCCAGCCAAGTGAGTTGAGCGACTCAAGTGCATACAGCACGAAGCTGCTTTCTCCCATCTCTGGGAGCAGCAGGTGGCTGGATAGGAATCGGGAAAATCCAGTCACAACCAACGGTTACAGTTAAATCAGTAAATACGAAAAAGAAAAGTGAATGGGGTGAACTTTCCATTCAACATCCTATAAAAGGCCTCAAAAGCTTGTTTGCGCCTTTTTTCCCCCCTCAGACACGAGAAGCATCCGTGGAGATCAAGTTTGAGGTGAAACCAGGCTCAGGGTCCACCTGTCCTCGCTGATCCATGGATTTCTGTGTGACCAGGTGAGTACCCTGTGGACCTGGTACCAACAGGTTCCGGCAGCCTCCGCTGTGCAGAAGACCTGCCAGTGGGCTTTCCTGGGTTCAGGTTGTCACCACATGGAGTCATTGAGAGTGAGGGTATCTTGAGAGATATTATTGATGTTTGATGGACGGAAAGACGGTAAGCTGTGTGTGGTTCTGTGTGGTAAATATTTCAGTAAGCACAGTTATATGCAAATAAAAACACATGAAACCAACGTAAATAACTGAAAATGTGTATTATAGTAGAAAATATAGATTTACTTGCATTGCATAATACTCAAAAGTCAAGATTTACATATAGTATAATAACAGAAATGTTTTGCGTGTGTATGTAGTATTAGAAGACATCCCATGAAATATTAGCAGCGATACTCAGCAACGTTCCTTAGACCCATTCAATTGACTTCTAAAGTCCTATAAATCCTCCACAAAAATTTGAAATAAAGGAGCATTCAGGGAAAAAGATGATTGGAACTTCTTTGTATTAATAACAAATTTAAAATTGAATTTGCCAGTAGCCAGATTTATTTTGAGCATTTTTTTCTTTATGACATTTCAAATCATTTGGAGGAGTACTAAGCAACACTGTAGATTGCAGGGAAGGGCGCTAGTCTCCAAAAAGACTGTCCTCTCCACCTTGCCTTGTAAAGGGAATTAACTTTGTTTCTGAAACTTTTCTGAAATAACGGTCTGGTGATTCACGTTGCAGAGAATCTTGTTAAGTAATTTTGTATTTAGTTGTTGGCCTCTACTAATTGTGTGTGTATGTGTGTGTGCCTTTTTCATTCTAGCTTTCCTGTGATGTTCTTGAGGGGAATGTGTGCTTGTCATGCAATAGATAGTCTTTGAGTGTATAATTTATGGTGACCAACCATCCTTGTTTATTCAGGACAGTGGGGTTTTCCAGGACACAGGACGTTTAGTGTTCAAACCAGGGCAGTCCTAGACAAACCGAGATGGTTCCTCATCTCATGAGCCAGGCCCTGGGACACATGCACGGGGACCTGGAGAACCAGAGAGACCTTGTCCCACTTCCATGGAATATATATTGTATTTGGGAATTTGGATTTTGAAAAGTTAATGATGAGAGTGATGTGAGAGTTTGGCACAAGGGGAATCAAACTGAGGGTGCAGAGAAGCCCTCTTGAGAAGGACTGATATTTAGCTTGAGAGCTGGAGTTGGGACTGGATTTAGCTGGTCGGAGGGTTAGACTGGAGTGAGGGTGTGGGAGTGTGTTCAAGAGAGCGTTTCAGGCAGAGGGACCCGCATGAGGACACCCCTGAAGCAGAGAGCCTGGTGTGTCCATGAACTGAGAACAGGGATGGCCGAGCCGAGTCAACTCAGGGGGAGCGGTGTGAGCCACACTTGCGAGGGGAGGACAGGCAGGACCAGATCAGGGGTGACTTGGGACTCTGTTCTAAGACCAGTGGGAAGACACTGGAGAGATGCGAGTAGGATGATGTGATTAGCGTTTGGTCTAAGCACGTGGGTTAAAATGGACTTCATGGTTAAGAATGAAGACTTAATAGGCAAGATGGGAGGTGCTGGGAATAAGATTAGGAATAAGATGATTGTTCCCTAGGCCTGGGTGATGGCTGTGGAGTAGGAAAGAAGTAGAAAGAAAAGACTTTGGAGTGTAGAACCGAGAGAACATAACGGTACTTTCTTGCCTGCATGTGTCAGATGGCACAGGGCACTGACTGTTCTCGCTGCTGTCCGTGCAGACCTGCAGGCACCCCCTCACACAGGTCTGTGTGTTCACCCCTCTTTGCCACTCACAGACCCCCCTCCACATCCTAAAAGAAGTCAGGCTTTACTTGTCAGGGGGTTGTCTGACACGGGAGACACCTAGGAGAGCCCCTGCAGGCATCAGAGCAGCCCCTTCAACATCTCCCTCAGCCTCCTCCCTTCCCCTCTCTCGCTTTCCACACCCAGAACGACCCTGCTCAGTATTCCACATCCCCATGATCTTCCTTACCCAGGCTTGAGAAGGGTGGGGTAGCCACTGGGGTGGACATCATCTGCGCCTTCCACTCTGACCTCCGCAGGTCCCAGGCTGGACAGAGAGTGACTCTACTGGGAGCTAAGCCATGAGACCTAGCGCGTCACCCACCTGGGCTCCTTTACCCTGGACGGGGACAGCCTCTACGTCAGTGGTGAGGGGCTGTGCTACAGCCACACTCTCTCTCCCAGTCGGAGTTCTGAGGTCCCTCCGTTGCTCTAAAGTGAGCTATGATCCATCTCTCTATCCTCCTGGTCTGGGTTCAGTCTTCTCATCACTGTGTGATCACTGGGTCCAGCCACCTTCCATCTCGTTGCCTTCCCCCTGAACACCCCTCCACTCGTCCCCACTGCTTTCCCCTCTGCTTTTCCCACAAAGGTCCCTACATCCTTCCTCTCCCTTAATTCTTTATGTTCACCCCAACTCTTGCTCAGCTCCTCTCGCCTTCTCTCCACAGGTTACACCTATGGAGCGTGGCCCCGACTACCACCAGTGAGTATTCCTGGCCCTGATCTCCTGTGTCCCGTCTGCATTTGGGGTTGGGGAGCACTTGTCCTCCTTCACCTGCTGTCCTTGGTGAGGGAAGCACCTGGAAGCGCCCTAACTCATCTCTTCTCTCTATCCCAGGTTCTGGTGGAGAGTCCCAGCCCAGTGTAAGAAAGCCTTAGACACAGACATGTTCTCCACCACATTCTGACCACACGTGGTTTTCACTTTAATTCTGCTAAAGCCCCGCCCTTGGTCCTCCTTTTCCAGGTATCCCATCCATCTGCCCATTTTTCTGCCTGTCTATCTGTCTCTCCTCCAAGTTCAGTGTCTCTTGTTCACCTATCTCTCTCTCTTGGGCTCCTCTCACCAACACGCTTGCTCATCCCTCTGCTCGCACAGTCACCCGTCCCCTCACTCTCATTTATGTTTCACCTGTGAATGGTGGTCCTGAGACAGCCAGTGCTGGAGCCCGTGTGAGCCTGGGGGCTCCTCCCACTCTGTCCCTCCCTGATGACAGCCCTCTCCACAGCTCCCGAGCCGGCCACCACGTCCCTGCATACTTGATCATCGCCTGTGCCACCAGAAGCCACCACAGGTATCTGGGGACCCCTTTTCCTTCCCAAGAGAAGCTCTCTGGCCCCACTCCCCCACGAGCCAGTTGTGATCCAGGAGCTGGGAAGCCAGGGTGTGAAATTCTGGTTTTATGGCAATCATGCTGATCACAAAGATTATACCAACGATTCAGTCTAAGGCCAGCCCTCAGAGAGCCCTTAGTCTTGTGAAATTAACACACCATTATAATACAATGTGGGATATTTCGGGGAGAGGCACCTGGAATAATTTGGAGGGGAAGAGCTTACTAGAGAAATTTTCACCAGGATGGAGTCTTTAAGAATGAGTAGGAGGGACCCTGGCAAATAGAGGATGAAGGGTTTTCCTGGCAGAGAGGATTCCATGAGCAAAGGCTCCAGCCAGAAACAACATGCCGTATGGGGAGAATTGAAACGAATGTGGGTTGCAAGAAGCATAATGTTTATCCCGCAGTAGATGGATAAAATGAGACTGAAATGTCAGAAGGAGCCAGATTGAGTAGAGCCTTGAGTGCCAGGTCAAGAAGGTTGAACTAAACACTGAAGGCCATAGGGAGCCATGGGTGGTACTAGAGCAGTTGTGGCCCTAGTGAGGTATTCATTTCAGAAAGATCCTTCTAGTAGTCCATGCAGAACATCCTTTAGACAGAGCATGCAGTGAGCCTGCTGGGGTGTTGGTCTGGGTGAAGGAAATTAGGACTTGAGCTGGGACAGGGATGGTGTGTATGTGAGGACCAGTGTGCAAGGTGAATTGGTGTTACTGGGAGGGAGGAGGAGCTGAGCAGATATGCTGGTTCTGACTTGTGTGACCACACGGGTGGGTGGTGGTGCCACTGGGAGAGAAGACGACAGATGATAATGAGTACAGGACTCTGGTGTGGTCTCAGGCCAGCTCTCAGTGATGGCCATCACTCTCCCTCTCGTCTTGCAGCTTTGGGGCCCAACCTGAAGACCCTCACAGTCACCTTCCCCATCTCCACCCTCTGGTATTCATCAGACAGGAGCAACAGCTCAGCCACATTCTACTCCACTGGGAGGGTCCTGCAGAGCCTGGTGAGACCCTGGTCCCAGCAGCTCCTGGTGGGTTAAATCCCACCCAGCCCCTCCCCCAACCCCTGTCTCTCCTCTCATCCTCCTCCTTCTTCCTCCCCAGCTGGATCCTTGTTCAAGAAGAGCAGCCTGGGCCTCTTCTCCTTGAGTTGCATACTGGTCTCCCTGAGGTAAGACCGTCCCCTGAGCATTTGCCCCAAATGACCACTTTCGTGACCACCCCTCTCTCAGTCTCCCCACTGACCTCCCATTTCCTCCTTCCTGTTCTGGCCCCCACCCCAGAGGTTTCAGGACCTCTCTCTAGAGTCCCCACGTCCCTCTCTCCCCAGGCCTGAGAAGGATGGGGGAGCCACCGGTGTGGACACTGTCTGCACCTACCATCCTGATCCCGTGGGCCTCCATGCCTCTGTGCTGGGAGCTGAGAGTCTCCACCTGTCTGCTCTTCCTATGGGTGGCTCCAGGCTCTGCACCCTGGAGTTTATGCATGCAGAGAGAGCACCAGCTGCATTTCCGCAGCATCAGCTCGAACCTCAGTAACCCGGAGCCCAGATGCTCGGAGTACACCGCCCTGCAGAGAGACACGCAGGACCAGGTGGGGTCTCCCCTCCCCCATCTCTCCTTGCCCTGAGGGCACCCTCATTCCTCCGCCTGACTTACATCTGTTACAATATTGTTTCAATCCTTCACTTTCCCTGCGTGTCTGGGTTCTCTCACTTTCCAGAGGTGATGTCCTAGCTGCCTTCCCCATTTCTCACGTGGGTAAACTGAAGCTCAGAAAGGGGAGTATTGTGCCTAAATCACACAATGAGTTAGGAGCAGAGCCAGGATTTGAAGTCAGGTCTCCCTTGCCCCAAGGTCTGAGATCTTTCCCTGGCTCCAGTGGCCCCCTGCATCCCCAGGAGACCTCCATCTCACCCACTCTCCCTTGCATTTGTTCTAGGTCACCAAGCTCTACAGAGGCAGCCAGCTGTGAGACATATTCCACTCCTGCCTGGTCACCGACTTGATGTAGGTTGAGGAGATTGGAAGCATTGGCTGAGCTGGTGGCTGATGGCTCTGAGCTCCTGTGACACATCCTTGATCTGGAAGTCACTGACATGGTGCCCATTCTCCCCCACATCCCTGTCAGCTAATCCTACCATCTCCTTCCATAGGTTTTCAGGGGTTGAGAAAAGCATTAACATTTGGGGCCACCAACCTCCAGCATCCTCCTCCTCCTCCTCTTCTGGAGACTTTCAACAAATATCAGCAGTCTAACAGTGCTCTCCAATAGTGGAGCCACTAACCACATGGGGCAATTTAAATTTTTTATACTCCTGTTGGGATACGATTCACATATTGTGCGTGTGGAGGGGTGTATTTATTAGGGTTTTCTATATACAATATCTTCTCTGCAAAACAAATAGTTTTACCTCTTCCCTTCCAATCTGGGTTTCTTTTATTCCTTTTTCTTGCCTAATTGCCCTCATTAGAACCTCTAGTACCTGTGATTAACATATGAGATGAGGGAAGACATCATTGTCTTGTCCCTGGTCTTAGGGGGAAATTTTGAGTCTTTCACCATTGAATATGGTGTTAGCCGTGGGTTTTTCATCGATGCTGTTTATAGGTTGAGAAAGTTTTTTCTATTCCTAATTTGTTGAGTGTTTTCTTTTTTAGGCATGAAGGGCGTTGTATTTTGTGAAATTCTTTTCTATATATATGGTCGAGATTACGTGGTATTAGCCCTTACTCTATTAATATGGTGTATTACATAATCTAGTTTTCAGATATTAAGCCACCCCTCCAACTAGAGGTGAGAGATTCAGACGTTCTCAAGTCTGTCCTGGGTGTGCCACAGCCCTGAGCCCTTGTGGCCTTCTAGATGCCCACAAATACACTGGAGCTTTTCAAAGCCCCCTGTGGACATCTCATTCCCTCAATTTTTCTTCTAAGTTTTTGGGTCACCTCTTGCCTGCCTCGGCTGGTATCACTCCCTCAGGCAACTACAGTAGAAAACAATTAGCCCTGAATATTTTTATCAAGTGTCCTGGGGACAGACTTTCCTCCCTGGGCAAGCTCTGAGTCAAGTAAAGTCAAGCCCTGAACATGGGGCTTTTTCGGGAAGCTGCCAGGCAGGTCAGCTAGTGAGAGTTCGATGGGGATGGGTCTTTTCAGAGCTCCAAACCCATTATGGCTGCTGGGCTGCTGGCTGTCTCAGCTACCATGGTTCTGAGACTGATGGTTTTCAAAGTTATGGAGGATATTGTGAGAGCAAGATGGGAATAGTGCAGGTTATAGTGCCACAAAGTTTGCTCCCTTTATCAAGATTCCACCGTGTGTCTTCACTAAACCCTCAGTTCTTACAAGCCTTTGATTAATTTCTAGACTTCTGAAAAGATGATTTTGACCATTTTTACCAGTGTTCTCATTGTTTTTATGCATTTGCAGAAGTCCTTACTCCAAAGTTTCAAAAATGTTCTCCCTGTAGTTATTTATTTATAAATTAATTACTTGAAATGAAATTACATGAGAAATTCAGTTCCTCACTCACACACACTAGCCACATTTTAAGTGCTCGATAACAACATGGGGCTAATAATGAGTGTATTTGGTAGTGCAGAAAGTGTTTACATTATTGCAAAAAGTCCTCTTGGACAGGACCCAGAAGCAGGGAATCTAGAATCAGGGTAGAATTCCAGGCACCCTTGTTCATCCTTTGTGCCCTTCCAGGTCTGTCCCCCACAGTAACCACACTGGAGTGGACTCCCTGTGTACCTTGCCACCTTGGTACGGAGACTGGACAGAGTTGCCATCTATGAGGAATTCCTGCGGCTGACCCAGAATGGTACCCAGCTGCAGAACTTGACTCTGGACAGGAAGAGTGTCCTTGGGGATGGTAAGGCTCCCTGGTCATTGGAAAAGGAAGTGAGGCCTTTCTGGGGACTCTGGATGCCTGGGGCTGAGAGATCATTGAACTTTCTCAGGCTGGCAGGAGGTGACATAGTCCCCCAGTCTTTACCCACCATTGAGAGAGAGAAAAGGACACCAGTGTAGTATAGGAGGCCCTCACCTTCTCCTAGACAGCTCTGTGACCTCAAACTAATCACCTCCCCTCTCTGGACTTTTGTTTCCTTATCTCTGCACTGAGAGCCACTGGGCCAGATGGTCAGTGAGGGACTCCAGCTGTGTGTGAAGCAGACTTACTGGTTTGGGGGTCATGTGGTTCCTGATCCACAGGATATAGTTTGCCAAGTCCCACTCTAGATGAGCACCAATGCGCTGGAACTTTCTGCAGTGGTGGAATGTTCTATCTGTGCTGTCCAGTGCATAGCTGCATGTGGCTGTTGAGTCCTCGAAGGATGGTATTGTGACTGGTCTTTATTGTTACTGATATTTAATGTTACTGAGGTACTAGAATTTGTATTTTATGTAACTAAAATTAATGTTAATTTAAAAAGAGACTTGTTGCTGCTGCATATCAGACAGCACACCTCTAAGAGGTTGTCTGGATAGAGGTACAAGTAGGGGGACCTGCACCCCTCCCCCCATGCCCACTGGGTGCTGTGTGTCCTACCCTCCTGGAGTTTATGTTGTAGCTGGCAATAACAAGAATAGAGAATTGAAATTTATCAATTATTTGATGTGAACAAACTCATACTTGCAGGTGGAAATCAGAGAAGACTTCCTGCAGGATATTACATTGTAGCTTAATCCTAGAAAATTAATATTAAGCAAATAGATAAAGGAGAAGGGGATGAATGTGTTTCTAGGCACGGAAGAACACTTTTGAGTGGGAATTTACAAATTTAGAGAGATCCCATAGGCTTGCCAACTGTGATGACCCATTCTCCCCCCGGCCGTCATAAGAAAGTCCAGCCCAAATGCAGTCCTCTGTGCCCAGAGGTATGAATTTGGTTTAATTTATTACATTTTTGTTCTGTGATAATGGTCTTGGATTTTGTAGCAAAGTGTGCTCACTTTTTAGAGATGGAAACTAAAATGGGTTGAAACATCATGATGTCTACTTGACTTTAATATTTCATTGAAAACATGGTAGGAATCAAGGGTGGCAAGTGTTAATAGTTTATACATTGATGAAATATTGTTTTAATTAGATGGAATATACATGGTTAAATTAGATGATGGATGTTTATGAGACTGTTCCGTTTATTTTTCTGCGTCTAAAAAGTTTAATTAAAAAGAGTGAAACACATTCACATGCCTTCTCCATTTCATTCATTTCCAGAATATTCTCCCAATAGAGATGACACCTTGACTGATAAGCCTGGTAAACCTGCAGGAAGCCCCAGCCCACGGTAGGGGGCGAGCATCTTGATGCTGTGCCTCATCTAAGAGAACCATGCGCACAGCATCTTGGATGATGAGGAGAGTTGGCCAACCCTTGTCAAGGATGGTTGAGGCACAGTGGGGTCAGCAGGAGCCTTGGGGCGATGACAGGAGGTGGCTCACCCCAGCACATGTCTCCCCAGACCACCCTGTCTGGGCCCTCATCCTCAGCTGTTTGGCGGGAATCCTGGTGCTCATCACAGGCCTGATCTGCTGTCTGCTGGTAAGCCATGACGTGTTGCTTGTCTTCTTACTATTGGGTTGTAAGACCTCTTTATATATTAAAAATACACATCCTTTTCTAGGGATATGTTTTGCAGATGTTTTCTCCCAGTCTGTGTGTGGCTTGCCTTCTCCTTCACTACATGAGTCATTGGGGAAATGTAAGTGACAGTCATCATGAGATTCCACCATACTTGAGAATGGCTATAATTAAAAAAACTGACTATAGCAAGTGTTGTTGAAGATGTCAAGTCACTGAAACTCTCATCGAGTGCTGGTGAAAAATAGCTTGGATGCATCTTTAATAATTATATACGTCTACCCAGCCATTCCTCCCCTAGGAATCCATCCAAGGGAAATAAACCCGTATGTCTATACACAGACTTGTACACACATGTTGATAACAACCAATTTATAGTAGACAAAAACGGAAAACAACCCAAATGTCCATCTACTGGTGAACGGATACACAAAGTGTGGTATATCCCCACAGTGGAATACTATTCAACCATAAAAAAGAATGAATTATTTTTTTTCTTTTTTAATTATTTTATTGAAATTATAAAGGGTTTTAACATTGTGTAATTTCGGGTGTTCATTATTATCTGTGAATTTCTGTATAGACTGCATCCTACTCACCACCAGTAGTCTAACTTTTATCCATCACCATGCATATGTGCCCCTTTAACTCTTTCACACAACCCCCAGCCCCAGCCCCCAGCCCCTCTGGTAAGCACTAATCTGTTCTCTTTATCCCTGTGTATGTTTATCTTCTACATATGAGTGAAATCAGGCATATTTGTCTTTGTCTGGCTTATTTCATTTAACTTCATACCCTCAAGGTCCATCCAGGTTGTTGCATACAGGATGATCTTGTCTTTTTTTTCTGGCTTAGTAGTATTCCATTGTATATATACCACATCTTCTTTATCTATTCATCTGTAGCAGGGCACTTGGGTTGCTTCCATGTCTTGGCTATTGTAAATAATGCCGCAGTGAACACAGGGGTGCATAAATCTCTTTGAATTGTTGATTTCAATTTCTTTGGATAAATACCCAGTAGTGGGATAGCTGAAAGGTATGCTATTTCTATTTTTAAGTTTTTGAGAAATCTCCATACTGTTTTCCCTGGTGGCTGCACCAGTTTGCATTCCCACCAGCAGTGTGTGAGGGTGCCCTTTTCTCCTTATCCTCTCCAACATTTGTTATTTTTTGTCTTGGGAATTATAGCCATTCTGACAGGTGTAAGGTGATCTCTCATTGTAGTTTTGATTTGAATATCCCTAACAATTAGTGATGTTATACATCTTTTCATGTGTCTGTTGACCTTTTGTATATCTTCTTTGGAAAAATGTCTGTTCATATCCTCTGCCCATTTTTAGATTGGATTATCTGTTTTTTTGTTGTTGGGTTGTATGAGTTGTTTATATATTTTGGAGATTAACCCCTTGTCAGATATATGATTTGCAAATATTTTATCCCAGTTGGTGGGTTGTCTTTTCCTTTTTTTTTTTTTTGTGAGGAAGATCAGCCCTGAGCTAACATCCGTGCTAATCCTCCACTTTTTTTCTGAGGAAGACCGGCTCTGAGCTAACATCTATTGCCAATCCTCCTCCTTTTTTTTTTCCCCAAAGTCCCGGTTGATGGTTGTATGTCATAGTTGTAGATCCTTGTAGTTGATGTATGTGGGATGCGGCCTCAGCATGGCCGGACAAGAGGTGCGTCTATGCGCATCCGGGAACCGAACCTGGGCTGCCAGTAGCGGAGCACGCGCACTTAACCACTAAGCCACGGGGCCGGCCCTGTCTTTTCGTTTTGTTCATCATTTCCTTTGCCTTGCAGAAGGCTTTTAGTCCCATGTAGTCCCATTTGTATATTTTTTCTTTTCTTTCCCTTGCCTGAGTAGACATGGTATTGGAAAAGATGCTGCTAAGACCGATGTCAAAGACTGTACTGCGTATATTTGCTTCTAGGAGTTTTATGGTTTCAAGTGTTAGATTCAAGTCTTTTATCCATTTCGAGTTAATTTTTGTGTATGGTAGAAGATAATGATCTACTTTCATTCATTTGCATGTGGCTGTCCAGTTTTCCCAACAGCATTTATTGAAGAGACTTTCCTTTCTCCATTGTATGATCTTGGCTCCTTTGTCAGAGATTAACTGACCACAGATGTGTGGTTTTTTTTCTGGGCTTTCAGTTCTGCTCCATTGATCTATGAGTCTGTTTTTGTGCCAGTACTGTGCCATTTTGATTACTATAGCTATGTAATATATTTTCAAGTTAGGATTGTGATGCCACCAGCTTTGTTCTTTCTTCTCAGGATTTCTTTGTCTATTTGAGGTCTTTTGTTATTCCATATATATTTTAGGATTCTGTGTTCTGTTTCTATGAAGAATGTCATTGGGATTCTGATTGGGATTGCTTTGAATCTGTAGATTACTTTAGGTAATATGGACATTTTAACTGTGTTTATTCTTCCAATCCATGTGCATGGAATATCTTCCCATTACTTCAGGTCATCATTGATTTCTTTCAATAATGTCTTATAGTTTTCATTGTATAGGTCTTTAACCTCTTTGGTTAAATTTATCCCTAGACACTTTTTTCTTTTTGTTGCAATTGTAAATGGGATTGTATTCTTGAGTTCTCTTTCTGTTAGTTCATTGTTAGGGTATAGAAATGCAACTGCTTTTTGTAAGTTGATTTTGTACGCTGCAACTTTGCTGTAGTTGTTGATTATTTCTAATAGTTTTCTGATGGATTCTTCAGGGTTTTCTATATTTACAATCATGTCATCTGCAAACAGCAAGAGTTTCATTTTTTCTTTTCCAATTGGGATTCCTTTTATTTCTTTTTCCAGTCTAATTGCTCTGGCCAAAACCTCCAGTACTATGTTGAATGCGAGTGGCGAGAGTGGGCACCTTTGTCTTCTTCCTGTTCTCAGAGGAATGGCTTTAAGTTTTTCGCCATTAAGTATGATGTTGGCTGTGGGTTTGTGATATATGGTCTTTATTGTGTTGAGGTACGTTCCTTCTATACCTATTTTATTGAGAGTTTTTATCATAAATGGATGTTGGATCTTGTCAAATCCTTTCTCTGCATCTGTGGAGAGGATCATGTGATTTTTATTCCTCATTTTCTTAATATGGTGTATCACATTGATTGATTTGCGGATGTTGACCCATCCCTGCATCTCTGGTATAAATTCCACTTGATCATGGTATATGATCTTTTTAATATACTGCTGTGTTCGATTTGCTGATATTTAGTTGAGGATTTTTGCATCTGTGTTCATCAGTGATATTGGCCTGTAATATTCCTTCTTTGTGCTGTCCTTGCCTGCTTTTGCTGTCAGAGTGATGTTGGCCTCATAGAATGAATTAGGAAGTGTTCCATCTTCTTCAACTGTTTGGAATAGTTTGAGAAGCATAGGTAGTAAATCTTGTTTGAATATTTGGTAGAATTCTCCAGAGAAGCCATCCGGTCCTGGACTTCTGTTTTTTTGGGAGGGTTTTGATGACCATTTTGATCTCTTTACTTGTGATTGGTCTGTTCATTTTCTCTATTTCTTCTTGATTCAGTTTTGGGAGGTTGTAAGAATCTAAGAATTTATCTATTTCTTTTAGGTTATCGAAATTGGTGGCATGTAAATTGTTCAGTGTATTCTCTTATTGTCCTTTTTATTTTATTATTTTTTTAATAAAGATTTTATTTATTTATTTTTTCCCCCCAAAGCCCCAGTAGATAGTTGTATGTCATAACTGCACATCCATCTAGTTGCTGTATGTGGGACGCTGCCTCAGCAGCGGTGCATCGGTGCATACCCGGGATCCGAACCCTGGCCGCCAGCAACGGAGCGCACGCACTTAACCGCTAAGCCACGGGGCTGGCCCAAACAATTTTTTTTTTTTAAAGATTTTATTTATTTATTTTTTCCCCCAAAGCCCCAGTAGATAGTCGTATGTCATAGCTGTACATCCTTCTAGTTGCTGTATGCGGGACTCAGCCTCAGGATGGACGGAGAAGTGGTGCCTCGGTGCGTGCCCAGGATCCGAACCCGGGCCGCCAGCATCGGAGCGCGTGCACTTAACCACCAAGCCACGGGGCCGGCCCATCTCTTATTGTCCTTTTGATTTCTGTGGTATCTGTTGTAATTTCTCCTCTTTAATTTCTAATTTTAGGTCTTTGAGGCTTCTCTCTTTTTTTCTTAGTGAGTCTGGCTAAGGGTCTGTCAATTTTGTTTCAGTCTTCTCAAAGAACCAGCTCTTTGTTTCATTGATCCTTTCTACTGTTTTTTTAGTCTCTAATTCATTTATTTCTGCTCTAATTTTTATTATTTCCTTCATTCTGCTGACTTTGGGCTTCATTTGTTCTTCATTTTCTGGTTCTATTAGGTGTAGTTTAAGGTTACTTATTTGGTATTTTTCTTGTTTGTTGAGGTGCGCTTGCATTGCTATGAATTTCCTTCTTAGAACTGCTTTTGCTGCATCCCATAAGAGTTGTTTGGTTGTCTTTTCATTTTCCTTTGTCTTCAGGTATTTTTTGATTTCTCCTTTGATTTGTTCATTGATCCAATGGTTCTTCAGTCGTGTGTTCTTTAGTCTCCACATATTTGTGACTTCCCCATCTTTTTTCTTGTAGTTGATTTCTAGTGTCATAGCATTATGGTCAGAAAAGAAGCTTGATATGATTTCAATCTTAAATTTATTCAGGCTTGCCTTGTTTCACAACATATGGTATATCTTTGAGAAGGTTCCATGTGCACTTAAGGAGAATGTGTATTCTGCTGTTTTGGGAGGGTATGCTCTCTATATATCAATTAAGTTCATCTGATCATATGTTTCATTTAATTCCACTATTTACTTGTTGCCTTTCTCTGCATGATCTATCCATAGATGTAAGTGGGTTGTTCAGGTCCCCTGCTATTATTGTGTTGCTGTTAATTTCTCCCTTTAGGTCTATTGATAGTTGCTTTATATTCTTTTGTGCTGCTGTGTTAGGTGCATATATCTTTATAAGTGTTATGTCCTCTTGGTGGAAAGTCCCTTTTATCATTATATACTGCCCCTCTTTGTCTCTCATAGTCTTTTTTTATCTTGAAGTCTGCTTTGTCTGATATAAGTATGGAAACACCTACTTTCTTTTATTTGTCATTTGCTTGCAGTATTGTCTCCCATCCATTCATTCTGAGCCTGTTTGTTTTTTGTGCTCAGATGTGTTTCCTGGAGGCAGCGTATTGTTGGGTCTTGTTTTCTAATCCACCCCACCACTCTGTGTCTGTTGATTGGAGAATTCAATCGATTTACATTTAGAATGATTATTGATACATGAGGGCTTAATCCCACCTAATCTATATTTCCATTGTTTCTCTTCCTTTGTGTTTCTGACTACCATTTCATTTTGGGGGTTTTCTGTGGAGGTTTTATCTTTTTTTATGATCTATGGCTCTGCTCTGACTTTTTGTTTGCTGGTTACTGTGAGGTTTGTATGAAGATCTCATAGATGACATAGTCCATCTTCTGAGAGACTCTTATCTCCATTAGTCTAAGCAGGTTCCATCCCTTTCCTCTTCTCCTTCTGAGTTATTGTTGTCACAAGTTATTTATTTTTGTGTTGTGCATTTGTGACTAAGCTGAAGTGTTTATAGTTACTTTTGATGCTTTCCTTCCCTTCTTCTTTTAAGTTATAATTAAGTATTTGCTACCCTGTTGTGAAGCAGAGCTGTAGCTTTCTGATTTTGTCTGTCTATTTATCTCTTTGCTCAAAGCTTTGTAGACATTTGCCTTCTTTTTGTTTCAGGTATGAGGGCGTTCTTGATCATTGCTTGTATGGGAGATCTAGTGGCGATGAACTCCCTCAGCCATTGTTTATCTGGGAAAACTTTTATTTCTCCATTGTATCATAAGGATCGTTTCACTGGATAGAATATTCTTGGCTGAAAGTTTTTGTCTTTCAGTATTTTTAATATATCATTCCATTCTTTCCTTGCCTGTAAAGTTTCTACCAAGAAACATGCTGAAAGCCTGATAGGGGTTCATTTTTAGGTTATTTTCTTCTGTCTTGCTTCCCTTAATTTTTTTTCTTTGCCATTGGCTTTTGCCAATTTTACTATTATATGCCTTGGAGAAAGTCTTTTAGCATTGATGTAATTAGGCATTCTGTTGGCTTCATGTATTTGTAAGTCCGGTTCTTCCCCAGATTTGGGAAGTTCTCAGCTATTATTCTTTGAACAAGCTCTCTGCTCCTTTCTCCCTCTTTTCTCCCTCTGGAATACGTATAATTCTTAGGCTGCTTTTATAATTGAGTCATATATTTCTCCAAGAATTCCTTCATTTTTTAAAAATCTGAGTCCTCTCTCTTCGTCCATTGGAAGCATTTCTATATTTCTATCCTCTAAATCACTAATTCTTTCATCCATAACATCAGATCTATTTTTTAAGGATTCTAGATTCTTTTTTATCTCATTAATTATGTTCTTCATATCCAGAATTTCTGCTTTTTTTTTAATAGTTTCATTCTTTTTGCTGAAGTATTCCTTTTCCTCATTAATTTTATTTTGAGTTCATCGAACTGTCTGAACATTCTTGTAACTTGGTGAGTTTCTTTATGACAGTTATTTTGAATTCTCTGTCATTTAGATTGTAAATTTCTGTGACTTCAAGGTTGGTTTCTGGAGACTTGTCATTTCCTTCTGCTTTGAATTTTTACTGTAGTTTCTTATGGTGTTTGATGAACTAATCTTTTGCCTGCATATTTGTGGTAGTATCAGGTCACAGATTCCACCTGCTACCACTGTGGGGGAAGCATGAGCTGTGTTTCTGATCCCACCCCATATGCTGGAAGTTGCATGGGTACCGTGGGTGTTCCTACCCGCTGAGAAAGCATTCACACTGGGCTCAGAGTTGCCACCACACGGAGGCACGTACCCAGTTGTGTGACCACAGCACTACTATGGGTATTTGTGCCATCTGGGAAAGCATTTGCATGTGCACATATATCTGCTGCTGCCTTTTCTTATGCTCATGCCAGCCTCTGTGCTTGGTGGGTGGGTCTTCTTCAAGGGTTCTGAGCATTGGCCAATCATTGGGACTCCAGTGGCACGGTGGGCTTTCCAACCATCCAGGAAAGCATTCATGCGTGGGTCCAGGGCTGCTGCCAACCCCTCCCAGAGTTGCACCAAGGCGCCTTCCTACTTTTGGGGATGCAGCAGTACTATTGGCTCTCATGCCAACCTGGGAAGTGCTCGGGTGTGTGCACAGTGCTGCCAGGGAAGGGATGGGGATAGGAATGAATTCATAGTACATGCAGTGACAAGCATAAATCTCAGAATAATTATGCTGAGTGAAAGAAGCCAGTAAAAAAATGAGTACATAGTATATGATCCCATTTATAAAAATTCTTGGAAAATACAGGAAAATCTATAGGGACATATACCGGATCACTGGTTGCCTGGGAATGAGAATGTGTTTGCAAACGGCAGGAAAGGAGGAATTAAAATGAGCATGAGGAAATTTGGGGAGGATGGGCATTCCTTTTCTTGATTGTGGTGTTGGTTGACTAAGTTATAATCAAAATGTATCAAATTGTTCACTTTAAATGTATGCAGTTAATTGTATGTCGTTAATACCTCAATTAAGTTAGAACATGTAGGGGAAAGAGAGGAAGAGAGAGCCAAGAGAGGGAAAAGGGAAGGAAAAGAAGGACTGAGGGTGAAAATTAAGTGGACAAAAGGAAGAGGGAGACACAGGAGACATCGGGTCTCTGTGACTTTGACATCTCCTTCCCCTGGAGTCTCCCATACTGGGCAACTGGCTGGAACATTCTGATGTGCTCTCCTCACCTCACAAGTCACTGTCTGCCAGCGGAAGAAGGAGGGCGACTATGAGGTCCAGTGACGGCGCCTGGGCTATTACCTGCCTCATGGCGACCTATGGAAGCTGCGATGACTAGATCTGACTAGATCTGAGGTCCCCTTTTCACAGCTTGGGTCCAGAGGAGCTTAGCTGGAACAGAATGAAACCACATTGGATGGACTCAGGCTCCAAGCCTTTCTAGACTTGGCCCCTGACTGGCTCACAGGGGCCTAAGCTGAAAGATTTCACCTTCTTTAAGTCCTGAAAGTGACTGCAACTTCTGTCCTGTGGTGTCACACCAGTTCATCCCTCAGGGACACCAGAATTGGTGAAACCAGCACAGACATTGCCATCATGTAAAATCGAATCTCCACTTCAGTGCAAGGTTTCCCTTCTCTTAGGAAACTTTGGAACATCCCTCCCCTTGACTCTGTGCAGTCATCACACCCCTCTCGGTTCCTCCATATTCCTCCCCCACTGAAGGCCTGGCAGTCTCAAGTTCCCCTTTTCTGCTTCATTCTCTGAAGCTCAGATTCACCAGGACTTCCAGATCAATCTCCCTCGATGGCTCCTCTCCCCACTCATGGGTCCTCCATGACGGGAAACAGGCCAAGATGGGAGGAGTGGGTGAGACATGACTCTGCAGTCACCTTGGGCCTTGGGAGCTGAAATGACTAGGTGTCTGGGAAGCCTGAATCCCAGAGTAACACCAAGGCTCTGGGAAGAGAGTATCTGCTCTGGATGTAAAAGTGAATAAAACTCGGGGGGAGAAATCTGAGGGAAAAGAAAGAGTCTTTTTTCATCTTTCTCTGTACAGAGTCCAACTAGCCTCACAGCAGAGGCTCCCCAAAAAGCAGCCCAGAGCATCCCAAGCATGAGGCAGGCTGCGCTGTTCTGCTGTGGGTCTGTGGGAACAGATTACATTATCTGCACACACTGTGCAGATGACCACAGCTGAAGATACCCAAGGGCTGAGAATTAAAGTCATGGTCATGCCACTCTCTCAGACTTTTTGTGTGTGAGCTTCATATTCTCAATCTTAAGCAGTGATTCTCTGAGAATGCACACTCTGAGGATTATAATGATTAATAATATTAATATATTATTATTATACATTGCCTACGTTATACACTGTACATTATAATTATAAATTAACGTATAATTATTATTATACATTAATATATTATTATATATTACATTATTATAATAATATCATTATAATGATTAATAATAATCATTATTGATTATTTAATTTCTGCTAAGCAACATGACTGGCATGCTCTGCGTGTATTATCTCAGTTACAGTCACCATTTTTAGGGTTTTATTCCCATTTTAAGCTAAAGATATGGAGGCTCAGAAATATTAAATAACTTGACAAAGAAGGAAAAAAATTACTCCAAAGCTAAATTAAATGCCTATTCAAACTATGTGTCAAAGAAAGAAAGACGTTATCTGACCTACAAACAGACTCAAAGTTGACCTCCCACAGGCCTGCAGTGAAAGAACTGGTAAAGAATGTACATCAGGAAGAAGAAATGTGAACCCAGGAAAACATAACAGGAGTCACGAGGAAAGGAAAAAACAGTCTGTCTAATTTAGTATTAGTTTTAAAACAAGACATTAAAAACACATTCGCACCAAAATTCCAGATGATTACCACATGGAAGAATAGAGGAGAGAAGATTTAGCTAAAAAATAACTCATTTTTTATGGAAGATATAAGTACTAAGATACTCTATTATTGTTTAACACATTGTTCTCAGAAACTGATAAATCTGTGGGACAAAAGTAAGTAATGATAAAGAGGATTTGAAGAGTGCAACGTACTCGATCAGGCAAATAGACAAATCCCAACACACTGGCTTATTGTGAGACTTGTGATGCTGAAAACAGTCATTCTCCTGAGAGCATGATACCACAATGGCATATCAATTTTCATGAATCAAATTTCCAACACATATAAATCTAAAAAAAGGGACAATCCAGTATTTCATTATATGCAACTGTGATTCAACATGCAACAAATACCAGAAAAATAGAGACCCAGAAGTAGGTGTCTTTTTTGAGAAGACAGATATAACAGCTCTTTAGTGAAATATGTTGGAATCTATTGGAATATTACACAAAAAGGACAATCCATTTGGACTAGGTAGGTTTTCTCTGTGACTGTGAGGGCAACACTCTAAAGAATCCCCTGACTGTAATAACTTTCTGTTGATCTTAAAATACAAATGCATAACACTCAGGAAAGGAAAATGAGAGAACAAAATGAGAAGAAAAGCTCTCCTTTCTCTCCTCACCTGAAACCCAATCTCTCACCTCAGAAGGATCACTGTCTGTATCTTCTCTGTCATGCAAAGGAATCAAAGAAAAGAAAACTATTGGTATATACTAAAGTCTCAAGAGCTCAAAGCAAGAAGACATCAGGAGCCCTGCAGAGGCATTAATGTAGTGTGAGCTCCATGTCATCTGCACCGTCTTGTCTTTTCTTCATCGTGTTTGTCGGGACGTCCTTCTTGGCCCCTCACTCTCCCTGCCTCGCTAGCAAGTCTCTCTGCCTCAGTGCTACCGCCAGTCTCTCTCTTGCCGTCTTCACTTTTTTTTCCTGTTTCCTGATATCCTCCTCAGTCACCAGAAGTTGTTTGCAAAGGAGCTGTGGGATGTACAGACCAGCTCCTGGGATCGTCTCTGCTGAATCTGAAGACCAGGCAGGGGTGGGCATGGGGCTGGAGTTCAGACCACCTGTGAACACACCTGGCAGGGATGCATCTGTGCAACTAGGTGCAAGACTCAGCAGGGCTTTGGCAAGGTCCAAAGGACTTAACAGTTCTCCTGCACTCTGCAGGCCTGGAGATACAGGAAAGATCTCCTTTCCTTCTGCCAGCAGAGTTGTTGGGGTTGCTCCGACGTTTCCTCCCATTGATGGCATCTGACCTCTTTGCCAGGATAGGATGTGATTCTAGTAACTGGCCTCTTGAATATGTAACTGGACATCCTCAAAGGGATGGAGATGCTCAAACCAGGCTTTGGGTTGGATTGGTTTCCACAATCATGTCGCTTCCTCTGTGATGATTTGACCCTCATACTTCTTTTCCTCTTACCCTATAAAAATAAATTGTGAATGTGGATCAGAGTGATAAATGAAGCCTGCTTTCCCAGGACAATTATGTCAGATGCCTTGTACTTCTACCCTCCCTCTTTCCCTGTGGGGATTAATCTGACCTGTGTCCTGGGACATCATCAAAGAGATTTGGGTAAAGAACAGAAAGCTCGAGGTCAAAACTCAGGACTACGGCAGGTCATTTCTTCTCCCTCATGTTGTTAGACACTTATGAGTATGACTTTATTCTCTTTTTGTCCTTGTCACTCTCAACAAGAAAAGCCCTGGTGCCCCCTGTCAGGACACACGGTCCCCAGTCTTTTTCTAAATCCCAAATGGTACCATTCTTCTGTACTATATGACTATTCATTTGATTAACCCATTGACCACTTGGTGTTCATAGCTCCATTAGAGCTTAAATCAGTAGTGAAATTATCATCCACCCCACTCCTAGTGACTCTTATTTGACGACTGTGAACATTAAATCTCAGTACAGAGAATGTATGAAATAACTCAACTTCCAAATGGAGATTGTGCTGAGAGTGGGAAGTACACACTGGATTTATGAAGCCCAGGAAAAAAAGGTAAACTTTCTCATTATTAATTTTTGTATAGACTGCACCCACATTGATGATATCTTGGTTCTAGTGGGTTAAAATATACTATTAAAATTAGCTTCACCTGTTTGCTTTCATTTTTTAAAATGTGGCTATGAAGAAAAAAATTAAATTCTATAATATAGAGTGCTTAATGTTACTATTGGACAGTGCCGAGGAAGCCACCAGTGAAAAGAAAGTCCAGAGAAAGTGGTTAGGGAAATTTTTTCCCTAGAAAAGGAGTCTACACTGGCCCACAGTGCAAGATGCAGCAAAAACTGTCATACACACACACACACACACACACACACACTGACAGAATGAAACAAACCTCTTCCCAGAGTCACCACTTCTCAAATGGCATGAGGTTGCACTCATACTTAGTCCTAAATGCACTAATCTCAAGAAAGAAGGCAGAAGTCAAGGTAATTTACCAGTTAGGAAGATCTAAAACCAGAGACCAAAGCTCAAGATACGTGGTGAATTTCCTGTCGTGGCTTCTGTTATTAATTCAATATGTTAGGGAGACTTTTCCAAGGAGAGTTGTTTTAAAACTCACTTTTTCTTTACTATGTAAAAACAGACAGGCTATGTAAAGAATAATTACTCTAGCCAATCAATGAAAAGGAGATGATAGAACACTAATACCCTTATTATAAGTCACTACTGGATTAGAGAGTCAGGGAACAGCTGACATTGGGTTAACTTGGCCTTAATTAGGCTGATTCTGATTTCATGACCATTATATTGATTGTATTATGCTAGAACCTATGAAATTTCTCAGCGCCCCTACTATTTAACCACCAAGGCCCACCAACCAGACCAGTCCTTGCTGACACATCCCCTGCCTCCATCCCTTCTGAAAACACCTGGAGGATTTTCCCCAAATCCCACTCTGTCCCTTCGCTCTTCTACCTGCCCCAGGGCCAGGGAATCATTTTCTCCAAGGCTCAGCCTCTGCGTGTGCCCAGCTCTGGGGATGGCACGTCTCCCTCGAGTGAAGACAAGGATCAGAGTGCAGACCCTGTGAGCTGCAGCAATTGGACAAAGACTGGGGTTTGCTGACAGAAAAGAACCTTTAATGGGCACGGTTACTAGGGTCTAAGAAGCCCCAGTGATTCCCCCAGGGAATGTGATGCAGGACAGAGCAGGAATGTCTGCATGTGGTTCAGCTTGGGAATGCCTGTAGGGTGACATAGGTGACATTGGTAATGCATTCGCCAATGTTGTTCACTCATTTATTCATCGTATGTCATGGAGTGCTTTCTACATACATCCAGGCAACAGTCTCACACTCTGGGGCTCACAGGCAGTGTCAGAAGAATTTCTAAATTTTATTTCTAATATATAGGTACAGCACTGGCAATACACTAGGTGTTCCAAGCATTTTTCAAACATTAACTCCTTTAATACTCTCCATAAACCTACAAAGTAGGTATGCTGATCATTATTGCCAACTGAGAGATGAAGAAACTGAGGCACCAATCAGGTAAATAACTCTGCCAATACAAATACCTAGTAAGGGATGCAGCTGGAATTTGGACATGAGGAGTTAGCTCCATAGTCTGCGCTCTTAACGGTGACATTTACTCTCTAAAGACTTCACATCATGAAAAAATTTGATCAGTTATCCATTTTCTTGGTGCATTGAGTAGCCACACTATTTTATATGTGTCTGAAAAACAGGATACCTGCGTAGAAACTACTGCACATACACACTCAAATTACATCTACCAATGTCCCCAGTCCCTGAAAATTAATACAGAGAACATTTCAGAATGTTTCTTGCCCAGGTTGGGAGAATTCTGAGGAAATTTCGGTGTTACTGTAAGAAGCTGAGGACAGGTTGGGAGTGGGTCTCAGGGGAAAGGTGTCCTCAGGAGTCACCATTGAATGACAACATTGATGGGAAGGTCTCAGCAGTGCCTGAATTCAGGATATGGTGGTGATTTAACTTTGTGCATATCTTCGGGCTGTGGGATTATGGTGATGCAGCACAGGGCGAGGGGATGGTTCACTGTGTTCTTGGGGGAAACCAGACCCATGAAAGAGAGGAAATGAAAGTTTCCTTAAACAATGGACTCGTGGTGGGAAAAATTTGGCCTGGAAGAGACAGTCGTGTGCCTGGTATTACCAGAAGGAGTTGCCTCAGCTTCCGACAAAGCAGACAGCTCTTCCTCATGCACTCATTTTATCTCTATGGGAGGAAGGATGCGCAAAACATGTAATGTTCTTCTGATGGGAGATCGGTGATGGTAGAGACTGTGCTAGGTGCTTCTGAAAGGCCTCCCTGAGGCATTTCAGAACTTTGCTGTGACCAGAATGACAAGTGTTAGCACCCCTGCCTAGGTCTGGGAACAGTTGGTGTGACAAGGAGAAGGCGCCCTGGTGCAGGGATTCACAGGAAGAAGTGAGTTTGACTAGGGAAGGTCAGAAATATGGCCAGTGTGACAATGGCCAAACTGGGCAAGACCCTCCTCTAGGGAGTAGGGGAGGCATGGACTTCCTAGTGCTCAGGCTAAGGCCCCAGGGAGAAATCCACCATGGAGGGCACGCATGAGACCCTTAGCCGGGGGTCAGAGGTGGCACACCCTGCCCACCTCGCCTACCTCTCCATGGGCCCTTCTTTCTTTGGTCGCTCCGGGAGGCCTGCGGGCTTGGGTTAAAACCGCCACACACCCCAACACCTCTCACAGGCCAAGGGCGCATCGGGGATCCTCAGTGAAGGCCCTGCCCTCCCTCCAGGCTCTGACCCAGATGCAGCTGTTCCATCGCCGTCCTTCTGGACTCGGCTACAGTCCAGACAAAGCCATGGCCTCACCCCACGCCTGCACTTTGCCACGGCAGGCAGCCCAGATGTAGGAAAGGCTCTGTGGAGACAGAAGTGCCGAGACAGGCAGATGGCACCAGAGGGTTTGGGGGCCAGGGCGCAACTGGGCTAGCCCCTCCTCCCGGGAGTCGGGGAGGCCCGGCCTTCCTAGTGCCCAGGCCACGGCTCCGGGGAGAAACCCGCCACGGAGGGCCCGCGGGAGGCCCTCTGCCTGAGGTGGCAGGTGTCACGCCAGGGCCACTGCAAGCCTGGCTCGGCTTGCCTGCTTTCTCCAAAGGAGGCTGGCCGACCAGCCGAACCTGGCACCTGGGCCAGGCCCCTTCCAAGGGGACGAGTTCCAGAGGATAGAGCCCTGGGGGCGGCTGCCAAGTCTCCTGGGGCGTGTGCTGGGCCCCCATCAGAGGAGGAAGCAGCCTGGTAAACGGTGTGCCAGGCCTGAGATCTGGAGGCCTCCCACAGCCGGGTCCCTGTCCTGCCCAGGCCCCCCGAGGGAGGACGATGGTCGGGCAGTGGCGAGCGGGGTGGGGCTGGCGCCGAGCCTGCCCTTGGATGCCCCGGGGAAGGGCGCCGGGGGATGGGCTGCCCCTGGCCAGGTCTGAGGGACCGACCCAGCTCGGGGCTGTCGGGGGCAGAGAGAGAACCCCCCTCCGCCCTTTCCCTTCAGGTTCTTAGGGCTGGCCAAATCCTTCCCAAGACAGCTTGTCTGGAGAAAATCAGACCCAGCTGAAGAACATGTGTCCATGGGGGAAACCCGGGCAACTGAGTCTCCCCACACAATAGCAGAGATTCTCATCTTGCATCCTCTCCTGAGCTAATGACAAAGGTGGATGTCCCGGGTGGGTGGGCCTGTGGAATGGGAGAGGGGAGGAAGTCTATTGTCATGCAGAGGGACATGGAAAGACTTGTCTGAAGCTTATCCCCTGCACTGGGGTCAGGTCGGGAAGGGACGGCACAGAGGTGAGCAGGAACCAACCGGCCTGTCTGTGGTGGTGCTGGCCCCGGGGCAGGCGTGGGGGTGATGGCTGGAAGTGGGATGGCGCGTGAGTTGGCACCAGCCAGCGGTGGAGGCAGAGACTCAGAGGTCAGGGATCTCTCTCTCTGTCTCTGTCTCTCTCTCTCTCCCTCAGGGAGCTGAGGAGAGTAAGGTGGCGCCCCCTGCCCACCTCGCCTACCTCTCCATGGGCCCTTCTTTCTCTGGCCGCTCCGGGAGCCCTGCGGGCTTGGGTTCAAGCCCCCACACACCGCACAGGCGAAGGGCGCATGCGCGACCGCCGGGGCCTAGGGCTGGCCTCGGGGGGCGGGGGGGTCCTCAGTGAAGGCCCCGCCCTCCCTCCAGGCTCTGACCCAGCTGCAGCTCTTCCATCGCCGCCCTTCTGGCCTCGGCTTCAGCTGTCTCCCTCCCCTCCCCCACTCCCACTCAGCTTGCAGGCCGCTTCCCTGCCTTGAAAGCATGGCTCTGGCCCTGAGGGCCACAGACCTACTGGGCTTCAAGCTCAAGGCTCTGCCTGGGCCTGCTGCTTCGGCCAGGGGCTCATTTTTTCCTGGAAAGACAAAGCCATGGCCTCACCCCACGCCTGCACTTTGCCACGGCAGGCAGCCCAGATGTAGGAAAGGCTCTGTGGAGACAGAAGTGCCGAGACAGGCAGATGGCACCAGAGGTTTTGGGGGCCAGGGCGCAACTGGGCTAGCCCCTCCTCCCGGGAGTCGGGGAGGCCCGGCCTTCCTAGTGCCCAGGCCACGGCTCCGGGGAGAAACCCGCCATGGAGGGCCCGCGGGAGGCCCTCTGCCTGAGGTGGCAGGTGTCACGCCAGGGCCACTGCAAGCCTGGCTCGGCTTGCCTGCTTTCTCCAAAGGAGGCTGGCCGACCAGCCGAACCTGGCACCTGGGCCAGGCCCCTTCCAAGGGGACGAGTTCCAGAGGATAGAGCCCTGGGGGCGGCTGCCAAGTCTCCTGGGGCGTGTGCTGGGCCCCCGTCAGAGGAGGAAGCAGCCTGGTAAACGGTGTGCCAGGCCTGAGATCTGGAGGCCTCCCACAGCCGGGTCCCTGTCCTGCCCAGGCCCCCCGAGGGAGGACGATGGTCGGGCAGTGGCGAGCGGGGTGGGGCTGGCGCCGAGCCTGCCCTTGGATGCCCCGGGGAAGGGCGCCGGGGGATGGGCTGCCCCTGGCCAGGTCTGAGGGACCGACCCAGCTCGGGGCTGTCGGGGGCAGAGAGAGAACCCCCCTCCGCCCTTTCCCTTCAGGTTCTTAGGGCTGGCCAAATCCTTCCCAAGACAGCTTGTCTGGAGAAAATCAGACCCAGCTGAAGAACATGTGTCCATGGGGGAAACCCGGGCAACTGAGTCTCCCCACACAATAGCAGAGATTCTCATCTTGCATCCTCTCCTGAGCTAATGACAAAGGTGGATGTCCCGGGTGGGTGGGCCTGTGGAATGGGAGAGGGGAGGAAGTCTATTGTCATGCAGAGGGACATGGAAAGACTTGTCTGAAGCTTATCCCCTGCACTGGGGTCAGGTCGGGAAGGGACGGCACAGAGGTGAGCAGGAACCAACCGGCCTCTCTGTGGTGGGGCTGGCCCCGGGGCAGGCGTGGGGGTGATGGCTGGAAGTGGGATGGCGCGTGAGTTGGCACCAGCCAGCGGTGGAGGCAGAGACTCAGAGGTCAGGGATCTCTCTCTCTGTCTCTGTCTCTCTCTCTCTCCCTCAGGGAGCTGAGGAGAGTAAGGTGGCGCCCCCTGCCCACCTCGCCTACCTCTCCATGGGCCCTTCTTTCTCTGGCCGCTCCGGGAGCCCTGCGGGCTTGGGTTCAAGCCCCCACACACCGCACAGGCCAAGGGCGCATGCGCGACCGCCGGGGCCTAGGGCTGGCCTCGGGGGGCGGGGGGGTCCTCAGTGAAGGCCCCGCCCTCCCTCCAGGCTCTGACCCAGCTGCAGCTCTTCCATCGCCGCCCTTCTGGCCTCGGCTTCAGCTGTCTCCCTCCCCTCCCCCACTCCCACTCAGCTTGCAGGCCGCTTCCCTGCCTTGAAAGCATGGCTCTGGCCCTGAGGGCCACAGACCTACTGGGCTTCAAGCTCAAGGCTCTGCCTGGGCCTGCTGCTTCGGCCAGGGGCTCATTTTTTCCTGGAAAGACAAAGCCATGGCCTCACCCCACGCCTGCACTTTGCCACGGCAGGCAGCCCAGATGTAGGAAAGGCTCTGTGGAGTCAGAAGTGCCGAGACAGGCAGATGGCACCAGAGGGTTTGGGGGCCAGGGCGCAACTGGGCTAGCCCCTCCTCCCGGGAGTCGGGGAGGCCCGGCCTTCCTAGTGCCCAGGCCACGGCTCCGGGGAGAAACCCGCCATGGAGGGCCCGCGGGAGGCCCTCTGCCTGAGGTGGCAGGTGTCACGCCAGGGCCACTGCAAGCCTGGCTCGGCTTGCCTGCTTTCTCCAAAGGAGGCTGGCCGACCAGCCGAACCTGGCACCTGGGCCAGGCCCCTTCCAAGGGGACGAGTTCCAGAGGATAGAGCCCTGGGGGCGGCTGCCAAGTCTCCTGGGGCGTGTGCTGGGCCCCCGTCAGAGGAGGAAGCAGCCTGGTAAACGGTGTGCCATGCCTGAGATCTGGAGGCCTCCCACAGCCGGCTCCCTGTCCTGCCCAGGCCCCCCGAGGGAGGACGATGGTCGGGCAGTGGCGAGCGGGGTGGGGCTGGCGCCGAGCCTGCCCTTGGATGCCCCGGGGAAGGGCGCCGGGGGATGGGCTGCCCCTGGCCAGGTCTGAGGGACCGACCCAGCTCGGGGCTGTCGGGGGCAGAGAGAGAACCCCCCTCCGCCCTTTCCCTTCAGGTTCTTAGGGCTGGCCAAATCCTTCCCAAGACAGCTTGTCTGGAGAAAATCAGACCCAGCTGAAGAACATGTGTCCATGGGGGAAACCCGGGAAACTGAGTCTCCCCACACAATAGCAGAGATTCTCATCTTGCATCCTCTCCTGAGCTAATGACAAAGGTGGATGTCCCGGGTGGGTGGGCCTGTGGAATGGGAGAGGGGAGGAAGTCTATTGTCATGCAGAGGGACATGGAAAGACTTGTCTGAAGCTTATCCCCTGCACTGGGGTCAGGTCGGGAAGGGACGGCACAGAGGTGAGCAGGAACCAACCGGCCTCTCTGTGGTGGGGCTGGCCCCGGGGCAGGCGTGGGGGTGATGGCTGGAAGTGGGATGGCGCGTGAGTTGGCACCAGCCAGCGGTGGAGGCAGAGACTCAGAGGTCAGGGATCTCTCTCTCTGTCTCTGTCTCTCTCTCTCTCCCTCAGGGAGCTGAGGAGAGTAAGGTGGCGCCCCCTGCCCACCTCGCCTACCTCTCCATGGGCCCTTCTTTCTCTATCCGCTCCGGGAGCCCTGCGAGCTTGGGTTCAAGCCCCCACACACCGCACAGGCCAAGGGCGCATGCGCGACCGCCGGGGCCTAGGGCTGGCCTCTGGGGGCGGGGGGGTCCTCAGTGAAGGCCCCGCCCTCCCTCCAGGCTCTGACCCAGCTGCAGCTCTTCCATCGCCGCCCTTCTGGACTGGGCTTCAGCTGTCTCCCTCCCCTCCCCAACTCCCACTCAGCTTGCAGGCCGCTTCCCTGCCTTGAAAGCATGGCTCTGGCCCTGAGGGCCACAGACCTACTGGGCTTCAAGCTCAAGGCTCTGCCTGGGCCTGCTGCTTCGGCCAGGGGCTCATTTTTTCCTGGAAAGACAAAGCCATGGCCTCACCCCACGCCTGCACTTTGCCACGGCAGGCAGCCCAGATGTAGGAGAGGCTCTGTGGAGTCAGAAGTGCCGAGACAGGCAGATGGCACCAGAGGGTTTGGGGGCCAGGGCGCTTCTGGGCTAGCCCCTCCTCCCGGGAGTCGGGGAGGCCCGGCCTTCCTAGTGCCCAGGCCACGGCTCCGGGGAGAATCCCGCCATGGAGGGCACGCGGGAGGCCCTCTGCCTGAGGTGGCAGGTGTCACGCCAGGGCCACTGCAAGCCTGGCTCGGCTTGCCTGCTTTCTCCAAAGGAGGCTGGCCGACCAGCCGAACCTGACACCTGGGCCAGGCCCCTTCCAAGGTGACGAGTTCCAGAGGATAGAGCCCTGGGGGCGGCTGCCAAGTCTCCTGGGGCGTGTGCTGGGCCCCCGTCAGAGGAGGAAGCAGCCTGGTAAACGGTGTGCCAGGCCTGAGATCTGGAGGCCTCCCACAGCCGGGTCCCTGTCCTGCCCAGGCCCCCCGAGGGAGGACGATGGTCGGGCAGTGGCGAGCGGGGTGGGGCTGGCGCCGAGCCTGCCCTTGGATGCCCCGGGGAAGGGCGCCGGGGGATGGGCTGCCCCTGGCCAGGTCTGAGGGACCGACCCAGCTCGGGGCTGTCTGGGGCAGAGAGAGAACCCCCCTCCGCCCTTTCCCTTCAGGTTCTTAGGGCTGGCCAAATCCTTCCCAAGACAGCTTGTCTGGAGAAAATCAGACCCAGCTGAAGAACATGTGTCCATGGGGGAAACCCGGGAAACTGAGTCTCCCCACACAATAGCAGAGATTCTCATCTTGCATCCTCTCCTGAGCTAATGACAAAGGTGGATGTCCCGGGTGGGTGGGCCTGTCTAATGGGAGAGGGGAGGAAGTCTATTGTCATGCAGAGGGACATGGAAAGACTTGTCTGAAGCTTATCCCCTGCACTGGGGTCAGGTCGGGAAGGGACGGCACAGAGGTGAGCAGGAACCAACCGGCCTCTCTGTGGTGGGGCTGGCCCCGGGGCAGGCGTGGGGGTGATGGCTGGAAGTGGGATGGCGCGTGAGTTGGCACCAGCCAGCGGTGGAGGCAGAGACTCAGAGGTCAGGGATCTCTCTCTCTGTCTCTGTCTCTGTCTCTCTCCCTCAGGGAGCTGAGGAGAGTAAGGTGGCGCCCCCTGCCCACCTCGCCTACCTCTCCATGGGCCCTTCTTTCTCTGGCCGCTCCGGGAGCCCTGCGGGCTTGGGTTCAAGCCCCCACACACCGCACAGGCCAAGGGCGCATGCGCGACCGCCGGGGCCTAGGGCTGGCCTCGGGGGGCGGGGGGGTCCTCAGTGAAGGCCCCGCCCTCCCTCCAGGCTCTGACCCAGCTGCAGCTCTTCCATCGCCGCCCTTCTGGCCTCGGCTTCAGCTGTCTCCCTCCCCTCCCCCACTCCCACTCAGCTTGCAGGCCGCTTCCCTGCCTTGAAAGCATGGCTCTGGCCCTGAGGGCCACAGACCTACTGGGCTTCAAGCTCAAGGCTCTGCCTGGGCCTGCTGCTTCGGCCAGGGGCTCATTTTTTCCTGGAAAGACAAAGCCATGGCCTCACCCCACGCCTGCACTTTGCCACGGCAGGCAGCCCAGATGTAGGAAAGGCTCTGTGGAGTCAGAAGTGCCGAGACAGGCAGATGGCACCAGAGGGTTTGGGGGCCAGGGCGCAACTGGGCTAGCCCCTCCTCCCGGGAGTCGGGGAGGCCCGGCCTTCCTAGTGCCCAGGCCACGGCTCCGGGGAGAAACCCGCCATGGAGGGCACGCGGGAGGCCCTCTGCCTGAGGTGGCAGGTGTCACGCCAGGGCCACTGCAAGCCTGGCTCGGCTTGCCTGCTTTCTCCAAAGGAGGCTGGCCGACCAGCCGAACCTGGCACCTGGGCCAGGCCCCTTCCAAGGGGACGAGTTCCAGAGGATAGAGCCCTGGGGGCGGCTGCCAAGTCTCCTGGGGCGTGTGCTGGGCCCCCGTCAGAGGAGGAAGCAGCCTGGTAAACGGTGTGCCAGGCCTGAGATCTGGAGGCCTCCCACAGCCGGGTCCCTGTCCTGCCCAGGCCCCCCGAGGGAGGACGATGGTCGGGCAGTGGCGAGCGGGGTGGGGCTGGCGCCGAGCCTGCCCTTGGATGCCCCGGGGAAGGGCGCCGGGGGATGGGCTGCCCCTGGCCAGGTCTGAGGGACCGACCCAGCTCGGGGCTGTCGGGGGCAGAGAGAGAACCCCCCTCCGCCCTTTCCCTTCAGGTTCTTAGGGCTGGCCAAATCCTTCCCAAGACAGCTTGTCTGGAGAAAATCAGACCCAGCTGAAGAACATGTGTCCATGGGGGAAACCCGGGAAACTGAGTCTCCCCACACAATAGCAGAGATTCTCATCTTGCATCCTCTCCTGAGCTAATGACAAAGGTGGATGTCCCGGGTGGGTGGGCCTGTGGAATGGGAGAGGGGAGGAAGTCTATTGTCATGCAGAGGGACATGGAAAGACTTGTCTGAAGCTTATCCCCTGCACTGGGGTCAGGTCGGGAAGGGACGGCACAGAGGTGAGCAGGAACCAACCGGCCTCTCTGTGGTGGGGCTGGCCCCGGGGCAGGCGTGGGGGTGATGGCTGGAAGTGGGATGGCGCGTGAGTTGGCACCAGCCAGCGGTGGAGGCAGAGACTCAGAGGTCAGGGATCTCTCTCTCTGTCTCTGTCTCTCTCTCTCTCCCTCAGGGAGCTGAGGAGAGTAAGGTGGCGCCCCCTGCCCACCTCGCCTACCTCTCCATGGGCCCTTCTTTCTCTGGCCGCTCCGGGAGCCCTGCGGGCTTGGGTTCAAGCCCCCACACACCGCACAGGCCAAGGGCGCATGCGCGACCGCCGGGGCCTAGGGCTGGCCTCGGGGGGCGGGGGGGTCCTCAGTGAAGGCCCCGCCCTCCCTCCAGGCTCTGACCCAGCTGCAGCTCTTCCATCGCCGCCCTTCTGGCCTCGGCTTCAGCTGTCTCCCTCCCCTCCCCCACTCCCACTCAGCTTGCAGGCCGCTTCCCTGCCTTGAAAGCATGGCTCTGGCCCTGAGGGCCACAGACCTACTGGGCTTCAAGCTCAAGGCTCTGCCTGGGCCTGCTGCTTCGGCCAGGGGCTCATTTTTTCCTGGAAAGACAAAGCCATGGCCTCACCCCACGCCTGCACTTTGCCACGGCAGGCAGCCCAGATGTAGGAAAGGCTCTGTGGAGTCAGAAGTGCCGAGACAGGCAGATGGCACCAGAGGGTTTGGGGGCCAGGGCGCAACTGGGCTAGCCCCTCCTCCCGGGAGTCGGGGAGGCCCGGCCTTCCTAGTGCCCAGGCCACGGCTCCGGGGAGAAACCCGCCACGGAGGGCCCGCGGGAGGCCCTCTGCCTGAGGTGGCAGGTGTCACGCCAGGGCCACTGCAAGCCTGGCTCGGCTTGCCTGCTTTCTCCAAAGGAGGCTGGCCGACCAGCCGAACCTGGCACCTGGGCCAGGCCCCTTCCAAGGGGACGAGTTCCAGAGGATAGAGCCCTGGGGGCGGCTGCCAAGTCTCCTGGGGCGTGTGCTGGGCCCCCGTCAGAGGAGGAAGCAGCCTGGTAAACGGTGTGCCAGGCCTGAGATCTGGAGGCCTCCCACAGCCGGGTCCCTGTCCTGCCCAGGCCCCCCGAGGGAGGACGATGGTCGGGCAGTGGCGAGCGGGGTGGGGCTGGCGCCGAGCCTGCCCTTGGATGCCCCGGGGAAGGGCGCCGGGGGATGGGCTGCCCCTGGCCAGGTCTGAGGGACCGACCCAGCTCGGGGCTGTCGGGGGCAGAGAGAGAACCCCCCTCCGCCCTTTCCCTTCAGGTTCTTAGGGCTGGCCAAATCCTTCCCAAGACAGCTTGTCTGGAGAAAATCAGACCCAGCTGAAGAACATGTGTCCATGGGGGAAACCCGGGAAACTGAGTCTCCCCACACAATAGCAGAGATTCTCATCTTGCATCCTCTCCTGAGCTAATGACAAAGGTGGATGTCCCGGGTGGGTGGGCCTGTGGAATGGGAGAGGGGAGGAAGTCTATTGTCATGCAGAGGGACATGGAAAGACTTGTCTGAAGCTTATCCCCTGCACTGGGGTCAGGTCGGGAAGGGACGGCACAGAGGTTAGCAGGAACCAACCGGCCTCTCTGTGGTGGGGCTGGCCCCGGGGCAGGCGTGGGGGTGATGGCTGGAAGTGGGATGGCGCGTGAGTTGGCACCAGCCAGCGGTGGAGGCAGAGACTCAGAGGTCAGGGATCTCTCTCTCTGTCTCTGTCTCTGTCTCTCTCCCTCAGGGAGCTGAGGAGAGTAAGGTGGCGCCCCCTGCCCACCTCGCCTACCTCTCCATGGGCCCTTCTTTCTCTGGCCGCTCCGGGAGCCCTGCGGGCTTGGGTTCAAGCCCCCACACACCGCACAGGCGAAGGGCGCATGCGCGACCGCCGGGGCCTAGGGCTGGCCTCGGGGGGCGGGGGGGTCCTCAGTGAAGGCCCCGCCCTCCCTCCAGGCTCTGACCCAGCTGCAGCTCTTCCATCGCCGCCCTTCTGGCCTCGGCTTCAGCTGTCTCCCTCCCCTCCCCCACTCCCACTCAGCTTGCAGGCCGCTTCCCTGCCTTGAAAGCATGGCTCTGGCCCTGAGGGCCACAGACCTACTGGGCTTCAAGCTCAAGGCTCTGCCTGGGCCTGCTGCTTCGGCCAGGGGCTCATTTTTTCCTGGAAAGACAAAGCCATGGCCTCACCCCACGCCTGCACTTTGCCACGGCAGGCAGCCCAGATGTAGGAAAGGCTCTGTGGAGACAGAAGTGCCGAGACAGGCAGATGGCACCAGAGGGTTTGGGGGCCAGGGCGCAACTGGGCTAGCCCCTCCTCCCGGGAGTCGGGGAGGCCCGGCCTTCCTAGTGCCCAGGCCACGGCTCCGGGGAGAAACCCGCCATGGAGGGCCCGCGGGAGGCCCTCTGCCTGAGGTGGCAGGTGTCACGCCAGGGCCACTGCAAGCCTGGCTCGGCTTGCCTGCTTTCTCCAAAGGAGGCTGGCCCACCAGCCGAACCTGGCACCTGGGCCAGGCCCCTTCCAAGGGGACGAGTTCCAGAGGATAGAGCCCTGGGGGCGGCTGCCAAGTCTCCTGGGGCGTGTGCTGGGCCCCCGTCAGAGGAGGAAGCAGCCTGGTAAACGGTGTGCCAGGCCTGAGATCTGGAGGCCTCCCACAGCCGGGTCCCTGTCCTGCCCAGGCCCCCCGAGGGAGGACGATGGTCGGGCAGTGGCGAGCGGGGTGGGGCTGGCGCCGAGCCTGCCCTTGGATGCCCCGGGGAAGGGCGCCGGGGGATGGGCTGCCCCTGGCCAGGTCTGAGGGACCGACCCAGCTCGGGGCTGTCGGGGGCAGAGAGAGAACCCCCCTCCGCCCTTTCCCTTCAGGTTCTTAGGGCTGGCCAAATCCTTCCCAAGACAGCTTGTCTGGAGAAAATCAGACCCAGCTGAAGAACATGTGTCCATGGGGGAAACCCGGGAAACTGAGTCTCCCCACACAATAGCAGAGATTCTCATCTTGCATCCTCTCCTGAGCTAATGACAAAGGTGGATGTCCCGGGTGGGTGGGCCTGTGGAATGGGAGAGGGGAGGAAGTCTATTGTCATGCAGAGGGACATGGAAAGACTTGTCTGAAGCTTATCCCCTGCACTGGGGTCAGGTCGGGAAGGGACGGCACAGAGGTGAGCAGGAACCAACCGGCCTCTCTGTGGTGGGGCTGGCCCCGGGGCAGGCGTGGGGGTGATGGCTGGAAGTGGGATGGCGCGTGAGTTGGCACCAGCCAGCGGTGGAGGCAGAGACTCAGAGGTCAGGGATCTCTCTCTCTGTCTCTGTCTCTCTCTCTCTCCCTCAGGGAGCTGAGGAGAGTAAGGTGGCGCCCCCTGCCCACCTCGCCTACCTCTCCATGGGCCCTTCTTTCTCTGGCCGCTCCGGGAGCCCTGCGGGCTTGGGTTCAAGCCCCCACACACCGCACAGGCCAAGGGCGCATGCGCGACCGCCGGGGCCTAGGGCTGGCCTCGGGGGGCGGGGGGGTCCTCAGTGAAGGCCCCGCCCTCCCTCCAGGCTCTGACCCAGCTGCAGCTCTTCCATCGCCGCCCTTCTGGCCTCGGCTTCAGCTGTCTCCCTCCCCTCCCCCACTCCCACTCAGCTTGCAGGCCGCTTCCCTGCCTTGAAAGCATGGCTCTGGCCCTGAGGGCCACAGACCTACTGGGCTTCAAGCTCAAGGCTCTGCCTGGGCCTGCTGCTTCGGCCAGGGGCTCATTTTTTCCTGGAAAGACAAAGCCATGGCCTCACCCCACGCCTGCACTTTGCCACGGCAGGCAGCCCAGATGTAGGAAAGGCTCTGTGGAGTCAGAAGTGCCGAGACAGGCAGATGGCACCAGAGGGTTTGGGGGCCAGGGCGCAACTGGGCTAGCCCCTCCTCCCGGGAGTCGGGGAGGCCCGGCCTTCCTAGTGCCCAGGCCACGGCTCCGGGGAGAAACCCGCCATGGAGGGCACGCGGGAGGCCCTCTGCCTGAGGTGGCAGGTGTCACGCCAGGGCCACTGCAAGCCTGGCTCGGCTTGCCTGCTTTCTCCAAAGGAGGCTGGCCGACCAGCCGAACCTGGCACCTGGGCCAGGCCCCTTCCAAGGGGACGAGTTCCAGAGGATAGAGCCCTGGGGGCGGCTGCCAAGTCTCCTGGGGCGTGTGCTGGGCCCCCGTCAGAGGAGGAAGCAGCCTGGTAAACGGTGTGCCAGGCCTGAGATCTGGAGGCCTCCCACAGCCGGGTCCCTGTCCTGCCCAGGCCCCCCGAGGGAGGACGATGGTCGGGCAGTGGCGAGCGGGGTGGGGCTGGCGCCGAGCCTGCCCTTGGATGCCCCGGGGAAGGGCGCCGGGGGATGGGCTGCCCCTGGCCAGGTCTGAGGGACCGACCCAGCTCGGGGCTGTCGGGGGCAGAGAGAGAACCCCCCTCCGCCCTTTCCCTTCAGGTTCTTAGGGCTGGCCAAATCCTTCCCAAGACAGCTTGTCTGGAGAAAATCAGACCCAGCTGAAGAACATGTGTCCATGGGGGAAACCCGGGAAACTGAGTCTCCCCACACAATAGCAGAGATTCTCATCTTGCATCCTCTCCTGAGCTAATGACAAAGGTGGATGTCCCGGGTGGGTGGGCCTGTGGAATGGGAGAGGGGAGGAAGTCTATTGTCATGCAGAGGGACATGGAAAGACTTGTCTGAAGCTTATCCCCTGCACTGGGGTCAGGTCGGGAAGGGACGGCACAGAGGTGAGCAGGAACCAACCGGCCTCTCTGTGGTGGGGCTGGCCCCGGGGCAGGCGTGGGGGTGATGGCTGGAAGTGGGATGGCGCGTGAGTTGGCACCAGCCAGCGGTGGAGGCAGAGACTCAGAGGTCAGGGATCTCTCTCTCTGTCTCTGTCTCTCTCTCTCTCCCTCAGGGAGCTGAGGAGAGTAAGGTGGCGCCCCCTGCCCACCTCGCCTACCTCTCCATGGGCCCTTCTTTCTCTGGCCGCTCCGGGAGCCCTGCGGGCTTGGGTTCAAGCCCCCACACACCGCACAGGCCAAGGGCGCATGCGCGACCGCCGGGGCCTAGGGCTGGCCTCGGGGGGCGGGGGGGTCCTCAGTGAAGGCCCCGCCCTCCCTCCAGGCTCTGACCCAGCTGCAGCTCTTCCATCGCCGCCCTTCTGGCCTCGGCTTCAGCTGTCTCCCTCCCCTCCCCCACTCCCACTCAGCTTGCAGGCCGCTTCCCTGCCTTGAAAGCATGGCTCTGGCCCTGAGGGCCACAGACCTACTGGGCTTCAAGCTCAAGGCTCTGCCTGGGCCTGCTGCTTCGGCCAGGGGCTCATTTTTTCCTGGAAAGACAAAGCCATGGCCTCACCCCACGCCTGCACTTTGCCACGGCAGGCAGCCCAGATGTAGGAAAGGCTCTGTGGAGTCAGAAGTGCCGAGACAGGCAGATGGCACCAGAGGGTTTGGGGGCCAGGGCGCAACTGGGCTAGCCCCTCCTCCCGGGAGTCGGGGAGGCCCGGCCTTCCTAGTGCCCAGGCCACGGCTCCGGGGAGAAACCCGCCACGGAGGGCCCGCGGGAGGCCCTCTGCCTGAGGTGGCAGGTGTCACGCCAGGGCCACTGCAAGCCTGGCTCGGCTTGCCTGCTTTCTCCAAAGGAGGCTGGCCGACCAGCCGAACCTGGCACCTGGGCCAGGCCCCTTCCAAGGGGACGAGTTCCAGAGGATAGAGCCCTGGGGGCGGCTGCCAAGTCTCCTGGGGCGTGTGCTGGGCCCCCGTCAGAGGAGGAAGCAGCCTGGTAAACGGTGTGCCAGGCCTGAGATCTGGAGGCCTCCCACAGCCGGGTCCCTGTCCTGCCCAGGCCCCCCGAGGGAGGACGATGGTCGGGCAGTGGCGAGCGGGGTGGGGCTGGCGCCGAGCCTGCCCTTGGATGCCCCGGGGAAGGGCGCCGGGGGATGGGCTGCCCCTGGCCAGGTCTGAGGGACCGACCCAGCTCGGGGCTGTCGGGGGCAGAGAGAGAACCCCCCTCCGCCCTTTCCCTTCAGGTTCTTAGGGCTGGCCAAATCCTTCCCAAGACAGCTTGTCTGGAGAAAATCAGACCCAGCTGAAGAACATGTGTCCATGGGGGAAACCCGGGAAACTGAGTCTCCCCACACAATAGCAGAGATTCTCATCTTGCATCCTCTCCTGAGCTAATGACAAAGGTGGATGTCCCGGGTGGGTGGGCCTGTGGAATGGGAGAGGGGAGGAAGTCTATTGTCATGCAGAGGGACATGGAAAGACTTGTCTGAAGCTTATCCCCTGCACTGGGGTCAGGTCGGGAAGGGACGGCACAGAGGTGAGCAGGAACCAACCGGCCTCTCTGTGGTGGGGCTGGCCCCGGGGCAGGCGTGGGGGTGATGGCTGGAAGTGGGATGGCGCGTGAGTTGGCACCAGCCAGCGGTGGAGGCAGAGACTCAGAGGTCAGGGATCTCTCTCTCTGTCTCTGTCTCTGTCTCTCTCCCTCAGGGAGCTGAGGAGAGTAAGGTGGCGCCCCCTGCCCACCTCGCCTACCTCTCCATGGGCCCTTCTTTCTCTGGCCGCTCCGGGAGCCCTGCGGGCTTGGGTTCAAGCCCCCACACACCGCACAGGCGAAGGGCGCATGCGCGACCGCCGGGGCCTAGGGCTGGCCTCGGGGGGCGGGGGGGTCCTCAGTGAAGGCCCCGCCCTCCCTCCAGGCTCTGACCCAGCTGCAGCTCTTCCATCGCCGCCCTTCTGGCCTCGGCTTCAGCTGTCTCCCTCCCCTCCCCCACTCCCACTCAGCTTGCAGGCCGCTTCCCTGCCTTGAAAGCATGGCTCTGGCCCTGAGGGCCACAGACCTACTGGGCTTCAAGCTCAAGGCTCTGCCTGGGCCTGCTGCTTCGGCCAGGGGCTCATTTTTTCCTGGAAAGACAAAGCCATGGCCTCACCCCACGCCTGCACTTTGCCACGGCAGGCAGCCCAGATGTAGGAAAGGCTCTGTGGAGTCAGAAGTGCCGAGACAGGCAGATGGCACCAGAGGGTTTGGGGGCCAGGGCGCAACTGGGCTAGCCCCTCCTCCCGGGAGTCGGGGAGGCCCGGCCTTCCTAGTGCCCAGGCCACGGCTCCGGGGAGAAACCCGCCATGGAGGGCCCGCGGGAGGCCCTCTGCCTGAGGTGGCAGGTGTCACGCCAGGGCCACTGCAAGCCTGGCTCGGCTTGCCTGCTTTCTCCAAAGGAGGCTGGCCGACCAGCCGAACCTGGCACCTGGGCCAGGCCCCTTCCAAGGGGACGAGTTCCAGAGGATAGAGCCCTGGGGGCGGCTGCCAAGTCTCCTGGGGCGTGTGCTGGGCCCCCGTCAGAGGAGGAAGCAGCCTGGTAAACGGTGTGCCATGCCTGAGATCTGGAGGCCTCCCACAGCCGGCTCCCTGTCCTGCCCAGGCCCCCCGAGGGAGGACGATGGTCGGGCAGTGGCGAGCGGGGTGGGGCTGGCGCCGAGCCTGCCCTTGGATGCCCCGGGGAAGGGCGCCGGGGGATGGGCTGCCCCTGGCCAGGTCTGAGGGACCGACCCAGCTCGGGGCTGTCGGGGGCAGAGAGAGAACCCCCCTCCGCCCTTTCCCTTCAGGTTCTTAGGGCTGGCCAAATCCTTCCCAAGACAGCTTGTCTGGAGAAAATCAGACCCAGCTGAAGAACATGTGTCCATGGGGGAAACCCGGGAAACTGAGTCTCCCCACACAATAGCAGAGATTCTCATCTTGCATCCTCTCCTGAGCTAATGACAAAGGTGGATGTCCCGGGTGGGTGGGCCTGTGGAATGGGAGAGGGGAGGAAGTCTATTGTCATGCAGAGGGACATGGAAAGACTTGTCTGAAGCTTATCCCCTGCACTGGGGTCAGGTCGGGAAGGGACGGCACAGAGGTTAGCAGGAACCAACCGGCCTCTCTGTGGTGGGGCTGGCCCCGGGGCAGGCGTGGGGGTGATGGCTGGAAGTGGGATGGCGCGTGAGTTGGCACCAGCCAGCGGTGGAGGCAGAGACTCAGAGGTCAGGGATCTCTCTCTCTGTCTCTGTCTCTCTCTCTCTCCCTCAGGGAGCTGAGGAGAGTAAGGTGGCGCCCCCTGCCCACCTCGCCTACCTCTCCATGGGCCCTTCTTTCTCTGGCCGCTCCGGGAGCCCTGCGGGCTTGGGTTCAAGCCCCCACACACCGCACAGGCCAAGGGCGCATGCGCGACCGCCGGGGCCTAGGGCTGGCCTCGGGGGGCGGGGGGGGTCCTCAGTGAAGGCCCCGCCCTCCCTCCAGGCTCTGACCCAGCTGCAGCTCTTCCATCGCCGCCCTTCTGGCCTCGGCTTCAGCTGTCTCCCTCCCCTCCCCCACTCCCACTCAGCTTGCAGGCCGCTTCCCTGCCTTGAAAGCATGGCTCTGGCCCTGAGGGCCACAGACCTACTGGGCTTCAAGCTCAAGGCTCTGCCTGGGCCTGCTGCTTCGGCCAGGGGCTCATTTTTTCCTGGAAAGACAAAGCCATGGCCTCACCCCACGCCTGCACTTTGCCACGGCAGGCAGCCCAGATGTAGGAAAGGCTCTGTGGAGTCAGAAGTGCCGAGACAGGCAGATGGCACCAGAGGGTTTGGGGGCCAGGGCGCAACTGGGCTAGCCCCTCCTCCCGGGAGTCGGGGAGGCCCGGCCTTCCTAGTGCCCAGGCCACGGCTCCGGGGAGAAACCCGCCACGGAGGGCCCGCGGGAGGCCCTCTGCCTGAGGTGGCAGGTGTCACGCCAGGGCCACTGCAAGCCTGGCTCGGCTTGCCTGCTTTCTCCAAAGGAGGCTGGCCGACCAGCCGAACCTGGCACCTGGGCCAGGCCCCTTCCAAGGGGACGAGTTCCAGAGGATAGAGCCCTGGGGGCGGCTGCCAAGTCTCCTGGGGCGTGTGCTGGGCCCCCGTCAGAGGAGGAAGCAGCCTGGTAAACGGTGTGCCAGGCCTGAGATCTGGAGGCCTCCCACAGCCGGGTCCCTGTCCTGCCCAGGCCCCCCGAGGGAGGACGATGGTCGGGCAGTGGCGAGCGGGGTGGGGCTGGCGCCGAGCCTGCCCTTGGATGCCCCGGGGAAGGGCGCCGGGGGATGGGCTGCCCCTGGCCAGGTCTGAGGGACCGACCCAGCTCGGGGCTGTCGGGGGCAGAGAGAGAACCCCCCTCCGCCCTTTCCCTTCAGGTTCTTAGGGCTGGCCAAATCCTTCCCAAGACAGCTTGTCTGGAGAAAATCAGACCCAGCTGAAGAACATGTGTCCATGGGGGAAACCCGGGAAACTGAGTCTCCCCACACAATAGCAGAGATTCTCATCTTGCATCCTCTCCTGAGCTAATGACAAAGGTGGATGTCCCGGGTGGGTGGGCCTGTGGAATGGGAGAGGGGAGGAAGTCTATTGTCATGCAGAGGGACATGGAAAGACTTGTCTGAAGCTTATCCCCTGCACTGGGGTCAGGTCGGGAAGGGACGGCACAGAGGTGAGCAGGAACCAACCGGCCTCTCTGTGGTGGGGCTGGCCCCGGGGCAGGCGTGGGGGTGATGGCTGGAAGTGGGATGGCGCGTGAGTTGGCACCAGCCAGCGGTGGAGGCAGAGACTCAGAGGTCAGGGATCTCTCTCTCTGTCTCTGTCTCTCTCTCTCTCCCTCAGGGAGCTGAGGAGAGTAAGGTGGCGCCCCCTGCCCACCTCGCCTACCTCTCCATGGGCCCTTCTTTCTCTGGCCGCTCCGGGAGCCCTGCGGGCTTGGGTTCAAGCCCCCACACACCGCACAGGCCAAGGGCGCATGCGCGACCGCCGGGGCCTAGGGCTGGCCTCGGGGGGCGGGGGGGTCCTCAGTGAAGGCCCCGCCCTCCCTCCAGGCTCTGACCCAGCTGCAGCTCTTCCATCGCCGCCCTTCTGGCCTCGGCTTCAGCTGTCTCCCTCCCCTCCCCCACTCCCACTCAGCTTGCAGGCCGCTTCCCTGCCTTGAAAGCATGGCTCTGGCCCTGAGGGCCACAGACCTACTGGGCTTCAAGCTCAAGGCTCTGCCTGGGCCTGCTGCTTCGGCCAGGGGCTCATTTTTTCCTGGAAAGACAAAGCCATGGCCTCACCCCACGCCTGCACTTTGCCACGGCAGGCAGCCCAGATGTAGGAAAGGCTCTGTGGAGTCAGAAGTGCCGAGACAGGCAGATGGCACCAGAGGGTTTGGGGGCCAGGGCGCAACTGGGCTAGCCCCTCCTCCCGGGAGTCGGGGAGGCCCGGCCTTCCTAGTGCCCAGGCCACGGCTCCGGGGAGAAACCCGCCATGGAGGGCACGCGGGAGGCCCTCTGCCTGAGGTGGCAGGTGTCACGCCAGGGCCACTGCAAGCCTGGCTCGGCTTGCCTGCTTTCTCCAAAGGAGGCTGGCCGACCAGCCGAACCTGGCACCTGGGCCAGGCCCCTTCCAAGGGGACGAGTTCCAGAGGATAGAGCCCTGGGGGCGGCTGCCAAGTCTCCTGGGGCGTGTGCTGGGCCCCCGTCAGAGGAGGAAGCAGCCTGGTAAACGGTGTGCCAGGCCTGAGATCTGGAGGCCTCCCACAGCCGGGTCCCTGTCCTGCCCAGGCCCCCCGAGGGAGGACGATGGTCGGGCAGTGGCGAGCGGGGTGGGGCTGGCGCCGAGCCTGCCCTTGGATGCCCCGGGGAAGGGCGCCGGGGGATGGGCTGCCCCTGGCCAGGTCTGAGGGACCGACCCAGCTCGGGGCTGTCGGGGGCAGAGAGAGAACCCCCCTCCGCCCTTTCCCTTCAGGTTCTTAGGGCTGGCCAAATCCTTCCCAAGACAGCTTGTCTGGAGAAAATCAGACCCAGCTGAAGAACATGTGTCCATGGGGGAAACCCGGGAAACTGAGTCTCCCCACACAATAGCAGAGATTCTCATCTTGCATCCTCTCCTGAGCTAATGACAAAGGTGGATGTCCCGGGTGGGTGGGCCTGTGGAATGGGAGAGGGGAGGAAGTCTATTGTCATGCAGAGGGACATGGAAAGACTTGTCTGAAGCTTATCCCCTGCACTGGGGTCAGGTCGGGAAGGGACGGCACAGAGGTGAGCAGGAACCAACCGGCCTCTCTGTGGTGGGGCTGGCCCCGGGGCAGGCGTGGGGGTGATGGCTGGAAGTGGGATGGCGCGTGAGTTGGCACCAGCCAGCGGTGGAGGCAGAGACTCAGAGGTCAGGGATCTCTCTCTCTGTCTCTGTCTCTCTCTCTCTCCCTCAGGGAGCTGAGGAGAGTAAGGTGGCGCCCCCTGCCCACCTCGCCTACCTCTCCATGGGCCCTTCTTTCTCTGGCCGCTCCGGGAGCCCTGCGGGCTTGGGTTCAAGCCCCCACACACCGCACAGGCCAAGGGCGCATGCGCGACCGCCGGGGCCTAGGGCTGGCCTCGGGGGGCGGGGGGGTCCTCAGTGAAGGCCCCGCCCTCCCTCCAGGCTCTGACCCAGCTGCAGCTCTTCCATCGCCGCCCTTCTGGCCTCGGCTTCAGCTGTCTCCCTCCCCTCCCCCACTCCCACTCAGCTTGCAGGCCGCTTCCCTGCCTTGAAAGCATGGCTCTGGCCCTGAGGGCCACAGACCTACTGGGCTTCAAGCTCAAGGCTCTGCCTGGGCCTGCTGCTTCGGCCAGGGGCTCATTTTTTCCTGGAAAGACAAAGCCATGGCCTCACCCCACGCCTGCACTTTGCCACGGCAGGCAGCCCAGATGTAGGAAAGGCTCTGTGGAGTCAGAAGTGCCGAGACAGGCAGATGGCACCAGAGGGTTTGGGGGCCAGGGCGCAACTGGGCTAGCCCCTCCTCCCGGGAGTCGGGGAGGCCCGGCCTTCCTAGTGCCCAGGCCACGGCTCCGGGGAGAAACCCGCCACGGAGGGCCCGCGGGAGGCCCTCTGCCTGAGGTGGCAGGTGTCACGCCAGGGCCACTGCAAGCCTGGCTCGGCTTGCCTGCTTTCTCCAAAGGAGGCTGGCCGACCAGCCGAACCTGGCACCTGGGCCAGGCCCCTTCCAAGGGGACGAGTTCCAGAGGATAGAGCCCTGGGGGCGGCTGCCAAGTCTCCTGGGGCGTGTGCTGGGCCCCCGTCAGAGGAGGAAGCAGCCTGGTAAACGGTGTGCCAGGCCTGAGATCTGGAGGCCTCCCACAGCCGGGTCCCTGTCCTGCCCAGGCCCCCCGAGGGAGGACGATGGTCGGGCAGTGGCGAGCGGGGTGGGGCTGGCGCCGAGCCTGCCCTTGGATGCCCCGGGGAAGGGCGCCGGGGGATGGGCTGCCCCTGGCCAGGTCTGAGGGACCGACCCAGCTCGGGGCTGTCGGGGGCAGAGAGAGAACCCCCCTCCGCCCTTTCCCTTCAGGTTCTTAGGGCTGGCCAAATCCTTCCCAAGACAGCTTGTCTGGAGAAAATCAGACCCAGCTGAAGAACATGTGTCCATGGGGGAAACCCGGGAAACTGAGTCTCCCCACACAATAGCAGAGATTCTCATCTTGCATCCTCTCCTGAGCTAATGACAAAGGTGGATGTCCCGGGTGGGTGGGCCTGTGGAATGGGAGAGGGGAGGAAGTCTATTGTCATGCAGAGGGACATGGAAAGACTTGTCTGAAGCTTATCCCCTGCACTGGGGTCAGGTCGGGAAGGGACGGCACAGAGGTGAGCAGGAACCAACCGGCCTCTCTGTGGTGGGGCTGGCCCCGGGGCAGGCGTGGGGGTGATGGCTGGAAGTGGGATGGCGCGTGAGTTGGCACCAGCCAGCGGTGGAGGCAGAGACTCAGAGGTCAGGGATCTCTCTCTCTGTCTCTGTCTCTCTCTCTCTCCCTCAGGGAGCTGAGGAGAGTAAGGTGGCGCCCCCTGCCCACCTCGCCTACCTCTCCATGGGCCCTTCTTTCTCTGGCCGCTCCGGGAGCCCTGCGGGCTTGGGTTCAAGCCCCCACACACCGCACAGGCGAAGGGCGCATGCGCGACCGCCGGGGCCTAGGGCTGGCCTCGGGGGGCGGGGGGGTCCTCAGTGAAGGCCCCGCCCTCCCTCCAGGCTCTGACCCAGCTGCAGCTCTTCCATCGCCGCCCTTCTGGCCTCGGCTTCAGCTGTCTCCCTCCCCTCCCCCACTCCCACTCAGCTTGCAGGCCGCTTCCCTGCCTTGAAAGCATGGCTCTGGCCCTGAGGGCCACAGACCTACTGGGCTTCAAGCTCAAGGCTCTGCCTGGGCCTGCTGCTTCGGCCAGGGGCTCATTTTTTCCTGGAAAGACAAAGCCATGGCCTCACCCCACGCCTGCACTTTGCCACGGCAGGCAGCCCAGATGTAGGAAAGGCTCTGTGGAGTCAGAAGTGCCGAGACAGGCAGATGGCACCAGAGGGTTTGGGGGCCAGGGCGCAACTGGGCTAGCCCCTCCTCCCGGGAGTCGGGGAGGCCCGGCCTTCCTAGTGCCCAGGCCACGGCTCCGGGGAGAAACCCGCCATGGAGGGCACGCGGGAGGCCCTCTGCCTGAGGTGGCAGGTGTCACGCCAGGGCCACTGCAAGCCTGGCTCGGCTTGCCTGCTTTCTCCAAAGGAGGCTGGCCGACCAGCCGAACCTGGCACCTGGGCCAGGCCCCTTCCAAGGGGACGAGTTCCAGAGGATAGAGCCCTGGGGGCGGCTGCCAAGTCTCCTGGGGCGTGTGCTGGGCCCCCGTCAGAGGAGGAAGCAGCCTGGTAAACGGTGTGCCAGGCCTGAGATCTGGAGGCCTCCCACAGCCGGGTCCCTGTCCTGCCCAGGCCCCCCGAGGGAGGACGATGGTCGGGCAGTGGCGAGCGGGGTGGGGCTGGCGCCGAGCCTGCCCTTGGATGCCCCGGGGAAGGGCGCCGGGGGATGGGCTGCCCCTGGCCAGGTCTGAGGGACCGACCCAGCTCGGGGCTGTCGGGGGCAGAGAGAGAACCCCCCTCCGCCCTTTCCCTTCAGGTTCTTAGGGCTGGCCAAATCCTTCCCAAGACAGCTTGTCTGGAGAAAATCAGACCCAGCTGAAGAACATGTGTCCATGGGGGAAACCCGGGCAACTGAGTCTCCCCACACAATAGCAGAGATTCTCATCTTGCATCCTCTCCTGAGCTAATGACAAAGGTGGATGTCCCGGGTGGGTGGGCCTGTGGAATGGGAGAGGGGAGGAAGTCTATTGTCATGCAGAGGGACATGGAAAGACTTGTCTGAAGCTTATCCCCTGCACTGGGGTCAGGTCGGGAAGGGACGGCACAGAGGTGAGCAGGAACCAACCGGCCTCTCTGTGGTGGGGCTGGCCCCGGGGCAGGCGTGGGGGTGATGGCTGGAAGTGGGATGGCGCGTGAGTTGGCACCAGCCAGCGGTGGAGGCAGAGACTCAGAGGTCAGGGATCTCTCTCTCTGTCTCTGTCTCTCTCTCTCTCCCTCAGGGAGCTGAGGAGAGTAAGGTGGCGCCCCCTGCCCACCTCGCCTACCTCTCCATGGGCCCTTCTTTCTCTGGCCGCTCCGGGAGCCCTGCGGGCTTGGGTTCAAGCCCCCACACACCGCACAGGCCAAGGGCGCATGCGCGACCGCCGGGGCCTAGGGCTGGCCTCGGGGGGCGGGGGGGTCCTCAGTGAAGGCCCCGCCCTCCCTCCAGGCTCTGACCCAGCTGCAGCTCTTCCATCGCCGCCCTTCTGGCCTCGGCTTCAGCTGTCTCCCTCCCCTCCCCCACTCCCACTCAGCTTGCAGGCCGCTTCCCTGCCTTGAAAGCATGGCTCTGGCCCTGAGGGCCACAGACCTACTGGGCTTCAAGCTCAAGGCTCTGCCTGGGCCTGCTGCTTCGGCCAGGGGCTCATTTTTTCCTGGAAAGACAAAGCCATGGCCTCACCCCACGCCTGCACTTTGCCACGGCAGGCAGCCCAGATGTAGGAAAGGCTCTGTGGAGTCAGAAGTGCCGAGACAGGCAGATGGCACCAGAGGGTTTGGGGGCCAGGGCGCAACTGGGCTAGCCCCTCCTCCCGGGAGTCGGGGAGGCCCGGCCTTCCTAGTGCCCAGGCCACGGCTCCGGGGAGAAACCCGCCACGGAGGGCCCGCGGGAGGCCCTCTGCCTGAGGTGGCAGGTGTCACGCCAGGGCCACTGCAAGCCTGGCTCGGCTTGCCTGCTTTCTCCAAAGGAGGCTGGCCGACCAGCCGAACCTGGCACCTGGGCCAGGCCCCTTCCAAGGGGACGAGTTCCAGAGGATAGAGCCCTGGGGGCGGCTGCCAAGTCTCCTGGGGCGTGTGCTGGGCCCCCGTCAGAGGAGGAAGCAGCCTGGTAAACGGTGTGCCAGGCCTGAGATCTGGAGGCCTCCCACAGCCGGGTCCCTGTCCTGCCCAGGCCCCCCGAGGGAGGACGATGGTCGGGCAGTGGCGAGCGGGGTGGGGCTGGCGCCGAGCCTGCCCTTGGATGCCCCGGGGAAGGGCGCCGGGGGATGGGCTGCCCCTGGCCAGGTCTGAGGGACCGACCCAGCTCGGGGCTGTCGGGGGCAGAGAGAGAACCCCCCTCCGCCCTTTCCCTTCAGGTTCTTAGGGCTGGCCAAATCCTTCCCAAGACAGCTTGTCTGGAGAAAATCAGACCCAGCTGAAGAACATGTGTCCATGGGGGAAACCCGGGAAACTGAGTCTCCCCACACAATAGCAGAGATTCTCATCTTGCATCCTCTCCTGAGCTAATGACAAAGGTGGATGTCCCGGGTGGGTGGGCCTGTGGAATGGGAGAGGGGAGGAAGTCTATTGTCATGCAGAGGGACATGGAAAGACTTGTCTGAAGCTTATCCCCTGCACTGGGGTCAGGTCGGGAAGGGACGGCACAGAGGTTAGCAGGAACCAACCGGCCTCTCTGTGGTGGGGCTGGCCCCGGGGCAGGCGTGGGGGTGATGGCTGGAAGTGGGATGGCGCGTGAGTTGGCACCAGCCAGCGGTGGAGGCAGAGACTCAGAGGTCAGGGATCTCTCTCTCTGTCTCTGTCTCTGTCTCTCTCCCTCAGGGAGCTGAGGAGAGTAAGGTGGCGCCCCCTGCCCACCTCGCCTACCTCTCCATGGGCCCTTCTTTCTCTGGCCGCTCCGGGAGCCCTGCGGGCTTGGGTTCAAGCCCCCACACACCGCACAGGCCAAGGGCGCATGCGCGACCGCCGGGGCCTAGGGCTGGCCTCGGGGGGCGGGGGGGTCCTCAGTGAAGGCCCCGCCCTCCCTCCAGGCTCTGACCCAGCTGCAGCTCTTCCATCGCCGCCCTTCTGGCCTCGGCTTCAGCTGTCTCCCTCCCCTCCCCCACTCCCACTCAGCTTGCAGGCCGCTTCCCTGCCTTGAAAGCATGGCTCTGGCCCTGAGGGCCACAGACCTACTGGGCTTCAAGCTCAAGGCTCTGCCTGGGCCTGCTGCTTCGGCCAGGGGCTCATTTTTTCCTGGAAAGACAAAGCCATGGCCTCACCCCACGCCTGCACTTTGCCACGGCAGGCAGCCCAGATGTAGGAAAGGCTCTGTGGAGACAGAAGTGCCGAGACAGGCAGATGGCACCAGAGGGTTTGGGGGCCAGGGCGCAACTGGGCTAGCCCCTCCTCCCGGGAGTCGGGGAGGCCCGGCCTTCCTAGTGCCCAGGCCACGGCTCCGGGGAGAAACCCGCCACGGAGGGCCCGCGGGAGGCCCTCTGCCTGAGGTGGCAGGTGTCACGCCAGGGCCACTGCAAGCCTGGCTCGGCTTGCCTGCTTTCTCCAAAGGAGGCTGGCCGACCAGCCGAACCTGGCACCTGGGCCAGGCCCCTTCCAAGGGGACGAGTTCCAGAGGATAGAGCCCTGGGGGCGGCTGCCAAGTCTCCTGGGGCGTGTGCTGGGCCCCCGTCAGAGGAGGAAGCAGCCTGGTAAACGGTGTGCCAGGCCTGAGATCTGGAGGCCTCCCACAGCCGGGTCCCTGTCCTGCCCAGGCCCCCCGAGGGAGGACGATGGTCGGGCAGTGGCGAGCGGGGTGGGGCTGGCGCCGAGCCTGCCCTTGGATGCCCCGGGGAAGGGCGCCGGGGGATGGGCTGCCCCTGGCCAGGTCTGAGGGACCGACCCAGCTCGGGGCTGTCGGGGGCAGAGAGAGAACCCCCCTCCGCCCTTTCCCTTCAGGTTCTTAGGGCTGGCCAAATCCTTCCCAAGACAGCTTGTCTGGAGAAAATCAGACCCAGCTGAAGAACATGTGTCCATGGGGGAAACCCGGGAAACTGAGTCTCCCCACACAATAGCAGAGATTCTCATCTTGCATCCTCTCCTGAGCTAATGACAAAGGTGGATGTCCCGGGTGGGTGGGCCTGTGGAATGGGAGAGGGGAGGAAGTCTATTGTCATGCAGAGGGACATGGAAAGACTTGTCTGAAGCTTATCCCCTGCACTGGGGTCAGGTCGGGAAGGGACGGCACAGAGGTGAGCAGGAACCAACCGGCCTCTCTGTGGTGGGGCTGGCCCCGGGGCAGGCGTGGGGGTGATGGCTGGAAGTGGGATGGCGCGTGAGTTGGCACCAGCCAGCGGTGGAGGCAGAGACTCAGAGGTCAGGGATCTCTCTCTCTGTCTCTGTCTCTCTCTCTCTCCCTCAGGGAGCTGAGGAGAGTAAGGTGGCGCCCCCTGCCCACCTCGCCTACCTCTCCATGGGCCCTTCTTTCTCTGGCCGCTCCGGGAGCCCTGCGGGCTTGGGTTCAAGCCCCCACACACCGCACAGGCCAAGGGCGCATGCGCGACCGCCGGGGCCTAGGGCTGGCCTCGGGGGGCGGGGGGGTCCTCAGTGAAGGCCCCGCCCTCCCTCCAGGCTCTGACCCAGCTGCAGCTCTTCCATCGCCGCCCTTCTGGCCTCGGCTTCAGCTGTCTCCCTCCCCTCCCCCACTCCCACTCAGCTTGCAGGCCGCTTCCCTGCCTTGAAAGCATGGCTCTGGCCCTGAGGGCCACAGACCTACTGGGCTTCAAGCTCAAGGCTCTGCCTGGGCCTGCTGCTTCGGCCAGGGGCTCATTTTTTCCTGGAAAGACAAAGCCATGGCCTCACCCCACGCCTGCACTTTGCCACGGCAGGCAGCCCAGATGTAGGAAAGGCTCTGTGGAGTCAGAAGTGCCGAGACAGGCAGATGGCACCAGAGGGTTTGGGGGCCAGGGCGCAACTGGGCTAGCCCCTCCTCCCGGGAGTCGGGGAGGCCCGGCCTTCCTAGTGCCCAGGCCACGGCTCCGGGGAGAAACCCGCCATGGAGGGCACGCGGGAGGCCCTCTGCCTGAGGTGGCAGGTGTCACGCCAGGGCCACTGCAAGCCTGGCTCGGCTTGCCTGCTTTCTCCAAAGGAGGCTGGCCGACCAGCCGAACCTGGCACCTGGGCCAGGCCCCTTCCAAGGGGACGAGTTCCAGAGGATAGAGCCCTGGGGGCGGCTGCCAAGTCTCCTGGGGCGTGTGCTGGGCCCCCGTCAGAGGAGGAAGCAGCCTGGTAAACGGTGTGCCAGGCCTGAGATCTGGAGGCCTCCCACAGCCGGGTCCCTGTCCTGCCCAGGCCCCCCGAGGGAGGACGATGGTCGGGCAGTGGCGAGCGGGGTGGGGCTGGCGCCGAGCCTGCCCTTGGATGCCCCGGGGAAGGGCGCCGGGGGATGGGCTGCCCCTGGCCAGGTCTGAGGGACCGACCCAGCTCGGGGCTGTCGGGGGCAGAGAGAGAACCCCCCTCCGCCCTTTCCCTTCAGGTTCTTAGGGCTGGCCAAATCCTTCCCAAGACAGCTTGTCTGGAGAAAATCAGACCCAGCTGAAGAACATGTGTCCATGGGGGAAACCCGGGAAACTGAGTCTCCCCACACAATAGCAGAGATTCTCATCTTGCATCCTCTCCTGAGCTAATGACAAAGGTGGATGTCCCGGGTGGGTGGGCCTGTGGAATGGGAGAGGGGAGGAAGTCTATTGTCATGCAGAGGGACATGGAAAGACTTGTCTGAAGCTTATCCCCTGCACTGGGGTCAGGTCGGGAAGGGACGGCACAGAGGTTAGCAGGAACCAACCGGCCTCTCTGTGGTGGGGCTGGCCCCGGGGCAGGCGTGGGGGTGATGGCTGGAAGTGGGATGGCGCGTGAGTTGGCACCAGCCAGCGGTGGAGGCAGAGACTCAGAGGTCAGGGATCTCTCTCTCTGTCTCTGTCTCTGTCTCTCTCCCTCAGGGAGCTGAGGAGAGTAAGGTGGCGCCCCCTGCCCACCTCGCCTACCTCTCCATGGGCCCTTCTTTCTCTGGCCGCTCCGGGAGCCCTGCGGGCTTGGGTTCAAGCCCCCACACACCGCACAGGCCAAGGGCGCATGCGCGACCGCCGGGGCCTAGGGCTGGCCTCGGGGGGCGGGGGGGTCCTCAGTGAAGGCCCCGCCCTCCCTCCAGGCTCTGACCCAGCTGCAGCTCTTCCATCGCCGCCCTTCTGGCCTCGGCTTCAGCTGTCTCCCTCCCCTCCCCCACTCCCACTCAGCTTGCAGGCCGCTTCCCTGCCTTGAAAGCATGGCTCTGGCCCTGAGGGCCACAGACCTACTGGGCTTCAAGCTCAAGGCTCTGCCTGGGCCTGCTGCTTCGGCCAGGGGCTCATTTTTTCCTGGAAAGACAAAGCCATGGCCTCACCCCACGGCTGCACTTTGCCACGGCAGGCAGCCCAGATGTAGGAAAGGCTCTGTGGAGTCAGAAGTGCCGAGACAGGCAGATGGCACCAGAGGGTTTGTGGGCCAGGGCGCAACTGGGCTAGCCCCTCCTCCCGGGAGTCGGGGAGGCCCGGCCTTCCTAGTGCCCAGGCCACGACTCCGGGGAGAAACCCGCCACGGAGGGCCCGCGGGAGGCCCTCTGCCTGAGGTGGCAGGTGTCACGCCAGGGCCACTGCAAGCCTGGCTCGGCTTGCCTGCTTTCTCCAAAGGAGGCTGGCCGACCAGCCGAACCTGGCACCTGGGCCAGGCCCCTTCCAAGGGGACGAGTTCCAGAGGATAGAGCCCTGGGGGCGGCTGCCAAGTCTCCTGGGGCGTGTGTTGGGCCCCCGTCAGAGGAGGAAGCAGCCTGGTAAACGGTGTGCCAGGCCTGAGATCTGGAGGCCTCCCACAGCCGGGTCCCTGTCCTGCCCAGGCCCCCCGAGGGAGGACGATGGTCGGGCAGTGGCGAGCGGGGTGGGGCTGGCGCCGAGCCTGCCCTTGGATGCCCCGGGGAAGGGCGCCGGGGGATGGGCTGCCCCTGGCCAGGTCTGAGGGACCGACCCAGCTCGGGGCTGTCGGGGGCAGAGAGAGAACCCCCCTCCGCCCTTTCCCTTCAGGTTCTTAGGGCTGGCCAAATCCTTCCCAAGACAGCTTGTCTGGAGAAAATCAGACCCAGCTGAAGAACATGTGTCCATGGGGGAAACCCGGGAAACTGAGTCTCCCCACACAATAGCAGAGATTCTCATCTTGCATCCTCTCCTGAGCTAATGACAAAGGTGGATGTCCCGGGTGGGTGGGCCTGTGGAATGGGAGAGGGGAGGAAGTCTATTGTCATGCAGAGGGACATGGAAAGACTTGTCTGAAGCTTATCCCCTGCACTGGGGTCAGGTCGGGAAGGGACGGCACAGAGGTGAGCAGGAACCAACCGGCCTCTCTGTGGTGGGGCTGGCCCCGGGGCAGGCGTGGGGGTGATGGCTGGAAGTGGGATGGCGCGTGAGTTGGCACCAGCCAGCGGTGGAGGCAGAGACTCAGAGGTCAGGGATCTCTCTCTCTGTCTCTGTCTCTCTCTCTCTCCCTCAGGGAGCTGAGGAGAGTAAGGTGGCGCCCCCTGCCCACCTCGCCTACCTCTCCATGGGCCCTTCTTTCTCTGGCCGCTCCGGGAGCCCTGCGGGCTTGGGTTCAAGCCCCCACACACCGCACAGGCCAAGGGCGCATGCGCGACCGCCGGGGCCTAGGGCTGGCCTCGGGGGGCGGGGGGGTCCTCAGTGAAGGCCCCGCCCTCCCTCCAGGCTCTGACCCAGCTGCAGCTCTTCCATCGCCGCCCTTCTGGCCTCGGCTTCAGCTGTCTCCCTCCCCTCCCCCACTCCCACTCAGCTTGCAGGCCGCTTCCCTGCCTTGAAAGCATGGCTCTGGCCCTGAGGGCCACAGACCTACTGGGCTTCAAGCTCAAGGCTCTGCCTGGGCCTGCTGCTTCGGCCAGGGGCTCATTTTTTCCTGGAAAGACAAAGCCATGGCCTCACCCCACGCCTGCACTTTGCCACGGCAGGCAGCCCAGATGTAGGAAAGGCTCTGTGGAGTCAGAAGTGCCGAGACAGGCAGATGGCACCAGAGGGTTTGGGGGCCAGGGCGCAACTGGGCTAGCCCCTCCTCCCGGGAGTCGGGGAGGCCCGGCCTTCCTAGTGCCCAGGCCACGGCTCCGGGGAGAAACCCGCCACGGAGGGCCCGCGGGAGGCCCTCTGCCTGAGGTGGCAGGTGTCACGCCAGGGCCACTGCAAGCCTGGCTCGGCTTGCCTGCTTTCTCCAAAGGAGGCTGGCCGACCAGCCGAACCTGGCACCTGGGCCAGGCCCCTTCCAAGGGGACGAGTTCCAGAGGATAGAGCCCTGGGGGCGGCTGCCAAGTCTCCTGGGGCGTGTGCTGGGCCCCCGTCAGAGGAGGAAGCAGCCTGGTAAACGGTGTGCCAGGCCTGAGATCTGGAGGCCTCCCACAGCCGGGTCCCTGTCCTGCCCAGGCCCCCCGAGGGAGGACGATGGTCGGGCAGTGGCGAGCGGGGTGGGGCTGGCGCCGAGCCTGCCCTTGGATGCCCCGGGGAAGGGCGCCGGGGGATGGGCTGCCCCTGGCCAGGTCTGAGGGACCGACCCAGCTCGGGGCTGTCGGGGGCAGAGAGAGAACCCCCCTCCGCCCTTTCCCTTCAGGTTCTTAGGGCTGGCCAAATCCTTCCCAAGACAGCTTGTCTGGAGAAAATCAGACCCAGCTGAAGAACATGTGTCCATGGGGGAAACCCGGGAAACTGAGTCTCCCCACACAATAGCAGAGATTCTCATCTTGCATCCTCTCCTGAGCTAATGACAAAGGTGGATGTCCCGGGTGGGTGGGCCTGTGGAATGGGAGAGGGGAGGAAGTCTATTGTCATGCAGAGGGACATGGAAAGACTTGTCTGAAGCTTATCCCCTGCACTGGGGTCAGGTCGGGAAGGGACGGCACAGAGGTGAGCAGGAACCAACCGGCCTCTCTGTGGTGGGGCTGGCCCCGGGGCAGGCGTGGGGGTGATGGCTGGAAGTGGGATGGCGCGTGAGTTGGCACCAGCCAGCGGTGGAGGCAGAGACTCAGAGGTCAGGGATCTCTCTCTCTGTCTCTGTCTCTCTCTCTCTCCCTCAGGGAGCTGAGGAGAGTAAGGTGGCGCCCCCTGCCCACCTCGCCTACCTCTCCATGGGCCCTTCTTTCTCTGGCCGCTCCGGGAGCCCTGCGGGCTTGGGTTCAAGCCCCCACACACCGCACAGGCGAAGGGCGCATGCGCGACCGCCGGGGCCTAGGGCTGGCCTCGGGGGGCGGGGGGGTCCTCAGTGAAGGCCCCGCCCTCCCTCCAGGCTCTGACCCAGCTGCAGCTCTTCCATCGCCGCCCTTCTGGCCTCGGCTTCAGCTGTCTCCCTCCCCTCCCCCACTCCCACTCAGCTTGCAGGCCGCTTCCCTGCCTTGAAAGCATGGCTCTGGCCCTGAGGGCCACAGACCTACTGGGCTTCAAGCTCAAGGCTCTGCCTGGGCCTGCTGCTTCGGCCAGGGGCTCATTTTTTCCTGGAAAGACAAAGCCATGGCCTCACCCCACGCCTGCACTTTGCCACGGCAGGCAGCCCAGATGTAGGAAAGGCTCTGTGGAGTCAGAAGTGCCGAGACAGGCAGATGGCACCAGAGGGTTTGGGGGCCAGGGCGCAACTGGGCTAGCCCCTCCTCCCGGGAGTCGGGGAGGCCCGGCCTTCCTAGTGCCCAGGCCACGGCTCCGGGGAGAAACCCGCCATGGAGGGCCCGCGGGAGGCCCTCTGCCTGAGGTGGCAGGTGTCACGCCAGGGCCACTGCAAGCCTGGCTCGGCTTGCCTGCTTTCTCCAAAGGAGGCTGGCCGACCAGCCGAACCTGGCACCTGGGCCAGGCCCCTTCCAAGGGGACGAGTTCCAGAGGATAGAGCCCTGGGGGCGGCTGCCAAGTCTCCTGGGGCGTGTGCTGGGCCCCCGTCAGAGGAGGAAGCAGCCTGGTAAACGGTGTGCCAGGCCTGAGATCTGGAGGCCTCCCACAGCCGGGTCCCTGTCCTGCCCAGGCCCCCCGAGGGAGGACGATGGTCGGGCAGTGGCGAGCGGGGTGGGGCTGGCGCCGAGCCTGCCCTTGGATGCCCCGGGGAAGGGCGCCGTGGGATGGGCTGCCCCTGGCCAGGTCTGAGGGAACGACCCAGCTCGGGGCTGTCGGGGGCAGAGAGAGAACCCCCCTCCGCCCTTTCCCTTCAGGTTCTTAGGGCTGGCCAAATCCTTCCCAAGACAGCTTGTCTGGAGAAAATCAGACCCAGCTGAAGAACATGTGTCCATGGGGGAAACCCGGGCAACTGAGTCTCCCCACACAATAGCAGAGATTCTCATCTTGCATCCTCTCCTGAGCTAATGACAAAGGTGGATGTCCCGGGTGGGTGGGCCTGTGGAATGGGAGAGGGGAGGAAGTCTATTGTCATGCAGAGGGACATGGAAAGACTTGTCTGAAGCTTATCCCCTGCACTGGGGTCAGGTCGGGAAGGGACGGCACAGAGGTGAGCAGGAACCAACCGGCCTCTCTGTGGTGGGGCTGGCCCCGGGGCAGGCGTGGGGGTGATGGCTGGAAGTGGGATGGCGCGTGAGTTGGCACCAGCCAGCGGTGGAGGCAGAGACTCAGAGGTCAGGGATCTCTCTCTCTGTCTCTGTCTCTCTCTCTCTCCCTCAGGGAGCTGAGGAGAGTAAGGTGGCGCCCCCTGCCCACCTCGCCTACCTCTCCATGGGCCCTTCTTTCTCTGGCCGCTCCGGGAGCCCTGCGGGCTTGGGTTCAAGCCCCCACACACCGCACAGGCCAAGGGCGCATGCGCGACCGCCGGGGCCTAGGGCTGGCCTCGGGGGGCGGGGGGGTCCTCAGTGAAGGCCCCGCCCTCCCTCCAGGCTCTGACCCAGCTGCAGCTCTTCCATCGCCGCCCTTCTGGCCTCGGCTTCAGCTGTCTCCCTCCCCTCCCCCACTCCCACTCAGCTTGCAGGCCGCTTCCCTGCCTTGAAAGCATGGCTCTGGCCCTGAGGGCCACAGACCTACTGGGCTTCAAGCTCAAGGCTCTGCCTGGGCCTGCTGCTTCGGCCGGGGGCTCATTTTTTCCTGGAAAGACAAAGCCATGGCCTCACCCCACGCCTGCACTTTGCCACGGCAGGCAGCCCAGATGTAGGAAAGGCTCTGTGGAGTCAGAAGTGCCGAGACAGGCAGATGGCACCAGAGGGTTTGGGGGCCAGGGCGCAACTGGGCTAGCCCCTCCTCCCGGGAGTCGGGGAGGCCCGGCCTTCCTAGTGCCCAGGCCACGGCTCCGGGGAGAAACCCGCCATGGAGGGCCCGCGGGAGGCCCTCTGCCTGAGGTGGCAGGTGTCACGCCAGGGCCACTGCAAGCCTGGCTCGGCTTGCCTGCTTTCTCCAAAGGAGGCTGGCCGACCAGCCGAACCTGGCACCTGGGCCAGGCCCCTTCCAAGGGGACGAGTTCCAGAGGATAGAGCCCTGGGGGCGGCTGCCAAGTCTCCTGGGGCGTGTGCTGGGCCCCCGTCAGAGGAGGAAGCAGCCTGGTAAACGGTGTGCCAGGCCTGAGATCTGGAGGCCTCCCACAGCCGGGTCCCTGTCCTGCCCAGGCCCCCCGAGGGAGGACGATGGTCGGGCAGTGGCGAGCGGGGTGGGGCTGGCGCCGAGCCTGCCCTTGGATGCCCCGGGGAAGGGCGCCGTGGGATGGGCTGCCCCTGGCCAGGTCTGAGGGACCGACCCAGCTCGGGGCTGTCGGGGGCAGAGAGAGAACCCCCCTCCGCCCTTTCCCTTCAGGTTCTTAGGGCTGGCCAAATCCTTCCCAAGACAGCTTGTCTGGAGAAAATCAGACCCAGCTGAAGAACATGTGTCCATGGGGGAAACCCGGGCAACTGAGTCTCCCCACACAATAGCAGAGATTCTCATCTTGCATCCTCTCCTGAGCTAATGACAAAGGTGGATGTCCCGGGTGGGTGGGCCTGTGGAATGGGAGAGGGGAGGAAGTCTATTGTCATGCAGAGGGACATGGAAAGACTTGTCTGAAGCTTATCCCCTGCACTGGGGTCAGGTCGGGAAGGGACGGCACAGAGGTGAGCAGGAACCAACCGGCCTCTCTGTGGTGGGGCTGGCCCCGGGGCAGGCGTGGGGGTGATGGCTGGAAGTGGGATGGCGCGTGAGTTGGCACCAGCCAGCGGTGGAGGCAGAGACTCAGAGGTCAGGGATCTCTCTCTCTGTCTCTGTCTCTCTCTCTCTCCCTCAGGGAGCTGAGGAGAGTAAGGTGGCGCCCCCTGCCCACCTCGCCTACCTCTCCATGGGCCCTTCTTTCTCTGGCCGCTCCGGGAGCCCTGCGGGCTTGGGTTCAAGCCCCCACACACCGCACAGGCCAAGGGCGCATGCGCGACCGCCGGGGCCTAGGGCTGGCCTCGGGGGGCGGGGGGGTCCTCAGTGAAGGCCCCGCCCTCCCTCCAGGCTCTGACCCAGCTGCAGCTCTTCCATCGCCGCCCTTCTGGCCTCGGCTTCAGCTGTCTCCCTCCCCTCCCCCACTCCCACTCAGCTTGCAGGCCGCTTCCCTGCCTTGAAAGCATGGCTCTGGCCCTGAGGGCCACAGACCTACTGGGCTTCAAGCTCAAGGCTCTGCCTGGGCCTGCTGCTTCGGCCAGGGGCTCATTTTTTCCTGGAAAGACAAAGCCATGGCCTCACCCCACGCCTGCACTTTGCCACGGCAGGCAGCCCAGATGTAGGAAAGGCTCTGTGGAGTCAGAAGTGCCGAGACAGGCAGATGGCACCAGAGGGTTTGGGGGCCAGGGCGCAACTGGGCTAGCCCCTCCTCCCGGGAGTCGGGGAGGCCCGGCCTTCCTAGTGCCCAGGCCACGGCTCCGGGGAGAAACCCGCCACGGAGGGCCCGCGGGAGGCCCTCTGCCTGAGGTGGCAGGTGTCACGCCAGGGCCACTGCAAGCCTGGCTCGGCTTGCCTGCTTTCTCCAAAGGAGGCTGGCCGACCAGCCGAACCTGGCACCTGGGCCAGGCCCCTTCCAAGGGGACGAGTTCCAGAGGATAGAGCCCTGGGGGCGGCTGCCAAGTCTCCTGGGGCGTGTGCTGGGCCCCCGTCAGAGGAGGAAGCAGCCTGGTAAACGGTGTGCCAGGCCTGAGATCTGGAGGCCTCCCACACCCGGGTCCCTGTCCTGCCCAGGCCCCCCGAGGGAGGACGATGGTCGGGCAGTGGCGAGCGGGGTGGGGCTGGCGCCGAGCCTGCCCTTGGATGCCCCGGGGAAGGGCGCCGTGGGATGGGCTGCCCCTGGCCAGGTCTGAGGGAACGACCCAGCTCGGGGCTGTCGGGGGCAGAGAGAGAACCCCCCTCCGCCCTTTCCCTTCAGGTTCTTAGGGCTGGCCAAATCCTTCCCAAGACAGCTTGTCTGGAGAAAATCAGACCCAGCTGAAGAACATGTGTCCATGGGGGAAACCCGGGCAACTGAGTCTCCCCACACAATAGCAGAGATTCTCATCTTGCATCCTCTCCTGAGCTAATGACAAAGGTGGATGTCCCGGGTGGGTGGGCCTGTGGAATGGGAGAGGGGAGGAAGTCTATTGTCATGCAGAGGGACATGGAAAGACTTGTCTGAAGCTTATCCCCTGCACTGGGGTCAGGTCGGGAAGGGACGGCACAGAGGTGAGCAGGAACCAACCGGCCTCTCTGTGGTGGGGCTGGCCCCGGGGCAGGCGTGGGGGTGATGGCTGGAAGTGGGATGGCGCGTGAGTTGGCACCAGCCAGCGGTGGAGGCAGAGACTCAGAGGTCAGGGATCTCTCTCTCTGTCTCTGTCTCTCTCTCTCTCCCTCAGGGAGCTGAGGAGAGTAAGGTGGCGCCCCCTGCCCACCTCGCCTACCTCTCCATGGGCCCTTCTTTCTCTGGCCGCTCCGGGAGCCCTGCGGGCTTGGGTTCAAGCCCCCACACACCGCACAGGCCAAGGGCGCATGCGCGACCGCCGGGGCCTAGGGCTGGCCTCGGGGGGCGGGGGGGTCCTCAGTGAAGGCCCCGCCCTCCCTCCAGGCTCTGACCCAGCTGCAGCTCTTCCATCGCCGCCCTTCTGGCCTCGGCTTCAGCTGTCTCCCTCCCCTCCCCCACTCCCACTCAGCTTGCAGGCCGCTTCCCTGCCTTGAAAGCATGGCTCTGGCCCTGAGGGCCACAGACCTACTGGGCTTCAAGCTCAAGGCTCTGCCTGGGCCTGCTGCTTCGGCCAGGGGCTCATTTTTTCCTGGAAAGACAAAGCCTTGGCCTCACCCCACGCCTGCACTTTGCCACGGCAGGCAGCCCAGATGTAGGAAAGGCTCTGTGGAGTCAGAAGTGCCGAGACAGGCAGATGGCACCAGAGGGTTTGGGGGCCAGGGCGCAACTGGGCTAGCCCCTCCTCCCGGGAGTCGGGGAGGCCCGGCCTTCCTAGTGCCCAGGCCACGGCTCCGGGGAGAAACCCGCCATGGAGGGCCCGCGGGAGGCCCTCTGCCTGAGGTGGCAGGTGTCACGCCAGGGCCACTGCAAGCCTGGCTCGGCTTGCCTGCTTTCTCCAAAGGAGGCTGGCCGACCAGCCGAACCTGGCACCTGGGCCAGGCCCCTTCCAAGGGGACGAGTTCCAGAGGATAGAGCCCTGGGGGCGGCTGCCAAGTCTCCTGGGGTGTGTGCTGGGCCCCCGTCAGAGGAGGAATCAGCCTGGTAAATGGTGTGCCAGGCCTGAGAACTGGAGGCCTCCCACACCCGGGTCCCTGTCCTGCCCAGGCCCCCCGAGGGAGGACGATGGTCGGGCAGTGGCGAGCGGGGTGGGGCTGGCGCCGAGCCTGCCCTTGGATGCCCCGGGGAAGGGCGCCGGGGGATGGGCTGCCCCTGGCCAGGTCTGAGGGACCGACCCAGCTCGGGGCTGTCGGGGGCAGAGAGAGAACCCCCCTCCGCCCTTTCCCTTCAGGTTCTTAGGGCTGGCCAAATCCTTCCCAAGACAGCTTGTCTGGAGAAAATCAGACCCAGCTGAAGAACATGTGTCCATGGGGGAAACCCGGGAAACTGAGTCTCCCCACACAATAGCAGAGATTCTCATCTTGCATCCTCTCCTGAGCTAATGACAAAGGTGGATGTCCCGGGTGGGTGGGCCTGTGGAATGGGAGAGGGGAGGAAGTCTATTGTCATGCAGAGGGACATGGAAAGACTTGTCTGAAGCTTATCCCCTGCACTGGGGTCAGGTCGGGAAGGGACGGCACAGAGGTGAGCAGGAACCAACCGGCCTCTCTGTGGTGGGGCTGGCCCCGGGGCAGGCGTGGGGGTGATGGCTGGAAGTGGGATGGCGCGTGAGTTGGCACCAGCCAGCGGTGGAGGCAGAGACTCAGAGGTCAGGGATCTCTCTCTCTGTCTCTGTCTCTCTCTCTCTCCCTCAGGGAGCTGAGGAGAGTAAGGTGGCGCCCCCTGCCCACCTCGCCTACCTCTCCATGGGCCCTTCTTTCTCTGGCCGCTCCGGGAGCCCTGCGGGCTTGGGTTCAAGCCCCCACACACCGCACAGGCCAAGGGCGCATGCGCGACCGCCGGGGCCTAGGGCTGGCCTCGGGGGGCGGGGGGGTCCTCAGTGAAGGCCCCGCCCTCCCTCCAGGCTCTGACCCAGCTGCAGCTCTTCCATCGCCGCCCTTCTGGCCTCGGCTTCAGCTGTCTCCCTCCCCTCCCCCACTCCCACTCAGCTTGCAGGCCGCTTCCCTGCCTTGAAAGCATGGCTCTGGCCCTGAGGGCCACAGACCTACTGGGCTTCAAGCTCAAGGCTCTGCCTGGGCCTGCTGCTTCGGCCAGGGGCTCATTTTTTCCTGGAAAGACAAAGCCTTGGCCTCACCCCACGCCTGCACTTTGCCACGGCAGGCAGCCCAGATGTAGGAAAGGCTCTGTGGAGTCAGAAGTGCCGAGACAGGCAGATGGCACCAGAGGGTTTGGGGGCCAGGGCGCAACTGGGCTAGCCCCTCCTCCCGGGAGTCGGGGAGGCCCGGCCTTCCTAGTGCCCAGGCCACGGCTCCGGGGAGAAACCCGCCATGGAGGGCCCGCGGGAGGCCCTCTGCCTGAGGTGGCAGGTGTCACGCCAGGGCCACTGCAAGCCTGGCTCGGCTTGCCTGCTTTCTCCAAAGGAGGCTGGCCGACCAGCCGAACCTGGCACCTGGGCCAGGCCCCTTCCAAGGGGACGAGTTCCAGAGGATAGAGCCCTGGGGGCGGCTGCCAAGTCTCCTGGGGCGTGTGCTGGGCCCCCGTCAGAGGAGGAAGCAGCCTGGTAAACGGTGTGCCAGGCCTGAGATCTGGAGGCCTCCCACAGCCGGGTCCCTGTCCTGCCCAGGCCCCCCGAGGGAGGACGATGGTCGGGCAGTGGCGAGCGGGGTGGGGCTGGCGCCGAGCCTGCCCTTGGATGCCCCGGGGAAGGGCGCCGGGGGATGGGCTGCCCCTGGCCAGGTCTGAGGGACCGACCCAGCTCGGGGCTGTCGGGGGCAGAGAGAGAACCCCCCTCCGCCCTTTCCCTTCAGGTTCTTAGGGCTGGCCAAATCCTTCCCAAGACAGCTTGTCTGGAGAAAATCAGACCCAGCTGAAGAACATGTGTCCATGGGGGAAACCCGGGAAACTGAGTCTCCCCACACAATAGCAGAGATTCTCATCTTGCATCCTCTCCTGAGCTAATGACAAAGGTGGATGTCCCGGGTGGGTGGGCCTGTGGAATGGGAGAGGGGAGGAAGTCTATTGTCATGCAGAGGGACATGGAAAGACTTGTCTGAAGCTTATCCCCTGCACTGGGGTCAGGTCGGGAAGGGACGGCACAGAGGTGAGCAGGAACCAACCGGCCTCTCTGTGGTGGGGCTGGCCCCGGGGCAGGCGTGGGGGTGATGGCTGGAAGTGGGATGGCGCGTGAGTTGGCACCAGCCAGCGGTGGAGGCAGAGACTCAGAGGTCAGGGATCTCTCTCTCTGTCTCTGTCTCTGTCTCTCTCCCTCAGGGAGCTGAGGAGAGTAAGGTGGCGCCCCCTGCCCACCTCGCCTACCTCTCCATGGGCCCTTCTTTCTCTGGCCGCTCCGGGAGCCCTGCGGGCTTGGGTTCAAGCCCCCACACACCGCACAGGCCAAGGGCGCATGCGCGACCGCCGGGGCCTAGGGCTGGCCTCGGGGGGCGGGGGGGTCCTCAGTGAAGGCCCCGCCCTCCCTCCAGGCTCTGACCCAGCTGCAGCTCTTCCATCGCCGCCCTTCTGGCCTCGGCTTCAGCTGTCTCCCTCCCCTCCCCCACTCCCACTCAGCTTGCAGGCCGCTTCCCTGCCTTGAAAGCATGGCTCTGGCCCTGAGGGCCACAGACCTACTGGGCTTCAAGCTCAAGGCTCTGCCTGGGCCTGCTGCTTCGGCCAGGGGCTCATTTTTTCCTGGAAAGACAAAGCCATGGCCTCACCCCACGCCTGCACTTTGCCACGGCAGGCAGCCCAGATGTAGGAAAGGCTCTGTGGAGTCAGAAGTGCCGAGACAGGCAGATGGCACCAGAGGGTTTGGGGGCCAGGGCGCAACTGGGCTAGCCCCTCCTCCCGGGAGTCGGGGAGGCCCGGCCTTCCTAGTGCCCAGGCCACGGCTCCGGGGAGAAACCCGCCATGGAGGGCCCGCGGGAGGCCCTCTGCCTGAGGTGGCAGGTGTCACGCCAGGGCCACTGCAAGCCTGGCTCGGCTTGCCTGCTTTCTCCAAAGGAGGCTGGCCGACCAGCCGAACCTGGCACCTGGGCCAGGCCCCTTCCAAGGGGACGAGTTCCAGAGGATAGAGCCCTGGGGGCGGCTGCCAAGTCTCCTGGGGCGTGTGCTGGGCCCCCGTCAGAGGAGGAAGCAGCCTGGTAAACGGTGTGCCAGGCCTGAGATCTGGAGGCCTCCCACAGCCGGGTCCCTGTCCTGCCCAGGCCCCCCGAGGGAGGACGATGGTCGGGCAGTGGCGAGCGGGGTGGGGCTGGCGCCGAGCCTGCCCTTGGATGCCCCGGGGAAGGGCGCCGGGGGATGGGCTGCCCCTGGCCAGGTCTGAGGGACCGACCCAGCTCGGGGCTGTCGGGGGCAGAGAGAGAACCCCCCTCCGCCCTTTCCCTTCAGGTTCTTAGGGCTGGCCAAATCCTTCCCAAGACAGCTTGTCTGGAGAAAATCAGACCCAGCTGAAGAACATGTGTCCATGGGGGAAACCCGGGAAACTGAGTCTCCCCACACAATAGCAGAGATTCTCATCTTGCATCCTCTCCTGAGCTAATGACAAAGGTGGATGTCCCGGGTGGGTGGGCCTGTGGAATGGGAGAGGGGAGGAAGTCTATTGTCATGCAGAGGGACATGGAAAGACTTGTCTGAAGCTTATCCCCTGCACTGGGGTCAGGTCGGGAAGGGACGGCACAGAGGTGAGCAGGAACCAACCGGCCTCTCTGTGGTGGGGCTGGCCCCGGGGCAGGCGTGGGGGTGATGGCTGGAAGTGGGATGGCGCGTGAGTTGGCACCAGCCAGTGGTGGAGGCAGAGACTCAGAGGTCAGGGATCTCTCTCTCTGTCTCTGTCTCTCTCTCTCTCCCTCAGGGAGCTGAGGAGAGTAAGGTGGCGCCCCCTGCCCACCTCGCCTACCTCTCCATGGGCCCTTCTTTCTCTGGCCGCTCCGGGAGCCCTGCGGGCTTGGGTTCAAGCCCCCACACACCGCACAGGCCAAGGGCGCATGCGCGACCGCCGGGGCCTAGGGCTGGCCTCGGGGGGCGGGGGGGTCCTCAGTGAAGGCCCCGCCCTCCCTCCAGGCTCTGACCCAGCTGCAGCTCTTCCATCGCCGCCCTTCTGGCCTCGGCTTCAGCTGTCTCCCTCCCCTCCCCCACTCCCACTCAGCTTGCAGGCCGCTTCCCTGCCTTGAAAGCATGGCTCTGGCCCTGAGGGCCACAGACCTACTGGGCTTCAAGCTCAAGGCTCTGCCTGGGCCTGCTGCTTCGGCCAGGGGCTCATTTTGTCCTGGAAAGACAAAGCCATGGCCTCACCCCACGCCTGCACTTTGCCACGGCAGGCAGCCCAGATGTAGGAAAGGCTCTGTGGAGTCAGAAGTGCCGAGACAGGCAGATGGCACCAGAGGGTTTGGGGGCCAGGGCGCAACTGGGCTAGCCCCTCCTCCCGGGAGTCGGGGAGGCACGGCCTTCCTAGTGCCCAGGCCACGGCTCCAGGGAGAAACCCGCCACGGAGGGCCCGCGGGAGGCCCTCTGCCTGAGGTGGCAGGTGTCACGCCAGGGCCACTGCAAGCCTGGCTCGGCTTGCCTGCTTTCTCCAAAGGAGGCTGGCCGACCAGCCGAACCTGGCACCTGGGCCAGGCCCCTTCCAAGGGGACGAGTTCCAGAGGATAGAGCCCTGGGGGCGGCTGCCAAGTCTCCTGGGGCGTGTGCTGGGCCCCCGTCAGAGGAGGAAGCAGCCTGGTAAACGGTGTGCCAGGCCTGAGATCTGGAGGCCTCCCACAGCCGGGTCCCTGTCCTGCCCAGGCCCCCCGAGGGAGGACGATGGTCGGGCAGTGGCGAGCGGGGTGGGGCTGGCGCCGAGCCTGCCCTTGGATGCCCCGGGGAAGGGCGCCGTGGGATGGGCTGCCCCTGGCCAGGTCTGAGGGACCGACCCAGCTCGGGGCTGTCGGGGGCAGAGAGAGAACCCCCCTCCGCCCTTTCCCTTCAGGTTCTTAGGGCTGGCCAAATCCTTCCCAAGACAGCTTGTCTGGAGAAAATCAGACCCAGCTGAAGAACATGTGTCCATGGGGGAAACCCGGGCAACTGAGTCTCCCCACACAATAGCAGAGATTCTCATCTTGCATCCTCTCCTGAGCTAATGACAAAGGTGGATGTCCCGGGTGGGTGGGCCTGTGGAATGGGAGAGGGGAGGAAGTCTATTGTCATGCAGAGGGACATGGAAAGACTTGTCTGAAGCTTATCCCCTGCACTGGGGTCAGGTCGGGAAGGGACGGCACAGAGGTGAGCAGGAACCAACCGGCCTCTCTGTGGTGGGGCTGGCCCCGGGGCAGGCGTGGGGGTGATGGCTGGAAGTGGGATGGCGCGTGAGTTGGCACCAGCCAGCGGTGGAGGCAGAGACTCAGAGGTCAGGGATCTCTCTCTCTGTCTCTGTCTCTCTCTCTCTCCCTCAGGGAGCTGAGGAGAGTAAGGTGGCGCCCCCTGCCCACCTCGCCTACCTCTCCATGGGCCCTTCTTTCTCTGGCCGCTCCGGGAGCCCTGCGGGCTTGGGTTCAAGCCCCCACACACCGCACAGGCCAAGGGCGCATGCGCGACCGCCGGGGCCTAGGGCTGGCCTCGGGGGGCGGGGGGGTCCTCAGTGAAGGCCCCGCCCTCCCTCCAGGCTCTGACCCAGCTGCAGCTCTTCCATCGCCGCCCTTCTGGCCTCGGCTTCAGCTGTCTCCCTCCCCTCCCCCACTCCCACTCAGCTTGCAGGCCGCTTCCCTGCCTTGAAAGCATGGCTCTGGCCCTGAGGGCCACAGACCTACTGGGCTTCAAGCTCAAGGCTCTGCCTGGGCCTGCTGCTTCGGCCAGGGGCTCATTTTTTCCTGGAAAGACAAAGCCTTGGCCTCACCCCACGCCTGCACTTTGCCACGGCAGGCAGCCCAGATGTAGGAAAGGCTCTGTGGAGTCAGAAGTGCCGAGACAGGCAGATGGCACCAGAGGGTTTGGGGGCCAGGGCGCAACTGGGCTAGCCCCTCCTCCCGGGAGTCGGGGAGGCCCGGCCTTCCTAGTGCCCAGGCCACGGCTCCGGGGAGAAACCCGCCACGGAGGGCCCGCGGGAGGCCCTCTGCCTGAGGTGGCAGGTGTCACGCCAGGGCCACTGCAAGCCTGGCTCGGCTTGCCTGCTTTCTCCAAAGGAGGCTGGCCGACCAGCCGAACCTGGCACCTGGGCCAGGCCCCTTCCAAGGGGACGAGTTCCAGAGGATAGAGCCCTGGGGGCGGCTGCCAAGTCTCCTGGGGCGTGTGCTGGGCCCCCGTCAGAGGAGGAAGCAGCCTGGTAAACGGTGTGCCAGGCCTGAGATCTGGAGGCCTCCCACAGCCGGGTCCCTGTCCTGCCCAGGCCCCCCGAGGGAGGACGATGGTCGGGCAGTGGCGAGCGGGGTGGGGCTGGCGCCGAGCCTGCCCTTGGATGCCCCGGGGAAGGGCGCCGGGGGATGGGCTGCCCCTGGCCAGGTCTGAGGGACCGACCCAGCTCGGGGCTGTCGGGGGCAGAGAGAGAACCCCCCTCCGCCCTTTCCCTTCAGGTTCTTAGGGCTGGCCAAATCCTTCCCAAGACAGCTTGTCTGGAGAAAATCAGACCCAGCTGAAGAACATGTGTCCATGGGGGAAACCCGGGAAACTGAGTCTCCCCACACAATAGCAGAGATTCTCATCTTGCATCCTCTCCTGAGCTAATGACAAAGGTGGATGTCCCGGGTGGGTGGGCCTGTGGAATGGGAGAGGGGAGGAAGTCTATTGTCATGCAGAGGGACATGGAAAGACTTGTCTGAAGCTTATCCCCTGCACTGGGGTCAGGTCGGGAAGGGACGGCACAGAGGTGAGCAGGAACCAACCGGCCTCTCTGTGGTGGGGCTGGCCCCGGGGCAGGCGTGGGGGTGATGGCTGGAAGTGGGATGGCGCGTGAGTTGGCACCAGCCAGCGGTGGAGGCAGAGACTCAGAGGTCAGGGATCTCTCTCTCTGTCTCTGTCTCTCTCTCTCTCCCTCAGGGAGCTGAGGAGAGTAAGGTGGCGCCCCCTGCCCACCTCGCCTACCTCTCCATGGGCCCTTCTTTCTCTGGCCGCTCCGGGAGCCCTGCGGGCTTGGGTTCAAGCCCCCACACACCGCACAGGCCAAGGGCGCATGCGCGACCGCCGGGGCCTAGGGCTGGCCTCGGGGGGCGGGGGGGTCCTCAGTGAAGGCCCCGCCCTCCCTCCAGGCTCTGACCCAGCTGCAGCTCTTCCATCGCCGCCCTTCTGGCCTCGGCTTCAGCTGTCTCCCTCCCCTCCCCCACTCCCACTCAGCTTGCAGGCCGCTTCCCTGCCTTGAAAGCATGGCTCTGGCCCTGAGGGCCGCAGACCTACTGGGCTTCAAGCTCAAGGCTCTGCCTGGGCCTGCTGCTTCGGCCAGGGGCTCATTTTGTCCTGGAAAGACAAAGCCATGGCCTCACCCCACGCCTGCACTTTGCCACGGCAGGCAGCCCAGATGTAGGAAAGGCTCTGTGGAGTCAGAAGTGCCGAGACAGGCAGATGGCACCAGAGGGTTTGGGGGCCAGGGCGCAACTGGGCTAGCCCCTCCTCCCGGGAGTCGGGGAGGCCCGGCCTTCCTAGTGCCCAGGCCACGGCTCCGGGGAGAAACCCGCCACGGAGGGCCCGCGGGAGGCCCTCTGCCTGAGGTGGCAGGTGTCACGCCAGGGCCACTGCAAGCCTGGCTCGGCTTGCCTGCTTTCTCCAAAGGAGGCTGGCCGACCAGCCGAACCTGGCACCTGGGCCAGGCCCCTTCCAAGGGGACGAGTTCCAGAGGATAGAGCCCTGGGGGCGGCTGCCAAGTCTCCTGGGGCGTGTGCTGGGCCCCCGTCAGAGGAGGAAGCAGCCTGGTAAACGGTGTGCCAGGCCTGAGATCTGGAGGCCTCCCACAGCCGGGTCCCTGTCCTGCCCAGGCCCCCCGAGGGAGGACGATGGTCGGGCAGTGGCGAGCGGGGTGGGGCTGGCGCCGAGCCTGCCCTTGGATGCCCCGGGGAAGGGCGCCGGGGGATGGGCTGCCCCTGGCCAGGTCTGAGGGACCGACCCAGCTCGGGGCTGTCGGGGGCAGAGAGAGAACCCCCCTCCGCCCTTTCCCTTCAGGTTCTTAGGGCTGGCCAAATCCTTCCCAAGACAGCTTGTCTGGAGAAAATCAGACCCAGCTGAAGAACATGTGTCCATGGGGGAAACCCGGGAAACTGAGTCTCCCCACACAATAGCAGAGATTCTCATCTTGCATCCTCTCCTGAGCTAATGACAAAGGTGGATGTCCCGGGTGGGTGGGCCTGTGGAATGGGAGAGGGGAGGAAGTCTATTGTCATGCAGAGGGACATGGAAAGACTTGTCTGAAGCTTATCCCCTGCACTGGGGTCAGGTCGGGAAGGGACGGCACAGAGGTGAGCAGGAACCAACCGGCCTCTCTGTGGTGGGGCTGGCCCCGGGGCAGGCGTGGGGGTGATGGCTGGAAGTGGGATGGCGCGTGAGTTGGCACCAGCCAGCGGTGGAGGCAGAGACTCAGAGGTCAGGGATCTCTCTCTCTGTCTCTGTCTCTCTCTCTCTCCCTCAGGGAGCTGAGGAGAGTAAGGTGGCGCCCCCTGCCCACCTCGCCTACCTCTCCATGGGCCCTTCTTTCTCTGGCCGCTCCGGGAGCCCTGCGGGCTTGGGTTCAAGCCCCCACACACCGCACAGGCCAAGGGCGCATGCGCGACCGCCGGGGCCTAGGGCTGGCCTCGGGGGGCGGGGGGGTCCTCAGTGAAGGCCCCGCCCTCCCTCCAGGCTCTGACCCAGCTGCAGCTCTTCCATCGCCGCCCTTCTGGCCTCGGCTTCAGCTGTCTCCCTCCCCTCCCCCACTCCCACTCAGCTTGCAGGCCGCTTCCCTGCCTTGAAAGCATGGCTCTGGCCCTGAGGGCCGCAGACCTACTGGGCTTCAAGCTCAAGGCTCTGCCTGGGCCTGCTGCTTCGGCCAGGGGCTCATTTTTTCCTGGAAAGACAAAGCCTTGGCCTCACCCCACGCCTGCACTTTGCCACGGCAGGCAGCCCAGATGTAGGAAAGGCTCTGTGGAGTCAGAAGTGCCGAGACAGGCAGATGGCACCAGAGGGTTTGGGGGCCAGGGCGCAACTGGGCTAGCCCCTCCTCCCGGGAGTCGGGGAGGCCCGGCCTTCCTAGTGCCCAGGCCACGGCTCCGGGGAGAAACCCGCCACGGAGGGCCCGCGGGAGGCCCTCTGCCTGAGGTGGCAGGTGTCACGCCAGGGCCACTGCAAGCCTGGCTCGGCTTGCCTGCTTTCTCCAAAGGAGGCTGGCCGACCAGCCGAACCTGGCACCTGGGCCAGGCCCCTTCCAAGGGGACGAGTTCCAGAGGATAGAGCCCTGGGGGCGGCTGCCAAGTCTCCTGGGGCGTGTGCTGGGCCCCCGTCAGAGGAGGAAGCAGCCTGGTAAACGGTGTGCCAGGCCTGAGATCTGGAGGCCTCCCACAGCCGGGTCCCTGTCCTGCCCAGGCCCCCCGAGGGAGGACGATGGTCGGGCAGTGGCGAGCGGGGTGGGGCTGGCGCCGAGCCTGCCCTTGGATGCCCCGGGGAAGGGCGCCGGGGGATGGGCTGCCCCTGGCCAGGTCTGAGGGACCGACCCAGCTCGGGGCTGTCGGGGGCAGAGAGAGAACCCCCCTCCGCCCTTTCCCTTCAGGTTCTTAGGGCTGGCCAAATCCTTCCCAAGACAGCTTGTCTGGAGAAAATCAGACCCAGCTGAAGAACATGTGTCCATGGGGGAAACCCGGGAAACTGAGTCTCCCCACACAATAGCAGAGATTCTCATCTTGCATCCTCTCCTGAGCTAATGACAAAGGTGGATGTCCCGGGTGGGTGGGCCTGTGGAATGGGAGAGGGGAGGAAGTCTATTGTCATGCAGAGGGACATGGAAAGACTTGTCTGAAGCTTATCCCCTGCACTGGGGTCAGGTCGGGAAGGGACGGCACAGAGGTGAGCAGGAACCAACCGGCCTCTCTGTGGTGGGGCTGGCCCCGGGGCAGGCGTGGGGGTGATGGCTGGAAGTGGGATGGCGCGTGAGTTGGCACCAGCCAGCGGTGGAGGCAGAGACTCAGAGGTCAGGGATCTCTCTCTCTGTCTCTGTCTCTGTCTCTCTCCCTCAGGGAGCTGAGGAGAGTAAGGTGGCGCCCCCTGCCCACCTCGCCTACCTCTCCATGGGCCCTTCTTTCTCTGGCCGCTCCGGGAGCCCTGCGGGCTTGGGTTCAAGCCCCCACACACCGCACAGGCCAAGGGCGCATGCGCGACCGCCGGGGCCTAGGGCTGGCCTCGGGGGGCGGGGGGGTCCTCAGTGAAGGCCCCGCCCTCCCTCCAGGCTCTGACCCAGCTGCAGCTCTTCCATCGCCGCCCTTCTGGCCTCGGCTTCAGCTGTCTCCCTCCCCTCCCCCACTCCCACTCAGCTTGCAGGCCGCTTCCCTGCCTTGAAAGCATGGCTCTGGCCCTGAGGGCCACAGACCTACTGGGCTTCAAGCTCAAGGCTCTGCCTGGGCCTGCTGCTTCGGCCAGGGGCTCATTTTTTCCTGGAAAGACAAAGCCATGGCCTCACCCCACGCCTGCACTTTGCCACGGCAGGCAGCCCAGATGTAGGAAAGGCTCTGTGGAGTCAGAAGTGCCGAGACAGGCAGATGGCACCAGAGGGTTTGGGGGCCAGGGCGCAACTGGGCTAGCCCCTCCTCCCGGGAGTCGGGGAGGCCCGGCCTTCCTAGTGCCCAGGCCACGGCTCCGGGGAGAAACCCGCCATGGAGGGCCCGCGGGAGGCCCTCTGCCTGAGGTGGCAGGTGTCACGCCAGGGCCACTGCAAGCCTGGCTCGGCTTGCCTGCTTTCTCCAAAGGAGGCTGGCCGACCAGCCGAACCTGGCACCTGGGCCAGGCCCCTTCCAAGGGGACGAGTTCCAGAGGATAGAGCCCTGGGGGCGGCTGCCAAGTCTCCTGGGGCGTGTGCTGGGCCCCCGTCAGAGGAGGAAGCAGCCTGGTAAACGGTGTGCCAGGCCTGAGATCTGGAGGCCTCCCACAGCCGGGTCCCTGTCCTGCCCAGGCCCCCCGAGGGAGGACGATGGTCGGGCAGTGGCGAGCGGGGTGGGGCTGGCGCCGAGCCTGCCCTTGGATGCCCCGGGGAAGGGCGCCGGGGGATGGGCTGCCCCTGGCCAGGTCTGAGGGACCGACCCAGCTCGGGGCTGTCGGGGGCAGAGAGAGAACCCCCCTCCGCCCTTTCCCTTCAGGTTCTTAGGGCTGGCCAAATCCTTCCCAAGACAGCTTGTCTGGAGAAAATCAGACCCAGCTGAAGAACATGTGTCCATGGGGGAAACCCGGGAAACTGAGTCTCCCCACACAATAGCAGAGATTCTCATCTTGCATCCTCTCCTGAGCTAATGACAAAGGTGGATGTCCCGGGTGGGTGGGCCTGTGGAATGGGAGAGGGGAGGAAGTCTATTGTCATGCAGAGGGACATGGAAAGACTTGTCTGAAGCTTATCCCCTGCACTGGGGTCAGGTCGGGAAGGGACGGCACAGAGGTGAGCAGGAACCAACCGGCCTCTCTGTGGTGGGGCTGGCCCCGGGGCAGGCGTGGGGGTGATGGCTGGAAGTGGGATGGCGCGTGAGTTGGCACCAGCCAGTGGTGGAGGCAGAGACTCAGAGGTCAGGGATCTCTCTCTCTGTCTCTGTCTCTCTCTCTCTCCCTCAGGGAGCTGAGGAGAGTAAGGTGGCGCCCCCTGCCCACCTCGCCTACCTCTCCATGGGCCCTTCTTTCTCTGGCCGCTCCGGGAGCCCTGCGGGCTTGGGTTCAAGCCCCCACACACCGCACAGGCCAAGGGCGCATGCGCGACCGCCGGGGCCTAGGGCTGGCCTCGGGGGGCGGGGGGGTCCTCAGTGAAGGCCCCGCCCTCCCTCCAGGCTCTGACCCAGCTGCAGCTCTTCCATCGCCGCCCTTCTGGCCTCGGCTTCAGCTGTCTCCCTCCCCTCCCCCACTCCCACTCAGCTTGCAGGCCGCTTCCCTGCCTTGAAAGCATGGCTCTGGCCCTGAGGGCCACAGACCTACTGGGCTTCAAGCTCAAGGCTCTGCCTGGGCCTGCTGCTTCGGCCAGGGGCTCATTTTGTCCTGGAAAGACAAAGCCATGGCCTCACCCCACGCCTGCACTTTGCCACGGCAGGCAGCCCAGATGTAGGAAAGGCTCTGTGGAGTCAGAAGTGCCGAGACAGGCAGATGGCACCAGAGGGTTTGGGGGCCAGGGCGCAACTGGGCTAGCCCCTCCTCCCGGGAGTCGGGGAGGCCCGGCCTTCCTAGTGCCCAGGCCACGGCTCCAGGGAGAAACCCGCCACGGAGGGCCCGCGGGAGGCCCTCTGCCTGAGGTGGCAGGTGTCACGCCAGGGCCACTGCAAGCCTGGCTCGGCTTGCCTGCTTTCTCCAAAGGAGGCTGGCCGACCAGCCGAACCTGGCACCTGGGCCAGGCCCCTTCCAAGGGGACGAGTTCCAGAGGATAGAGCCCTGGGGGCGGCTGCCAAGTCTCCTGGGGCGTGTGCTGGGCCCCCGTCAGAGGAGGAAGCAGCCTGGTAAACGGTGTGCCAGGCCTGAGATCTGGAGGCCTCCCACAGCCGGGTCCCTGTCCTGCCCAGGCCCCCCGAGGGAGGACGATGGTCGGGCAGTGGCGAGCGGGGTGGGGCTGGCGCCGAGCCTGCCCTTGGATGCCCCGGGGAAGGGCGCCGTGGGATGGGCTGCCCCTGGCCAGGTCTGAGGGACCGACCCAGCTCGGGGCTGTCGGGGGCAGAGAGAGAACCCCCCTCCGCCCTTTCCCTTCAGGTTCTTAGGGCTGGCCAAATCCTTCCCAAGACAGCTTGTCTGGAGAAAATCAGACCCAGCTGAAGAACATGTGTCCATGGGGGAAACCCGGGAAACTGAGTCTCCCCACACAATAGCAGAGATTCTCATCTTGCATCCTCTCCTGAGCTAATGACAAAGGTGGATGTCCCGGGTGGGTGGGCCTGTGGAATGGGAGAGGGGAGGAAGTCTATTGTCATGCAGAGGGACATGGAAAGACTTGTCTGAAGCTTATCCCCTGCACTGGGGTCAGGTCGGGAAGGGACGGCACAGAGGTGAGCAGGAACCAACCGGCCTCTCTGTGGTGGGGCTGGCCCCGGGGCAGGCGTGGGGGTGATGGCTGGAAGTGGGATGGCGCGTGAGTTGGCACCAGCCAGCGGTGGAGGCAGAGACTCAGAGGTCAGGGATCTCTCTCTCTGTCTCTGTCTCTGTCTCTCTCCCTCAGGGAGCTGAGGAGAGTAAGGTGGCGCCCCCTGCCCACCTCGCCTACCTCTCCATGGGCCCTTCTTTCTCTGGCCGCTCCGGGAGCCCTGCGGGCTTGGGTTCAAGCCCCCACACACCGCACAGGCCAAGGGCGCATGCGCGACCGCCGGGGCCTAGGGCTGGCCTCGGGGGGCGGGGGGGTCCTCAGTGAAGGCCCCGCCCTCCCTCCAGGCTCTGACCCAGCTGCAGCTCTTCCATCGCCGCCCTTCTGGCCTCGGCTTCAGCTGTCTCCCTCCCCTCCCCCACTCCCACTCAGCTTGCAGGCCGCTTCCCTGCCTTGAAAGCATGGCTCTGGCCCTGAGGGCCACAGACCTACTGGGCTTCAAGCTCAAGGCTCTGCCTGGGCCTGCTGCTTCGGCCAGGGGCTCATTTTTTCCTGGAAAGACAAAGCCTTGGCCTCACCCCACGCCTGCACTTTGCCACGGCAGGCAGCCCAGATGTAGGAAAGGCTCTGTGGAGTCAGAAGTGCCGAGACAGGCAGATGGCACCAGAGGGTTTGGGGGCCAGGGCGCAACTGGGCTAGCCCCTCCTCCCGGGAGTCGGGGAGGCCCGGCCTTCCTAGTGCCCAGGCCACGGCTCCGGGGAGAAACCCGCCATGGAGGGCCCGCGGGAGGCCCTCTGCCTGAGGTGGCAGGTGTCACGCCAGGGCCACTGCAAGCCTGGCTCGGCTTGCCTGCTTTCTCCAAAGGAGGCTGGCCGACCAGCCGAACCTGGCACCTGGGCCAGGCCCCTTCCAAGGGGACGAGTTCCAGAGGATAGAGCCCTGGGGGCGGCTGCCAAGTCTCCTGGGGCGTGTGCTGGGCCCCCGTCAGAGGAGGAAGCAGCCTGGTAAACGGTGTGCCAGGCCTGAGATCTGGAGGCCTCCCACAGCCGGGTCCCTGTCCTGCCCAGGCCCCCCGAGGGAGGACGATGGTCGGGCAGTGGCGAGCGGGGTGGGGCTGGCGCCGAGCCTGCCCTTGGATGCCCCGGGGAAGGGCGCCGGGGGATGGGCTGCCCCTGGCCAGGTCTGAGGGACCGACCCAGCTCGGGGCTGTCGGGGGCAGAGAGAGAACCCCCCTCCGCCCTTTCCCTTCAGGTTCTTAGGGCTGGCCAAATCCTTCCCAAGACAGCTTGTCTGGAGAAAATCAGACCCAGCTGAAGAACATGTGTCCATGGGGGAAACCCGGGCAACTGAGTCTCCCCACACAATAGCAGAGATTCTCATCTTGCATCCTCTCCTGAGCTAATGACAAAGGTGGATGTCCCGGGTGGGTGGGCCTGTGGAATGGGAGAGGGGAGGAAGTCTATTGTCATGCAGAGGGACATGGAAAGACTTGTCTGAAGCTTATCCCCTGCACTGGGGTCAGGTCGGGAAGGGACGGCACAGAGGTGAGCAGGAACCAACCGGCCTCTCTGTGGTGGGGCTGGCCCCGGGGCAGGCGTGGGGGTGATGGCTGGAAGTGGGATGGCGCGTGAGTTGGCACCAGCCAGCGGTGGAGGCAGAGACTCAGAGGTCAGGGATCTCTCTCTCTGTCTCTGTCTCTCTCTCTCTCCCTCAGGGAGCTGAGGAGAGTAAGGTGGCGCCCCCTGCCCACCTCGCCTACCTCTCCATGGGCCCTTCTTTCTCTGGCCGCTCCGGGAGCCCTGCGGGCTTGGGTTCAAGCCCCCACACACCGCACAGGCCAAGGGCGCATGCGCGACCGCCGGGGCCTAGGGCTGGCCTCGGGGGGCGGGGGGGTCCTCAGTGAAGGCCCCGCCCTCCCTCCAGGCTCTGACCCAGCTGCAGCTCTTCCATCGCCGCCCTTCTGGCCTCGGCTTCAGCTGTCTCCCTCCCCTCCCCCACTCCCACTCAGCTTGCAGGCCGCTTCCCTGCCTTGAAAGCATGGCTCTGGCCCTGAGGGCCACAGACCTACTGGGCTTCAAGCTCAAGGCTCTGCCTGGGCCTGCTGCTTCGGCCAGGGGCTCATTTTGTCCTGGAAAGACAAAGCCATGGCCTCACCCCACGCCTGCACTTTGCCACGGCAGGCAGCCCAGATGTAGGAAAGGCTCTGTGGAGTCAGAAGTGCCGAGACAGGCAGATGGCACCAGAGGGTTTGGGGGCCAGGGCGCAACTGGGCTAGCCCCTCCTCCCGGGAGTCGGGGAGGCCCGGCCTTCCTAGTGCCCAGGCCACGGCTCCGGGGAGAAACCCGCCATGGAGGGCCCGCGGGAGGCCCTCTGCCTGAGGTGGCAGGTGTCACGCCAGGGCCACTGCAAGCCTGGCTCGGCTTGCCTGCTTTCTCCAAAGGAGGCTGGCCGACCAGCCGAACCTGGCACCTGGGCCAGGCCCCTTCCAAGGGGACGAGTTCCAGAGGATAGAGCCCTGGGGGCGGCTGCCAAGTCTCCTGGGGCGTGTGCTGGGCCCCCGTCAGAGGAGGAAGCAGCCTGGTAAACGGTGTGCCAGGCCTGAGATCTGGAGGCCTCCCACAGCCGGGTCCCTGTCCTGCCCAGGCCCCCCGAGGGAGGACGATGGTCGGGCAGTGGCGAGCGGGGTGGGGCTGGCGCCGAGCCTGCCCTTGGATGCCCCGGGGAAGGGCGCCGGGGGATGGGCTGCCCCTGGCCAGGTCTGAGGGACCGACCCAGCTCGGGGCTGTCGGGGGCAGAGAGAGAACCCCCCTCCGCCCTTTCCCTTCAGGTTCTTAGGGCTGGCCAAATCCTTCCCAAGACAGCTTGTCTGGAGAAAATCAGACCCAGCTGAAGAACATGTGTCCATGGGGGAAACCCGGGAAACTGAGTCTCCCCACACAATAGCAGAGATTCTCATCTTGCATCCTCTCCTGAGCTAATGACAAAGGTGGATGTCCCGGGTGGGTGGGCCTGTGGAATGGGAGAGGGGAGGAAGTCTATTGTCATGCAGAGGGACATGGAAAGACTTGTCTGAAGCTTATCCCCTGCACTGGGGTCAGGTCGGGAAGGGACGGCACAGAGGTGAGCAGGAACCAACCGGCCTCTCTGTGGTGGGGCTGGCCCCGGGGCAGGCGTGGGGGTGATGGCTGGAAGTGGGATGGCGCGTGAGTTGGCACCAGCCAGCGGTGGAGGCAGAGACTCAGAGGTCAGGGATCTCTCTCTCTGTCTCTGTCTCTCTCTCTCTCCCTCAGGGAGCTGAGGAGAGTAAGGTGGCGCCCCCTGCCCACCTCGCCTACCTCTCCATGGGCCCTTCTTTCTCTGGCCGCTCCGGGAGCCCTGCGGGCTTGGGTTCAAGCCCCCACACACCGCACAGGCCAAGGGCGCATGCGCGACCGCCGGGGCCTAGGGCTGGCCTCGGGGGGCGGGGGGGTCCTCAGTGAAGGCCCCGCCCTCCCTCCAGGCTCTGACCCAGCTGCAGCTCTTCCATCGCCGCCCTTCTGGCCTCGGCTTCAGCTGTCTCCCTCCCCTCCCCCACTCCCACTCAGCTTGCAGGCCGCTTCCCTGCCTTGAAAGCATGGCTCTGGCCCTGAGGGCCGCAGACCTACTGGGCTTCAAGCTCAAGGCTCTGCCTGGGCCTGCTGCTTCGGCCAGGGGCTCATTTTGTCCTGGAAAGACAAAGCCATGGCCTCACCCCACGCCTGCACTTTGCCACGGCAGGCAGCCCAGATGTAGGAAAGGCTCTGTGGAGTCAGAAGTGCCGAGACAGGCAGATGGCACCAGAGGGTTTGGGGGCCAGGGCGCAACTGGGCTAGCCCCTCCTCCCGGGAGTCGGGGAGGCCCGGCCTTCCTAGTGCCCAGGCCACGGCTCCGGGGAGAAACCCGCCACGGAGGGCCCGCGGGAGGCCCTCTGCCTGAGGTGGCAGGTGTCACGCCAGGGCCACTGCAAGCCTGGCTCGGCTTGCCTGCTTTCTCCAAAGGAGGCTGGCCGACCAGCCGAACCTGGCACCTGGGCCAGGCCCCTTCCAAGGGGACGAGTTCCAGAGGATAGAGCCCTGGGGGCGGCTGCCAAGTCTCCTGGGGCGTGTGCTGGGCCCCCGTCAGAGGAGGAAGCAGCCTGGTAAACGGTGTGCCAGGCCTGAGATCTGGAGGCCTCCCACAGCCGGGTCCCTGTCCTGCCCAGGCCCCCCGAGGGAGGACGATGGTCGGGCAGTGGCGAGCGGGGTGGGGCTGGCGCCGAGCCTGCCCTTGGATGCCCCGGGGAAGGGCGCCATGGGATGGGCTGCCCCTGGCCAGGTCTGAGGGACCGACCCAGCTCGGGGCTGTCGGGGGCAGAGAGAGAACCCCCCTCCGCCCTTTCCCTTCAGGTTCTTAGGGCTGGCCAAATCCTTCCCAAGACAGCTTGTCTGGAGAAAATCAGACCCAGCTGAAGAACATGTGTCCATGGGGGAAACCCGGGCAACTGAGTCTCCCCACACAATAGCAGAGATTCTCATCTTGCATCCTCTCCTGAGCTAATGACAAAGGTGGATGTCCCGGGTGGGTGGGCCTGTGGAATGGGAGAGGGGAGGAAGTCTATTGTCATGCAGAGGGACATGGAAAGACTTGTCTGAAGCTTATCCCCTGCACTGGGGTCAGGTCGGGAAGGGACGGCACAGAGGTGAGCAGGAACCAACCGGCCTCTCTGTGGTGGGGCTGGCCCCGGGGCAGGCGTGGGGGTGATGGCTGGAAGTGGGATGGCGCGTGAGTTGGCACCAGCCAGCGGTGGAGGCAGAGACTCAGAGGTCAGGGATCTCTCTCTCTGTCTCTGTCTCTCTCTCTCTCCCTCAGGGAGCTGAGGAGAGTAAGGTGGCGCCCCCTGCCCACCTCGCCTACCTCTCCATGGGCCCTTCTTTCTCTGGCCGCTCCGGGAGCCCTGCGGGCTTGGGTTCAAGCCCCCACACACCGCACAGGCCAAGGGCGCATGCGCGACCGCCGGGGCCTAGGGCTGGCCTCGGGGGGCGGGGGGGTCCTCAGTGAAGGCCCCGCCCTCCCTCCAGGCTCTGACCCAGCTGCAGCTCTTCCATCGCCGCCCTTCTGGCCTCGGCTTCAGCTGTCTCCCTCCCCTCCCCCACTCCCACTCAGCTTGCAGGCCGCTTCCCTGCCTTGAAAGCATGGCTCTGGCCCTGAGGGCCACAGACCTACTGGGCTTCAAGCTCAAGGCTCTGCCTGGGCCTGCTGCTTCGGCCAGGGGCTCATTTTTTCCTGGAAAGACAAAGCCTTGGCCTCACCCCACGCCTGCACTTTGCCACGGCAGGCAGCCCAGATGTAGGAAAGGCTCTGTGGAGTCAGAAGTGCCGAGACAGGCAGATGGCACCAGAGGGTTTGGGGGCCAGGGCGCAACTGGGCTAGCCCCTCCTCCCGGGAGTCGGGGATGCCCGGCCTTCCTAGTGCCCAGGCCACGGCTCCGGGGAGAAACCCGCCATGGAGGGCCCGCGGGAGGCCCTCTGCCTGAGGTGGCAGGTGTCACGCCAGGGCCACTGCAAGCCTGGCTCGGCTTGCCTGCTTTCTCCAAAGGAGGCTGGCCGACCAGCCGAACCTGGCACCTGGGCCAGGCCCCTTCCAAGGGGACGAGTTCCAGAGGATAGAGCCCTGGGGGCGGCTGCCAAGTCTCCTGGGGCGTGTGCTGGGCCCCCGTCAGAGGAGGAAGCAGCCTGGTAAACGGTGTGCCAGGCCTGAGATCTGGAGGCCTCCCACACCCGGGTCCCTGTCCTGCCCAGGCCCCCCGAGGGAGGACGATGGTCGGGCAGTGGCGAGCGGGGTGGGGCTGGCGCCGAGCCTGCCCTTGGATGCCCCGGGGAAGGGCGCCGGGGGATGGGCTGCCCCTGGCCAGGTCTGAGGGACCGACCCAGCTCGGGGCTGTCGGGGGCAGAGAGAGAACCCCCCTCCGCCCTTTCCCTTCAGGTTCTTAGGGCTGGCCAAATCCTTCCCAAGACAGCTTGTCTGGAGAAAATCAGACCCAGCTGAAGAACATGTGTCCATGGGGGAAACCCGGGAAACTGAGTCTCCCCACACAATAGCAGAGATTCTCATCTTGCATCCTCTCCTGAGCTAATGACAAAGGTGGATGTCCCGGGTGGGTGGGCCTGTGGAATGGGAGAGGGGAGGAAGTCTATTGTCATGCAGAGGGACATGGAAAGACTTGTCTGAAGCTTATCCCCTGCACTGGGGTCAGGTCGGGAAGGGACGGCACAGAGGTGAGCAGGAACCAACCGGCCTCTCTGTGGTGGGGCTGGCCCCGGGGCAGGCGTGGGGGTGATGGCTGGAAGTGGGATGGCGCGTGAGTTGGCACCAGCCAGCGGTGGAGGCAGAGACTCAGAGGTCAGGGATCTCTCTCTCTGTCTCTGTCTCTGTCTCTCTCCCTCAGGGAGCTGAGGAGAGTAAGGTGGCGCCCCCTGCCCACCTCGCCTACCTCTCCATGGGCCCTTCTTTCTCTGGCCGCTCCGGGAGCCCTGCGGGCTTGGGTTCAAGCCCCCACACACCGCACAGGCCAAGGGCGCATGCGCGACCGCCGGGGCCTAGGGCTGGCCTCGGGGGGCGGGGGGGTCCTCAGTGAAGGCCCCGCCCTCCCTCCAGGCTCTGACCCAGCTGCAGCTCTTCCATCGCCGCCCTTCTGGCCTCGGCTTCAGCTGTCTCCCTCCCCTCCCCCACTCCCACTCAGCTTGCAGGCCGCTTCCCTGCCTTGAAAGCATGGCTCTGGCCCTGAGGGCCACAGACCTACTGGGCTTCAAGCTCAAGGCTCTGCCTGGGCCTGCTGCTTCGGCCAGGGGCTCATTTTTTCCTGGAAAGACAAAGCCATGGCCTCACCCCACGCCTGCACTTTGCCACGGCAGGCAGCCCAGATGTAGGAAAGGCTCTGTGGAGTCAGAAGTGCCGAGACAGGCAGATGGCACCAGAGGGTTTGGGGGCCAGGGCGCAACTGGGCTAGCCCCTCCTCCCGGGAGTCGGGGAGGCCCGGCCTTCCTAGTGCCCAGGCCACGGCTCCGGGGAGAAACCCGCCATGGAGGGCCCGCGGGAGGCCCTCTGCCTGAGGTGGCAGGTGTCACGCCAGGGCCACTGCAAGCCTGGCTCGGCTTGCCTGCTTTCTCCAAAGGAGGCTGGCCGACCAGCCGAACCTGGCACCTGGGCCAGGCCCCTTCCAAGGGGACGAGTTCCAGAGGATAGAGCCCTGGGGGCGGCTGCCAAGTCTCCTGGGGCGTGTGCTGGGCCCCCGTCAGAGGAGGAAGCAGCCTGGTAAACGGTGTGCCAGGCCTGAGATCTGGAGGCCTCCCACAGCCGGGTCCCTGTCCTGCCCAGGCCCCCCGAGGGAGGACGATGGTCTGGCAGTGGCAAGCGGGGTGGGGCTGGCGCCGAGCCTGCCCTTGGATGCCCCGGGGAAGGGCGCCGGGGGATGGGCTGCCCCTGGCCAGGTCTGAGGGACCGACCCAGCTCGGGGCTGTCGGGGGCAGAGAGAGAACCCCCCTCCGCCCTTTCCCTTCAGGTTCTTAGGGCTGGCCAAATCCTTCCCAAGACAGCTTGTCTGGAGAAAATCAGACCCAGCTGAAGAACATGTGTCCATGGGGGAAACCCGGGCAACTGAGTCTCCCCACACAATAGCAGAGATTCTCATCTTGCATCCTCTCCTGAGCTAATGACAAAGGTGGATGTCCCGGGTGGGTGGGCCTGTGGAATGGGAGAGGGGAGGAAGTCTATTGTCATGCAGAGGGACATGGAAAGACTTGTCTGAAGCTTATCCCCTGCACTGGGGTCAGGTCGGGAAGGGACGGCACAGAGGTGAGCAGGAACCAACCGGCCTCTCTGTGGTGGGGCTGGCCCCGGGGCAGGCGTGGGGGTGATGGCTGGAAGTGGGATGGCGCGTGAGTTGGCACCAGCCAGCGGTGGAGGCAGAGACTCAGAGGTCAGGGATCTCTCTCTCTGTCTCTGTCTCTCTCTCTCTCCCTCAGGGAGCTGAGGAGAGTAAGGTGGCGCCCCCTGCCCACCTCGCCTACCTCTCCATGGGCCCTTCTTTCTCTGGCCGCTCCGGGAGCCCTGCGGGCTTGGGTTCAAGCCCCCACACACCGCACAGGCCAAGGGCGCATGCGCGACCGCCGGGGCCTAGGGCTGGCCTCGGGGGGCGGGGGGGTCCTCAGTGAAGGCCCCGCCCTCCCTCCAGGCTCTGACCCAGCTGCAGCTCTTCCATCGCCGCCCTTCTGGCCTCGGCTTCAGCTGTCTCCCTCCCCTCCCCCACTCCCACTCAGCTTGCAGGCCGCTTCCCTGCCTTGAAAGCATGGCTCTGGCCCTGAGGGCCACAGACCTACTGGGCTTCAAGCTCAAGGCTCTGCCTGGGCCTGCTGCTTCGGCCAGGGGCTCATTTTTTCCTGGAAAGACAAAGCCATGGCCTCACCCCACGCCTGCACTTTGCCACGGCAGGCAGCCCAGATGTAGGAAAGGCTCTGTGGAGTCAGAAGTGCCGAGACAGGCAGATGGCACCAGAGGGTTTGGGGGCCAGGGCGCAACTGGGCTAGCCCCTCCTCCCGGGAGTCGGGGAGGCCCGGCCTTCCTAGTGCCCAGGCCACGGCTCCGGGGAGAAACCCGCCATGGAGGGCCCGCGGGAGGCCCTCTGCCTGAGGTGGCAGGTGTCACGCCAGGGCCACTGCAAGCCTGGCTCGGCTTGCCTGCTTTCTCCAAAGGAGGCTGGCCGACCAGCCGAACCTGGCACCTGGGCCAGGCCCCTTCCAAGGGGACGAGTTCCAGAGGATAGAGCCCTGGGGGCGGCTGCCAAGTCTCCTGGGGCGTGTGCTGGGCCCCCGTCAGAGGAGGAAGCAGCCTGGTAAACGGTGTGCCAGGCCTGAGATCTGGAGGCCTCCCACACCCGGGTCCCTGTCCTGCCCAGGCCCCCCGAGGGAGGACGATGGTCGGGCAGTGGCGAGCGGGGTGGGGCTGGCGCCGAGCCTGCCCTTGGATGCCCCGGGGAAGGGCGCCGGGGGATGGGCTGCCCCTGGCCAGGTCTGAGGGACCGACCCAGCTCGGGGCTGTCGGGGGCAGAGAGAGAACCCCCCTCCGCCCTTTCCCTTCAGGTTCTTAGGGCTGGCCAAATCCTTCCCAAGACAGCTTGTCTGGAGAAAATCAGACCCAGCTGAAGAACATGTGTCCATGGGGGAAACCCGGGAAACTGAGTCTCCCCACACAATAGCAGAGATTCTCATCTTGCATCCTCTCCTGAGCTAATGACAAAGGTGGATGTCCCGGGTGGGTGGGCCTGTGGAATGGGAGAGGGGAGGAAGTCTATTGTCATGCAGAGGGACATGGAAAGACTTGTCTGAAGCTTATCCCCTGCACTGGGGTCAGGTCGGGAAGGGACGGCACAGAGGTGAGCAGGAACCAACCGGCCTCTCTGTGGTGGGGCTGGCCCCGGGGCAGGCGTGGGGGTGATGGCTGGAAGTGGGATGGCGCGTGAGTTGGCACCAGCCAGCGGTGGAGGCAGAGACTCAGAGGTCAGGGATCTCTCTCTCTGTCTCTGTCTCTCTCTCTCTCCCTCAGGGAGCTGAGGAGAGTAAGGTGGCGCCCCCTGCCCACCTCGCCTACCTCTCCATGGGCCCTTCTTTCTCTGGCCGCTCCGGGAGCCCTGCGGGCTTGGGTTCAAGCCCCCACACACCGCACAGGCCAAGGGCGCATGCGCGACCGCCGGGGCCTAGGGCTGGCCTCGGGGGGCGGGGGGGTCCTCAGTGAAGGCCCCGCCCTCCCTCCAGGCTCTGACCCAGCTGCAGCTCTTCCATCGCCGCCCTTCTGGCCTCGGCTTCAGCTGTCTCCCTCCCCTCCCCCACTCCCACTCAGCTTGCAGGCCGCTTCCCTGCCTTGAAAGCATGGCTCTGGCCCTGAGGGCCACAGACCTACTGGGCTTCAAGCTCAAGGCTCTGCCTGGGCCTGCTGCTTCGGCCAGGGGCTCATTTTTTCCTGGAAAGACAAAGCCATGGCCTCACCCCACGCCTGCACTTTGCCACGGCAGGCAGCCCAGATGTAGGAAAGGCTCTGTGGAGTCAGAAGTGCCGAGACAGGCAGATGGCACCAGAGGGTTTGGGGGCCAGGGCGCAACTGGGCTAGCCCCTCCTCCCGGGAGTCGGGGAGGCCCGGCCTTCCTAGTGCCCAGGCCACGGCTCCGGGGAGAAACCCGCCATGGAGGGCACGCGGGAGGCCCTCTGCCTGAGGTGGCAGGTGTCACGCCAGGGCCACTGCAAGCCTGGCTCGGCTTGCCTGCTTTCTCCAAAGGAGGCTGGCCGACCAGCCGAACCTGGCACCTGGGCCAGGCCCCTTCCAAGGGGACGAGTTCCAGAGGATAGAGCCCTGGGGGCGGCTGCCAAGTCTCCTGGGGCGTGTGCTGGGCCCCCGTCAGAGGAGGAAGCAGCCTGGTAAACGGTGTGCCAGGCCTGAGATCTGGAGGCCTCCCACAGCCGGGTCCCTGTCCTGCCCAGGCCCCCCGAGGGAGGACGATGGTCGGGCAGTGGCGAGCGGGGTGGGGCTGGCGCCGAGCCTGCCCTTGGATGCCCCGGGGAAGGGCGCCGGGGGATGGGCTGCCCCTGGCCAGGTCTGAGGGACCGACCCAGCTCGGGGCTGTCGGGGGCAGAGAGAGAACCCCCCTCCGCCCTTTCCCTTCAGGTTCTTAGGGCTGGCCAAATCCTTCCCAAGACAGCTTGTCTGGAGAAAATCAGACCCAGCTGAAGAACATGTGTCCATGGGGGAAACCCGGGAAACTGAGTCTCCCCACACAATAGCAGAGATTCTCATCTTGCATCCTCTCCTGAGCTAATGACAAAGGTGGATGTCCCGGGTGGGTGGGCCTGTGGAATGGGAGAGGGGAGGAAGTCTATTGTCATGCAGAGGGACATGGAAAGACTTGTCTGAAGCTTATCCCCTGCACTGGGGTCAGGTCGGGAAGGGACGGCACAGAGGTGAGCAGGAACCAACCGGCCTCTCTGTGGTGGGGCTGGCCCCGGGGCAGGCGTGGGGGTGATGGCTGGAAGTGGGATGGCGCGTGAGTTGGCACCAGCCAGTGGTGGAGGCAGAGACTCAGAGGTCAGGGATCTCTCTCTCTGTCTCTGTCTCTCTCTCTCTCCCTCAGGGAGCTGAGGAGAGTAAGGTGGCGCCCCCTGCCCACCTCGCCTACCTCTCCATGGGCCCTTCTTTCTCTGGCCGCTCCGGGAGCCCTGCGGGCTTGGGTTCAAGCCCCCACACACCGCACAGGCCAAGGGCGCATGCGCGACCGCCGGGGCCTAGGGCTGGCCTCGGGGGGCGGGGGGGTCCTCAGTGAAGGCCCCGCCCTCCCTCCAGGCTCTGACCCAGCTGCAGCTCTTCCATCGCCGCCCTTCTGGCCTCGGCTTCAGCTGTCTCCCTCCCCTCCCCCACTCCCACTCAGCTTGCAGGCCGCTTCCCTGCCTTGAAAGCATGGCTCTGGCCCTGAGGGCCACAGACCTACTGGGCTTCAAGCTCAAGGCTCTGCCTGGGCCTGCTGCTTCGGCCAGGGGCTCATTTTTTCCTGGAAAGACAAAGCCATGGCCTCACCCCACGCCTGCACTTTGCCACGGCAGGCAGCCCAGATGTAGGAAAGGCTCTGTGGAGTCAGAAGTGCCGAGACAGGCAGATGGCACCAGAGGGTTTGGGGGCCAGGGCGCAACTGGGCTAGCCCCTCCTCCCGGGAGTCGGGGAGGCCCGGCCTTCCTAGTGCCCAGGCCACGGCTCCGGGGAGAAACCCGCCACGGAGGGCCCGCGGGAGGCCCTCTGCCTGAGGTGGCAGGTGTCACGCCAGGGCCACTGCAAGCCTGGCTCGGCTTGCCTGCTTTCTCCAAAGGAGGCTGGCCGACCAGCCGAACCTGGCACCTGGGCCAGGCCCCTTCCAATGGGACGAGTTCCAGAGGATAGAGCCCTGGGGGCGGCTGCCAAGTCTCCTGGGGCGTGTGCTGGGCCCCCGTCAGAGGAGGAAGCAGCCTGGTAAACGGTGTGCCAGGCCTGAGATCTGGAGGCCTCCCACAGCCGGGTCCCTGTCCTGCCCAGGCCCCCCGAGGGAGGACGATGGTCGGGCAGTGGCGAGCGGGGTGGGGCTGGCGCCGAGCCTGCCCTTGGATGCCCCGGGGAAGGGCGCCGGGGGATGGGCTGCCCCTGGCCAGGTCTGAGGGACCGACCCAGCTCGGGGCTGTCGGGGGCAGAGAGAGAACCCCCCTCCGCCCTTTCCCTTCAGGTTCTTAGGGCTGGCCAAATCCTTCCCAAGACAGCTTGTCTGGAGAAAATCAGACCCAGCTGAAGAACATGTGTCCATGGGGGAAACCCGGGAAACTGAGTCTCCCCACACAATAGCAGAGATTCTCATCTTGCATCCTCTCCTGAGCTAATGACAAAGGTGGATGTCCCGGGTGGGTGGGAATGTGGAATGGGAGAGGGGAGGAAGTCTATTGTCAAGCAGAGGGACATGGAAAGACTTGTCTGAAGCTTATCCCCTGCACTGGGGTCAGGTCGGGAAGGGACGGCACAGAGGTGAGCAGGAACCAACCGGCCTCTCTGTGGTGGGGCTGGCCCCGGGGCAGGCGTGGGGGTGATGGCTGGAAGTGGGATGGCGCGTGAGTTGGCACCAGCCAGCGGTGGAGGCAGAGACTCAGAGGTCAGGGATCTCTCTCTCTGTCTCTGTCTCTCTCTCTCTCCCTCAGGGAGCTGAGGAGAGTAAGGTGGCGCCCCCTGCCCACCTCGCCTACCTCTCCATGGGCCCTTCTTTCTCTGGCCGCTCCGGGAGCCCTGCGGGCTTGGGTTCAAGCCCCCACACACCGCACAGGCCAAGGGCGCATGCGCGACCGCCGACCGCCGGGGCCTAGGGCTGGCCTCGGGGGGCGGGGGGGTCCTCAGTGAAGGCCCCGCCCTCCCTCCAGGCTCTGACCCAGCTGCAGCTCTTCCATCGCCGCCCTTCTGGCCTCGGCTTCAGCTGTCTCCCTCCCCTCCCCCACTCCCACTCAGCTTGCAGGCCGCTTCCCTGCCTTGAAAGCATGGCTCTGGCCCTGAGGGCCACAGACCTACTGGGCTTCAAGCTCAAGGCTCTGCCTGGGCCTGCTGCTTCGGCCAGGGGCTCATTTTTTCCTGGAAAGACAAAGCCATGGCCTCACCCCACGCCTGCACTTTGCCACGGCAGGCAGCCCAGATGTAGGAAAGGCTCTGTGGAGTCAGAAGTGCCGAGACAGGCAGATGGCACCAGAGGGTTTGGGGGCCAGGGCGCAACTGGGCTAGCCCCTCCTCCCGGGAGTCGGGGAGGCCCGGCCTTCCTAGTGCCCAGGCCACGGCTCCGGGGAGAAACCCGCCACGGAGGGCCCGCGGGAGGCCCTCTGCCTGAGGTGGCAGGTGTCACGCCAGGGCCACTGCAAGCCTGGCTCGGCTTGCCTGCTTTCTCCAAAGGAGGCTGGCCGACCAGCCGAACCTGGCACCTGGGCCAGGCCCCTTCCAAGGGGACGAGTTCCAGAGGATAGAGCCCTGGGGGCGGCTGCCAAGTCTCCTGGGGCGTGTGCTGGGCCCCCGTCAGAGGAGGAAGCAGCCTGGTAAACGGTGTGCCAGGCCTGAGATCTGGAGGCCTCCCACAGCCGGGTCCCTGTCCTGCCCAGGCCCCCCGAGGGAGGACGATGGTCGGGCAGTGGCGAGCGGGGTGGGGCTGGCGCCGAGCCTGCCCTTGGATGCCCCGGGGAAGGGCGCCGGGGGATGGGCTGCCCCTGGCCAGGTCTGAGGGACCGACCCAGCTCGGGGCTGTCGGGGGCAGAGAGAGAACCCCCCTCCGCCCTTTCCCTTCAGGTTCTTAGGGCTGGCCAAATCCTTCTCAAGACAGCTTGTCTGGAGAAAATCAGACCCAGCTGAAGAACATGTGTCCATGGGGGAAACCCGGGAAACTGAGTCTCCCCACACAATAGCAGAGATTCTCATCTTGCATCCTCTCCTGAGCTAATGACAAAGGTGGATGTCCCGGGTGGGTGGGCCTGTGGAATGGGAGAGGGGAGGAAGTCTATTGTCATGCAGAGGGACATGGAAAGACTTGTCTGAAGCTTATCCCCTGCACTGGGGTCAGGTCGGGAAGGGACAGCACAGAGGTGAGCAGGAACCAACCGGCCTCTCTGTGGTCGGGCTGGCCCCGGGGCAGGCGTGGGGGTGATGGCTGGAAGTGGGATGGCGCGTGAGTTGGCACCAGCCAGCGGTGGAGGCAGAGACTCAGAGGTCAGGGATCTCTCTCTCTGTCTCTGTCTCTGTCTCTCTCCCTCAGGGAGCTGAGGAGAGTAAGGTGGCGCCCCCTGCCCACCTCGCCTACCTCTCCATGGGCCCTTCTTTCTCTGGCCGCTCCGGGAGCCCTGCGGGCTTGGGTTCAAGCCCCCACACACCGCACAGGCCAAGGGCGCATGCGCGACCGCCGGGGCCTAGGGCTGGCCTCGGGGGGCGGGGGGGTCCTCAGTGAAGGCCCCGCCCTCCCTCCAGGCTCTGACCCAGCTGCAGCTCTTCCATCGCCGCCCTTCTGGCCTCGGCTTCAGCTGTCTCCCTCCCCTCCCCCACTCCCACTCAGCTTGCAGGCCGCTTCCCTGCCTTGAAAGCATGGCTCTGGCCCTGAGGGCCACAGACCTACTGGGCTTCAAGCTCAAGGCTCTGCCTGGGCCTGCTGCTTCGGCCAGGGGCTCATTTTTTCCTGGAAAGACAAAGCCATGGCCTCACCCCACGCCTGCACTTTGCCACGGCAGGCAGCCCAGATGTAGGAAAGGCTCTGTGGAGTCAGAAGTGCCGAGACAGGCAGATGGCACCAGAGGGTTTGGGGGCCAGGGCGCAACTGGGCTAGCCCCTCCTCCCGGGAGTCGGGGAGGCCCGGCCTTCCTAGTGCCCAGGCCACGGCTCCGGGGAGAAACCCGCCACGGAGGGCCCGCGGGAGGCCCTCTGCCTGAGGTGGCAGGTGTCACGCCAGGGCCACTGCAAGCCTGGCTCTGCTTGCCTGCTTTCTCCAAAGGAGGCTGGCCGACCAGCCGAACCTGGCACCTGGGCCAGGCCCCTTCCAAGGGGACGAGTTCCAGAGGATAGAGCCCTGGGGGCGGCTGCCAAGTCTCCTGGGGCGTGTGCTGGGCCCCCGTCAGAGGAGGAAGCAGCCTGGTAAACGGTGTGCCAGGCCTGAGATCTGGAGGCCTCCCACAGCCGGGTCCCTGTCCTGCCCAGGCCCCCCGAGGGAGGACGATGGTCGGGCAGTGGCGAGCGGGGTGGGGCTGGCGCCGAGCCTGCCCTTGGATGCCCCGGGGAAGGGCGCCGGGGGATGGGCTGCCCCTGGCCAGGTCTGAGGGACCGACCCAGCTCGGGGCTGTCGGGGGCAGAGAGAGAACCCCCCTCCGCCCTTTCCCTTCAGGTTCTTAGGGCTGGCCAAATCCTTCTCAAGACAGCTTGTCTGGAGAAAATCAGACCCAGCTGAAGAACATGTGTCCATGGGGGAAACCCGGGAAACTGAGTCTCCCCACACAATAGCAGAGATTCTCATCTTGCATCCTCTCCTGAGCTAATGACAAAGGTGGATGTCCCGGGTGGGTGGGCCTGTGGAATGGGAGAGGGGAGGAAGTCTATTGTCATGCAGAGGGACATGGAAAGACTTGTCTGAAGCTTATCCCCTGCACTGGGGTCAGGTCGGGAAGGGACGGCACAGAGGTTAGCAGGAACCAACCGGCCTCTCTGTGGTGGGGCTGGCCCCGGGGCAGGCGTGGGGGTGATGGCTGGAAGTGGGATGGCGCGTGAGTTGGCACCAGCCAGCGGTGGAGGCAGAGACTCAGAGGTCAGGGATCTCTCTCTCTGTCTCTGTCTCTGTCTCTCTCCCTCAGGGAGCTGAGGAGAGTAAGGTGGCGCCCCCTGCCCACCTCGCCTACCTCTCCATGGGCCCTTCTTTCTCTGGCCGCTCCGGGAGCCCTGCGGGCTTGGGTTCAAGCCCCCACACACCGCACAGGCCAAGGGCGCATGCGCGACCGCCGGGGCCTAGGGCTGGCCTCGGGGGGCGGGGGGGTCCTCAGTGAAGGCCCCGCCCTCCCTCCAGGCTCTGACCCAGCTGCAGCTCTTCCATCGCCGCCCTTCTGGCCTCGGCTTCAGCTGTCTCCCTCCCCTCCCCCACTCCCACTCAGCTTGCAGGCCGCTTCCCTGCCTTGAAAGCATGGCTCTGGCCCTGAGGGCCACAGACCTACTGGGCTTCAAGCTCAAGGCTCTGCCTGGGCCTGCTGCTTCAGCCAGGGGCTCATTTTTTCCTGGAAAGACAAAGCCATGGCCTCACCCCACGCCTGCACTTTGCCACGGCAGGCAGCCCAGATGTAGGAAAGGCTCTGTGGAGTCAGAAGTGCCGAGACAGGCAGATGGCACCAGAGGGTTTGGGGGCCAGGGCGCAACTGGGCTAGCCCCTCCTCCCGGGAGTCGGGGAGGCCCGGCCTTCCTAGTGCCCAGGCCACGGCTCCGGGGAGAAACCCGCCATGGAGGGCCCGCGGGAGGCCCTCTGCCTGAGGTGGCAGGTGTCACGCCAGGGCCACTGCAAGCCTGGCTCGGCTTGCCTGCTTTCTCCAAAGGAGGCTGGCCGACCAGCCGAACCTGGCACCTGGGCCAGGCCCCTTCCAAGGGGACGAGTTCCAGAGGATAGAGCCCTGGGGGCGGCTGCCAAGTCTCCTGGGGCGTGTGCTGGGCCCCCGTCAGAGGAGGAAGCAGCCTGGTAATCGGTGTGCCAGGCCTGAGATCTGGAGTCCTCCCACACCCGGGTCCCTGTCCTGCCCAGGCCCCCCGAGGGAGGACGATGGTCGGGCAGTGGCGAGCGGGGTGGGGCTGGCGCCGAGCCTGCCCTTGGATGCCCCGGGGAAGGGCGCCGGGGGATGGGCTGCCCCTGGCCAGGTCTGAGGGACCGACCCAGCTCGGGGCTGTCGGGGGCAGAGAGAGAACCCCCCTCCGCCCATTCCCTTCAGGTTCTTAGGGCTGGCCAAATCCTTCCCAAGACAGCTTGTCTGGAGAAAATCAGACCCAGCTGAAGAACATGTGTCCATGGGGGAAACCCGGGAAACTGAGTCTCCCCACACAATAGCAGAGATTCTCATCTTGCATCCTCTCCTGAGCTAATGACAAAGGTGGATGTCCCGGGTGGGTGGGCCTGTGGAATGGGAGAGGGGAGGAAGTCTATTGTCATGCAGAGGGACATGGAAAGACTTGTCTGAAGCTTATCCCCTGCACTGGGGTCAGGTCGGGAAGGGACGGCACAGAGGTTAGCAGGAACCAACCGGCCTCTCTGTGGTGGGGCTGGCCCCGGGGCAGGCGTGGGGGTGATGGCTGGAAGTGGGATGGCGCGTGAGTTGGCACCAGCCAGCGGTGGAGGCAGAGACTCAGAGGTCAGGGATCTCTCTCTCTGTCTCTGTCTCTGTCTCTCTCCCTCAGGGAGCTGAGGAGAGTAAGGTGGCGCCCCCTGCCCACCTCGCCTACCTCTCCATGGGCCCTTCTTTCTCTGGCCGCTCCGGGAGCCCTGCGGGCTTGGGTTCAAGCCCCCACACACCGCACAGGCGAAGGGCGCATGCGCGACCGCCGGGGCCTAGGGCTGGCCTCGGGGGGCGGGGGGGTCCTCAGTGAAGGCCCCGCCCTCCCTCCAGGCTCTGACCCAGCTGCAGCTCTTCCATCGCCGCCCTTCTGGCCTCGGCTTCAGCTGTCTCCCTCCCCTCCCCCACTCCCACTCAGCTTGCAGGCCGCTTCCCTGCCTTGAAAGCATGGCTCTGGCCCTGAGGGCCACAGACCTACTGGGCTTCAAGCTCAAGGCTCTGCCTGGGCCTGCTGCTTCGGCCAGGGGCTCATTTTTTCCTGGAAAGACAAAGCCATGGCCTCACCCCACGCCTGCACTTTGCCACGGCAGGCAGCCCAGATGTAGGAAAGGCTCTGTGGAGTCAGAAGTGCCGAGACAGGCAGATGGCACCAGAGGGTTTGGGGGCCAGGGCGCAACTGGGCTAGCCCCTCCTCCCGGGAGTCGGGGAGGCCCGGCCTTCCTAGTGCCCAGGCCACGGCTCCGGGGAGAAACCCGCCACGGAGGGCCCGCGGGAGGCCCTCTGCCTGAGGTGGCAGGTGTCACGCCAGGGCCACTGCAAGCCTGGCTCGGCTTGCCTGCTTTCTCCAAAGGAGGCTGGCCGACCAGCCGAACCTGGCACCTGGGCCAGGCCCCTTCCAAGGGGACGAGTTCCAGAGGATAGAGCCCTGGGGGCGGCTGCCAAGTCTCCTGGGGCGTGTGCTGGGCCCCCGTCAGAGGAGGAAGCAGCCTGGTAAACGGTGTGCCAGGCCTGAGATCTGGAGGCCTCCCACAGCCGGGTCCCTGTCCTGCCCAGGCCCCCCGAGGGAGGACGATGGTCGGGCAGTGGCGAGCGGGGTGGGGCTGGCGCCGAGCCTGCCCTTGGATGCCCCGGGGAAGGGCGCCGGGGGATGGGCTGCCCCTGGCCAGGTCTGAGGGACCGACCCAGCTCGGGGCTGTCGGGGGCAGAGAGAGAACCCCCCTCCGCCCTTTCCCCTTCAGGTTCTTAGGGCTGGCCAAATCCTTCTCAAGACAGCTTGTCTGGAGAAAATCAGACCCAGCTGAAGAACATGTGTCCATGGGGGAAACCCGGGAAACTGAGTCTCCCCACACAATAGCAGAGATTCTCATCTTGCATCCTCTCCTGAGCTAATGACAAAGGTGGATGTCCCGGGTGGGTGGGCCTGTGGAATGGGAGAGGGGAGGAAGTCTATTGTCATGCAGAGGGACATGGAAAGACTTGTCTGAAGCTTATCCCCTGCACTGGGGTCAGGTCGGGAAGGGACGGCACAGAGGTTAGCAGGAACCAACCGGCCTCTCTGTGGTGGGGCTGGCCCCGGGGCAGGCGTGGGGGTGATGGCTGGAAGTGGGATGGCGCGTGAGTTGGCACCAGCCAGCGGTGGAGGCAGAGACTCAGAGGTCAGGGATCTCTCTCTCTGTCTCTGTCTCTGTCTCTCTCCCTCAGGGAGCTGAGGAGAGTAAGGTGGCGCCCCCTGCCCACCTCGCCTACCTCTCCATGGGCCCTTCTTTCTCTGGCCGCTCCGGGAGCCCTGCGGGCTTGGGTTCAAGCCCCCACACACCGCACAGGCCAAGGGCGCATGCGCGACCGCCGGGGCCTAGGGCTGGCCTCGGGGGGCGGGGGGGTCCTCAGTGAAGGCCCCGCCCTCCCTCCAGGCTCTGACCCAGCTGCAGCTCTTCCATCGCCGCCCTTCTGGCCTCGGCTTCAGCTGTCTCCCTCCCCTCCCCCACTCCCACTCAGCTTGCAGGCCGCTTCCCTGCCTTGAAAGCATGGCTCTGGCCCTGAGGGCCACAGACCTACTGGGCTTCAAGCTCAAGGCTCTGCCTGGGCCTGCTGCTTCAGCCAGGGGCTCATTTTTTCCTGGAAAGACAAAGCCATGGCCTCACCCCACGCCTGCACTTTGCCACGGCAGGCAGCCCAGATGTAGGAAAGGCTCTGTGGAGTCAGAAGTGCCGAGACAGGCAGATGGCACCAGAGGGTTTGGGGGCCAGGGCGCAACTGGGCTAGCCCCTCCTCCCGGGAGTCGGGGAGGCCCGGCCTTCCTAGTGCCCAGGCCACGGCTCCGGGGAGAAACCCGCCATGGAGGGCCCGCGGGAGGCCCTCTGCCTGAGGTGGCAGGTGTCACGCCAGGGCCACTGCAAGCCTGGCTCGGCTTGCCTGCTTTCTCCAAAGGAGGCTGGCCGACCAGCCGAACCTGGCACCTGGGCCAGGCCCCTTCCAAGGGGACGAGTTCCAGAGGATAGAGCCCTGGGGGCGGCTGCCAAGTCTCCTGGGGCGTGTGCTGGGCCCCCGTCAGAGGAGGAAGCAGCCTGGTAATCGGTGTGCCAGGCCTGAGATCTGGAGTCCTCCCACACCCGGGTCCCTGTCCTGCCCAGGCCCCCCGAGGGAGGACGATGGTCGGGCAGTGGCGAGCGGGGTGGGGCTGGCGCCGAGCCTGCCCTTGGATGCCCCGGGGAAGGGCGCCGGGGGATGGGCTGCCCCTGGCCAGGTCTGAGGGACCGACCCAGCTCGGGGCTGTCGGGGGCAGAGAGAGAACCCCCCTCCGCCCATTCCCTTCAGGTTCTTAGGGCTGGCCAAATCCTTCCCAAGACAGCTTGTCTGGAGAAAATCAGACCCAGCTGAAGAACATGTGTCCATGGGGGAAACCCGGGAAACTGAGTCTCCCCACACAATAGCAGAGATTCTCATCTTGCATCCTCTCCTGAGCTAATGACAAAGGTGGATGTCCCGGGTGGGTGGGCCTGTGGAATGGGAGAGGGGAGGAAGTCTATTGTCATGCAGAGGGACATGGAAAGACTTGTCTGAAGCTTATCCCCTGCACTGGGGTCAGGTCGGGAAGGGACGGCACAGAGGTTAGCAGGAACCAACCGGCCTCTCTGTGGTGGGGCTGGCCCCGGGGCAGGCGTGGGGGTGATGGCTGGAAGTGGGATGGCGCGTGAGTTGGCACCAGCCAGCGGTGGAGGCAGAGACTCAGAGGTCAGGGATCTCTCTCTCTGTCTCTGTCTCTGTCTCTCTCCCTCAGGGAGCTGAGGAGAGTAAGGTGGCGCCCCCTGCCCACCTCGCCTACCTCTCCATGGGCCCTTCTTTCTCTGGCCGCTCCGGGAGCCCTGCGGGCTTGGGTTCAAGCCCCCACACACCGCACAGGCCAAGGGCGCATGCGCGACCGCCGGGGCCTAGGGCTGGCCTCGGGGGGCGGGGGGGTCCTCAGTGAAGGCCCCGCCCTCCCTCCAGGCTCTGACCCAGCTGCAGCTCTTCCATCGCCGCCCTTCTGGCCTCGGCTTCAGCTGTCTCCCTCCCCTCCCCCACTCCCACTCAGCTTGCAGGCCGCTTCCCTGCCTTGAAAGCATGGCTCTGGCCCTGAGGGCCACAGACCTACTGGGCTTCAAGCTCAAGGCTCTGCCTGGGCCTGCTGCTTCGGCCAGGGGCTCATTTTTTCCTGGAAAGACAAAGCCATGGCCTCACCCCACGCCTGCACTTTGCCACGGCAGGCAGCCCAGATGTAGGAAAGGCTCTGTGGAGTCAGAAGTGCCGAGACAGGCAGATGGCACCAGAGGGTTTGGGGGCCAGGGCGCAACTGGGCTAGCCCCTCCTCCCGGGAGTCGGGGAGGCCCGGCCTTCCTAGTGCCCAGGCCACGGCTCCGGGGAGAAACCCGCCACGGAGGGCCCGCGGGAGGCCCTCTGCCTGAGGTGGCAGGTGTCACGCCAGGGCCACTGCAAGCCTGGCTCTGCTTGCCTGCTTTCTCCAAAGGAGGCTGGCCGACCAGCCGAACCTGGCACCTGGGCCAGGCCCCTTCCAAGGGGACGAGTTCCAGAGGATAGAGCCCTGGGGGCGGCTGCCAAGTCTCCTGGGGCGTGTGCTGGGCCCCCGTCAGAGGAGGAAGCAGCCTGGTAAACGGTGTGCCAGGCCTGAGATCTGGAGGCCTCCCACAGCCGGGTCCCTGTCCTGCCCAGGCCCCCCGAGGGAGGACGATGGTCGGGCAGTGGCGAGCGGGGTGGGGCTGGCGCCGAGCCTGCCCTTGGATGCCCCGGGGAAGGGCGCCGGGGGATGGGCTGCCCCTGGCCAGGTCTGAGGGACCGACCCAGCTCGGGGCTGTCGGGGGCAGAGAGAGAACCCCCCTCCGCCCTTTCCCTTCAGGTTCTTAGGGCTGGCCAAATCCTTCTCAAGACAGCTTGTCTGGAGAAAATCAGACCCAGCTGAAGAACATGTGTCCATGGGGGAAACCCGGGAAACTGAGTCTCCCCACACAATAGCAGAGATTCTCATCTTGCATCCTCTCCTGAGCTAATGACAAAGGTGGATGTCCCGGGTGGGTGGGCCTGTGGAATGGGAGAGGGGAGGAAGTCTATTGTCATGCAGAGGGACATGGAAAGACTTGTCTGAAGCTTATCCCCTGCACTGGGGTCAGGTCGGGAAGGGACGGCACAGAGGTTAGCAGGAACCAACCGGCCTCTCTGTGGTGGGGCTGGCCCCGGGGCAGGCGTGGGGGTGATGGCTGGAAGTGGGATGGCGCGTGAGTTGGCACCAGCCAGCGGTGGAGGCAGAGACTCAGAGGTCAGGGATCTCTCTCTCTGTCTCTGTCTCTGTCTCTCTCCCTCAGGGAGCTGAGGAGAGTAAGGTGGCGCCCCCTGCCCACCTCGCCTACCTCTCCATGGGCCCTTCTTTCTCTGGCCGCTCCGGGAGCCCTGCGGGCTTGGGTTCAAGCCCCCACACACCGCACAGGCCAAGGGCGCATGCGCGACCGCCGGGGCCTAGGGCTGGCCTCGGGGGGCGGGGGGGTCCTCAGTGAAGGCCCCGCCCTCCCTCCAGGCTCTGACCCAGCTGCAGCTCTTCCATCGCCGCCCTTCTGGCCTCGGCTTCAGCTGTCTCCCTCCCCTCCCCCACTCCCACTCAGCTTGCAGGCCGCTTCCCTGCCTTGAAAGCATGGCTCTGGCCCTGAGGGCCACAGACCTACTGGGCTTCAAGCTCAAGGCTCTGCCTGGGCCTGCTGCTTCGGCCAGGGGCTCATTTTTTCCTGGAAAGACAAAGCCATGGCCTCACCCCACGCCTGCACTTTGCCACGGCAGGCAGCCCAGATGTAGGAAAGGCTCTGTGGAGTCAGAAGTGCCGAGACAGGCAGATGGCACCAGAGGGTTTGGGGGCCAGGGCGCAACTGGGCTAGCCCCTCCTCCCGGGAGTCGGGGAGGCCCGGCCTTCCTAGTGCCCAGGCCACGGCTCCGGGGAGAAACCCGCCATGGAGGGCCCGCGGGAGGCCCTCTGCCTGAGGTGGCAGGTGTCACGCCAGGGCCACTGCAAGCCTGGCTCGGCTTGCCTGCTTTCTCCAAAGGAGGCTGGCCGACCAGCCGAACCTGGCACCTGGGCCAGGCCCCTTCCAAGGGGACGAGTTCCAGAGGATAGAGCCCTGGGGGCGGCTGCCAAGTCTCCTGGGGCGTGTGCTGGGCCCCCGTCAGAGGAGGAAGCAGCCTGGTAATCGGTGTGCCAGGCCTGAGATCTGGAGTCCTCCCACACCCGGGTCCCTGTCCTGCCCAGGCCCCCCGAGGGAGGACGATGGTCGGGCAGTGGCGAGCGGGGTGGGGCTGGCGCCGAGCCTGCCCTTGGATGCCCCGGGGAAGGGCGCCGGGGGATGGGCTGCCCCTGGCCAGGTCTGAGGGACCGACCCAGCTCGGGGCTGTCGGGGGCAGAGAGAGAACCCCCCTCCGCCCATTCCCTTCAGGTTCTTAGGGCTGGCCAAATCCTTCCCAAGACAGCTTGTCTGGAGAAAATCAGACCCAGCTGAAGAACATGTGTCCATGGGGGAAACCCGGGAAACTGAGTCTCCCCACACAATAGCAGAGATTCTCATCTTGCATCCTCTCCTGAGCTAATGACAAAGGTGGATGTCCCGGGTGGGTGGGCCTGTGGAATGGGAGAGGGGAGGAAGTCTATTGTCATGCAGAGGGACATGGAAAGACTTGTCTGAAGCTTATCCCCTGCACTGGGGTCAGGTCGGGAAGGGACGGCACAGAGGTTAGCAGGAACCAACCGGCCTCTCTGTGGTGGGGCTGGCCCCGGGGCAGGCGTGGGGGTGATGGCTGGAAGTGGGATGGCGCGTGAGTTGGCACCAGCCAGCGGTGGAGGCAGAGACTCAGAGGTCAGGGATCTCTCTCTCTGTCTCTGTCTCTGTCTCTCTCCCTCAGGGAGCTGAGGAGAGTAAGGTGGCGCCCCCTGCCCACCTCGCCTACCTCTCCATGGGCCCTTCTTTCTCTGGCCGCTCCGGGAGCCCTGCGGGCTTGGGTTCAAGCCCCCACACACCGCACAGGCCAAGGGCGCATGCGCGACCGCCGGGGCCTAGGGCTGGCCTCGGGGGGCGGGGGGGTCCTCAGTGAAGGCCCCGCCCTCCCTCCAGGCTCTGACCCAGCTGCAGCTCTTCCATCGCCGCCCTTCTGGCCTCGGCTTCAGCTGTCTCCCTCCCCTCCCCCACTCCCACTCAGCTTGCAGGCCGCTTCCCTGCCTTGAAAGCATGGCTCTGGCCCTGAGGGCCACAGACCTACTGGGCTTCAAGCTCAAGGCTCTGCCTGGGCCTGCTGCTTCGGCCAGGGGCTCATTTTTTCCTGGAAAGACAAAGCCATGGCCTCACCCCACGCCTGCACTTTGCCACGGCAGGCAGCCCAGATGTAGGAAAGGCTCTGTGGAGTCAGAAGTGCCGAGACAGGCAGATGGCACCAGAGGGTTTGGGGGCCAGGGCGCAACTGGGCTAGCCCCTCCTCCCGGGAGTCGGGGAGGCCCGGCCTTCCTAGTGCCCAGGCCACGGCTCCGGGGAGAAACCCGCCACGGAGGGCCCGCGGGAGGCCCTCTGCCTGAGGTGGCAGGTGTCACGCCAGGGCCACTGCAAGCCTGGCTCGGCTTGCCTGCTTTCTCCAAAGGAGGCTGGCCGACCAGCCGAACCTGGCACCTGGGCCAGGCCCCTTCCAAGGGGACGAGTTCCAGAGGATAGAGCCCTGGGGGCGGCTGCCAAGTCTCCTGGGGCGTGTGCTGGGCCCCCGTCAGAGGAGGAAGCAGCCTGGTAAACGGTGTGCCAGGCCTGAGATCTGGAGGCCTCCCACAGCCGGGTCCCTGTCCTGCCCAGGCCCCCCGAGGGAGGACGATGGTCGGGCAGTGGCGAGCGGGGTGGGGCTGGCGCCGAGCCTGCCCTTGGATGCCCCGGGGAAGGGCGCCGGGGGATGGGCTGCCCCTGGCCAGGTCTGAGGGACCGACCCAGCTCGGGGCTGTCGGGGGCAGAGAGAGAACCCCCCTCCGCCCTTTCCCCTTCAGGTTCTTAGGGCTGGCCAAATCCTTCTCAAGACAGCTTGTCTGGAGAAAATCAGACCCAGCTGAAGAACATGTGTCCATGGGGGAAACCCGGGAAACTGAGTCTCCCCACACAATAGCAGAGATTCTCATCTTGCATCCTCTCCTGAGCTAATGACAAAGGTGGATGTCCCGGGTGGGTGGGCCTGTGGAATGGGAGAGGGGAGGAAGTCTATTGTCATGCAGAGGGACATGGAAAGACTTGTCTGAAGCTTATCCCCTGCACTGGGGTCAGGTCGGGAAGGGACGGCACAGAGGTTAGCAGGAACCAACCGGCCTCTCTGTGGTGGGGCTGGCCCCGGGGCAGGCGTGGGGGTGATGGCTGGAAGTGGGATGGCGCGTGAGTTGGCACCAGCCAGCGGTGGAGGCAGAGACTCAGAGGTCAGGGATCTCTCTCTCTGTCTCTGTCTCTGTCTCTCTCCCTCAGGGAGCTGAGGAGAGTAAGGTGGCGCCCCCTGCCCACCTCGCCTACCTCTCCATGGGCCCTTCTTTCTCTGGCCGCTCCGGGAGCCCTGCGGGCTTGGGTTCAAGCCCCCACACACCGCACAGGCCAAGGGCGCATGCGCGACCGCCGGGGCCTAGGGCTGGCCTCGGGGGGCGGGGGGGTCCTCAGTGAAGGCCCCGCCCTCCCTCCAGGCTCTGACCCAGCTGCAGCTCTTCCATCGCCGCCCTTCTGGCCTCGGCTTCAGCTGTCTCCCTCCCCTCCCCCACTCCCACTCAGCTTGCAGGCCGCTTCCCTGCCTTGAAAGCATGGCTCTGGCCCTGAGGGCCACAGACCTACTGGGCTTCAAGCTCAAGGCTCTGCCTGGGCCTGCTGCTTCAGCCAGGGGCTCATTTTTTCCTGGAAAGACAAAGCCATGGCCTCACCCCACGCCTGCACTTTGCCACGGCAGGCAGCCCAGATGTAGGAAAGGCTCTGTGGAGTCAGAAGTGCCGAGACAGGCAGATGGCACCAGAGGGTTTGGGGGCCAGGGCGCAACTGGGCTAGCCCCTCCTCCCGGGAGTCGGGGAGGCCCGGCCTTCCTAGTGCCCAGGCCACGGCTCCGGGGAGAAACCCGCCATGGAGGGCCCGCGGGAGGCCCTCTGCCTGAGGTGGCAGGTGTCACGCCAGGGCCACTGCAAGCCTGGCTCGGCTTGCCTGCTTTCTCCAAAGGAGGCTGGCCGACCAGCCGAACCTGGCACCTGGGCCAGGCCCCTTCCAAGGGGACGAGTTCCAGAGGATAGAGCCCTGGGGGCGGCTGCCAAGTCTCCTGGGGCGTGTGCTGGGCCCCCGTCAGAGGAGGAAGCAGCCTGGTAATCGGTGTGCCAGGCCTGAGATCTGGAGTCCTCCCACACCCGGGTCCCTGTCCTGCCCAGGCCCCCCGAGGGAGGACGATGGTCGGGCAGTGGCGAGCGGGGTGGGGCTGGCGCCGAGCCTGCCCTTGGATGCCCCGGGGAAGGGCGCCGGGGGATGGGCTGCCCCTGGCCAGGTCTGAGGGACCGACCCAGCTCGGGGCTGTCGGGGGCAGAGAGAGAACCCCCCTCCGCCCATTCCCTTCAGGTTCTTAGGGCTGGCCAAATCCTTCCCAAGACAGCTTGTCTGGAGAAAATCAGACCCAGCTGAAGAACATGTGTCCATGGGGGAAACCCGGGAAACTGAGTCTCCCCACACAATAGCAGAGATTCTCATCTTGCATCCTCTCCTGAGCTAATGACAAAGGTGGATGTCCCGGGTGGGTGGGCCTGTGGAATGGGAGAGGGGAGGAAGTCTATTGTCATGCAGAGGGACATGGAAAGACTTGTCTGAAGCTTATCCCCTGCACTGGGGTCAGGTCGGGAAGGGACGGCACAGAGGTTAGCAGGAACCAACCGGCCTCTCTGTGGTGGGGCTGGCCCCGGGGCAGGCGTGGGGGTGATGGCTGGAAGTGGGATGGCGCGTGAGTTGGCACCAGCCAGCGGTGGAGGCAGAGACTCAGAGGTCAGGGATCTCTCTCTCTGTCTCTGTCTCTGTCTCTCTCCCTCAGGGAGCTGAGGAGAGTAAGGTGGCGCCCCCTGCCCACCTCGCCTACCTCTCCATGGGCCCTTCTTTCTCTGGCCGCTCCGGGAGCCCTGCGGGCTTGGGTTCAAGCCCCCACACACCGCACAGGCCAAGGGCGCATGCGCGACCGCCGGGGCCTAGGGCTGGCCTCGGGGGGCGGGGGGGTCCTCAGTGAAGGCCCCGCCCTCCCTCCAGGCTCTGACCCAGCTGCAGCTCTTCCATCGCCGCCCTTCTGGCCTCGGCTTCAGCTGTCTCCCTCCCCTCCCCCACTCCCACTCAGCTTGCAGGCCGCTTCCCTGCCTTGAAAGCATGGCTCTGGCCCTGAGGGCCACAGACCTACTGGGCTTCAAGCTCAAGGCTCTGCCTGGGCCTGCTGCTTCGGCCAGGGGCTCATTTTTTCCTGGAAAGACAAAGCCATGGCCTCACCCCACGCCTGCACTTTGCCACGGCAGGCAGCCCAGATGTAGGAAAGGCTCTGTGGAGTCAGAAGTGCCGAGACAGGCAGATGGCACCAGAGGGTTTGGGGGCCAGGGCGCAACTGGGCTAGCCCCTCCTCCCGGGAGTCGGGGAGGCCCGGCCTTCCTAGTGCCCAGGCCACGGCTCCGGGGAGAAACCCGCCATGGAGGGCCCGCGGGAGGCCCTCTGCCTGAGGTGGCAGGTGTCACGCCAGGGCCACTGCAAGCCTGGCTCGGCTTGCCTGCTTTCTCCAAAGGAGGCTGGCCGACCAGCCGAACCTGGCACCTGGGCCAGGCCCCTTCCAAGGGGACGAGTTCCAGAGGATAGAGCCCTGGGGGCGGCTGCCAAGTCTCCTGGGGCGTGTGCTGGGCCCCCGTCAGAGGAGGAAGCAGCCTGGTAATCGGTGTGCCAGGCCTGAGATCTGGAGTCCTCCCACACCCGGGTCCCTGTCCTGCCCAGGCCCCCCGAGGGAGGACGATGGTCGGGCAGTGGCGAGCGGGGTGGGGCTGGCGCCGAGCCTGCCCTTGGATGCCCCGGGGAAGGGCGCCGGGGGATGGGCTGCCCCTGGCCAGGTCTGAGGGACCGACCCAGCTCGGGGCTGTCGGGGGCAGAGAGAGAACCCCCCTCCGCCCATTCCCTTCAGGTTCTTAGGGCTGGCCAAATCCTTCCCAAGACAGCTTGTCTGGAGAAAATCAGACCCAGCTGAAGAACATGTGTCCATGGGGGAAACCCGGGAAACTGAGTCTCCCCACACAATAGCAGAGATTCTCATCTTGCATCCTCTCCTGAGCTAATGACAAAGGTGGATGTCCCGGGTGGGTGGGCCTGTGGAATGGGAGAGGGGAGGAAGTCTATTGTCATGCAGAGGGACATGGAAAGACTTGTCTGAAGCTTATCCCCTGCACTGGGGTCAGGTCGGGAAGGGACGGCACAGAGGTTAGCAGGAACCAACCGGCCTCTCTGTGGTGGGGCTGGCCCCGGGGCAGGCGTGGGGGTGATGGGTGGAAGTGGGATGGCGCGTGAGTTGGCACCAGCCAGCGGTGGAGGCAGAGACTCAGAGGTCAGGGATCTCTCTCTCTGTCTCTGTCTCTGTCTCTCTCCCTCAGGGAGCTGAGGAGAGTAAGGTGGCGCCCCCTGCCCACCTCGCCTACCTCTCCATGGGCCCTTCTTTCTCTGGCCGCTCCGGGAGCCCTGCGGGCTTGGGTTCAAGCCCCCACACACCGCACAGGCCAAGGGCGCATGCGCGACCGCCGGGGCCTAGGGCTGGCCTCGGGGGGCGGGGGGGTCCTCAGTGAAGGCCCCGCCCTCCCTCCAGGCTCTGACCCAGCTGCAGCTCTTCCATCGCCGCCCTTCTGGCCTCGGCTTCAGCTGTCTCCCTCCCCTCCCCCACTCCCACTCAGCTTGCAGGCCGCTTCCCTGCCTTGAAAGCATGGCTCTGGCCCTGAGGGCCACAGACCTACTGGGCTTCAAGCTCAAGGCTCTGCCTGGGCCTGCTGCTTCGGCCAGGGGCTCATTTTTTCCTGGAAAGACAAAGCCATGGCCTCACCCCACGCCTGCACTTTGCCACGGCAGGCAGCCCAGATGTAGGAAAGGCTCTGTGGAGTCAGAAGTGCCGAGACAGGCAGATGGCACCAGAGGGTTTGGGGGCCAGGGCGCAACTGGGCTAGCCCCTCCTCCCGGGAGTCGGGGAGGCCCGGCCTTCCTAGTGCCCAGGCCACGGCTCCGGGGAGAAACCCGCCATGGAGGGCCCGCGGGAGGCCCTCTGCCTGAGGTGGCAGGTGTCACGCCAGGGCCACTGCAAGCCTGGCTCGGCTTGCCTGCTTTCTCCAAAGGAGGCTGGCCGACCAGCCGAACCTGGCACCTGGGCCAGGCCCCTTCCAAGGGGACGAGTTCCAGAGGATAGAGCCCTGGGGGCGGCTGCCAAGTCTCCTGGGGCGTGTGCTGGGCCCCCGTCAGAGGAGGAAGCAGCCTGGTAAACGGTGTGCCATGCCTGAGATCTGGAGGCCTCCCACAGCCGGGTCCCTGTCCTGCCCAGGCCCCCCGAGGGAGGACGATGGTCGGGCAGTGGCGAGCGGGGTGGGGCTGGCGCCGAGCCTGCCCTTGGATGCCCCGGGGAAGGGCGCCGGGGGATGGGCTGCCCCTGGCCAGGTCTGAGGGACCGACCCAGCTCGGGGCTGTCGGGGGCAGAGAGAGAACCCCCCTCCGCCCTTTCCCTTCAGGTTCTTAGGGCTGGCCAAATCCTTCCCAAGACAGCTTGTCTGGAGAAAATCAGACCCAGCTGAAGAACATGTGTCCATGGGGGAAACCCGGGAAACTGAGTCTCCCCACACAATAGCAGAGATTCTCATCTTGCATCCTCTCCTGAGCTAATGACAAAGGTGGATGTCCCGGGTGGGTGGGCCTGTGGAATGGGAGAGGGGAGGAAGTCTATTGTCATGCAGAGGGACATGGAAAGACTTGTCTGAAGCTTATCCCCTGCACTGGGGTCAGGTCGGGAAGGGACGGCACAGAGGTGAGCAGGAACCAACCGGCCTCTCTGTGGTGGGGCTGGCCCCGGGGCAGGCGTGGGGGTGATGGCTGGAAGTGGGATGGCGCGTGAGTTGGCACCAGCCAGCGGTGGAGGCAGAGACTCAGAGGTCAGGGATCTCTCTCTCTGTCTCTGTCTCTGTCTCTCTCCCTCAGGGAGCTGAGGAGAGTAAGGTGGCGCCCCCTGCCCACCTCGCCTACCTCTCCATGGGCCCTTCTTTCTCTGGCCGCTCCGGGAGCCCTGCGGGCTTGGGTTCAAGCCCCCACACACCGCACAGGCCAAGGGCGCATGCGCGACCGCCGGGGCCTAGGGCTGGCCTCGGGGGGCGGGGGGGTCCTCAGTGAAGGCCCCGCCCTCCCTCCAGGCTCTGACCCAGCTGCAGCTCTTCCATCGCCGCCCTTCTGGCCTCGGCTTCAGCTGTCTCCCTCCCCTCCCCCACTCCCACTCAGCTTGCAGGCCGCTTCCCTGCCTTGAAAGCATGGCTCTGGCCCTGAGGGCCACAGACCTACTGGGCTTCAAGCTCAAGGCTCTGCCTGGGCCTGCTGCTTCGGCCAGGGGCTCATTTTTTCCTGGAAAGACAAAGCCATGGCCTCACCCCACGCCTGCACTTTGCCACGGCAGGCAGCCCAGATGTAGGAAAGGCTCTGTGGAGTCAGAAGTGCCGAGACAGGCAGATGGCACCAGAGGGTTTGGGGGCCAGGGCGCAACTGGGCTAGCCCCTCCTCCCGGGAGTCGGGGAGGCCCGGCCTTCCTAGTGCCCAGGCCACGGCTCCGGGGAGAAACCCGCCACGGAGGGCCCGCGGGAGGCCCTCTGCCTGAGGTGGCAGGTGTCACGCCAGGGCCACTGCAAGCCTGGCTCGGCTTGCCTGCTTTCTCCAAAGGAGGCTGGCCGACCAGCCGAACCTGGCACCTGGGCCAGGCCCCTTCCAAGGGGACGAGTTCCAGAGGATAGAGCCCTGGGGGCGGCTGCCAAGTCTCCTGGGGCGTGTGCTGGGCCCCCGTCAGAGGAGGAAGCAGCCTGGTAAACGGTGTGCCAGGCCTGAGATCTGGAGGCCTCCCACAGCCGGGTCCCTGTCCTGCCCAGGCCCCCCGAGGGAGGACGATGGTCGGGCAGTGGCGAGCGGGGTGGGGCTGGCGCCGAGCCTGCCCTTGGATGCCCCGGGGAAGGGCGCCGGGGGATGGGCTGCCCCTGGCCAGGTCTGAGGGACCGACCCAGCTCGGGGCTGTCGGGGGCAGAGAGAGAACCCCCCTCCGCCCTTTCCCTTCAGGTTCTTAGGGCTGGCCAAATCCTTCTCAAGACAGCTTGTCTGGAGAAAATCAGACCCAGCTGAAGAACATGTGTCCATGGGGGAAACCCGGGAAACTGAGTCTCCCCACACAATAGCAGAGATTCTCATCTTGCATCCTCTCCTGAGCTAATGACAAAGGTGGATGTCCCGGGTGGGTGGGCCTGTGGAATGGGAGAGGGGAGGAAGTCTATTGTCATGCAGAGGGACATGGAAAGACTTGTCTGAAGCTTATCCCCTGCACTGGGGTCAGGTCGGGAAGGGACGGCACAGAGGTTAGCAGGAACCAACCGGCCTCTCTGTGGTGGGGCTGGCCCCGGGGCAGGCGTGGGGGTGATGGCTGGAAGTGGGATGGCGCGTGAGTTGGCACCAGCCAGCGGTGGAGGCAGAGACTCAGAGGTCAGGGATCTCTCTCTCTGTCTCTGTCTCTGTCTCTCTCCCTCAGGGAGCTGAGGAGAGTAAGGTGGCGCCCCCTGCCCACCTCGCCTACCTCTCCATGGGCCCTTCTTTCTCTGGCCGCTCCGGGAGCCCTGCGGGCTTGGGTTCAAGCCCCCACACACCGCACAGGCCAAGGGCGCATGCGCGACCGCCGGGGCCTAGGGCTGGCCTCGGGGGGCGGGGGGGTCCTCAGTGAAGGCCCCGCCCTCCCTCCAGGCTCTGACCCAGCTGCAGCTCTTCCATCGCCGCCCTTCTGGCCTCGGCTTCAGCTGTCTCCCTCCCCTCCCCCACTCCCACTCAGCTTGCAGGCCGCTTCCCTGCCTTGAAAGCATGGCTCTGGCCCTGAGGGCCACAGACCTACTGGGCTTCAAGCTCAAAGCTCTGCCTGGGCCTGCTGCTTCGGCCAGGGGCTCATTTTTTCCTGGAAAGACAAAGCCATGGCCTCACCCCACGCCTGCACTTTGCCACGGCAGGCAGCCCAGATGTAGGAAAGGCTCTGTGGAGTCAGAAGTGCCGAGACAGGCAGATGGCACCAGAGGGTTTGGGGGCCAGGGCGCAACTGGGCTAGCCCCTCCTCCCGGGAGTCGGGGAGGCCCGGCCTTCCTAGTGCCCAGGCCACGGCTCCGGGGAGAAACCCGCCATGGAGGGCCCGCGGGAGGCCCTCTGCCTGAGGTGGCAGGTGTCACGCCAGGGCCACTGCAAGCCTGGCTCGGCTTGCCTGCTTTCTCCAAAGGAGGCTGGCCGACCAGCCGAACCTGGCACCTGGGCCAGGCCCCTTCCAAGGGGACGAGTTCCAGAGGATAGAGCCCTGGGGGCGGCTGCCAAGTCTCCTGGGGCGTGTGCTGGGCCCCCGTCAGAGGAGGAAGCAGCCTGGTAAACGGTGTGCCAGGCCTGAGATCTGGAGGCCTCCCACAGCCGGGTCCCTGTCCTGCCCAGGCCCCCCCGAGGGAGGACGATGGTCGGGCAGTGGCGAGCGGGGTGGGGCTGGCGCCGAGCCTGCCCTTGGATGCCCCGGGGAAGGGCGCCGGGGGATGGGCTGCCCTGGCCAGGTCTGAGGGACCGACCCAGCTCGGGGCTGTCGGGGGCAGAGAGAGAACCCCCCTCCGCCCTTTCCCTTCAGGTTCTTAGCGCTGGCCAAATCCTTCCCAAGACAGCTTGTCTGGAGAAAATCAGACCCAGCTGAAGAACATGTGTCCATGGGGGAAACCCGGGAAACTGAGTCTCCCCACACAATAGCAGAGATTCTCATCTTGCATCCTCTCCTGAGCTAATGACAAAGGTGGATGTCCCGGGTGGGTGGGCCTGTGGAATGGGAGAGGGGAGGAAGTCTATTGTCATGCAGAGGGACATGGAAAGACTTGTCTGAAGCTTATCCCCTGCACTGGGGTCAGGTCGGGAAGGGACGGCACAGAGGTGAGCAGGAACCAACCGGCCTCTCTGTGGTGGGGCTGGCCCCGGGGCAGGCGTGGGGGTGATGGCTGGAAGTGGGATGGCGCGTGAGTTGGCACCAGCCAGCGGTGGAGGCAGAGACTCAGAGGTCAGGGATCTCTCTCTCTGTCTCTGTCTCTGTCTCTCTCCCTCAGGGAGCTGAGGAGAGTAAGGTGGCGCCCCCTGCCCACCTCGCCTACCTCTCCATGGGCCCTTCTTTCTCTGGCCGCTCCGGGAGCCCTGCGGGCTTGGGTTCAAGCCCCCACACACCGCACAGGCCAAGGGCGCATGCGCGACCGCCGGGGCCTAGGGCTGGCCTCGGGGGGCGGGGGGGTCCTCAGTGAAGGCCCCGCCCTCCCTCCAGGCTCTGACCCAGCTGCAGCTCTTCCATCGCCGCCCTTCTGGCCTCGGCTTCAGCTGTCTCCCTCCCCTCCCCCACTCCCACTCAGCTTGCAGGCCGCTTCCCTGCCTTGAAAGCATGGCTCTGGCCCTGAGGGCCACAGACCTACTGGGCTTCAAGCTCAAGGCTCTGCCTGGGCCTGCTGCTTCGGCCAGGGGCTCATTTTTTCCTGGAAAGACAAAGCCATGGCCTCACCCCACGCCTGCACTTTGCCACGGCAGGCAGCCCAGATGTAGGAAAGGCTCTGTGGAGTCAGAAGTGCCGAGACAGGCAGATGGCACCAGAGGGTTTGGGGGCCAGGGCGCAACTGGGCTAGCCCCTCCTCCCGGGAGTCGGGGAGGCCCGGCCTTCCTAGTGCCCAGGCCACGGCTCCGGGGAGAAACCCGCCATGGAGGGCCCGCGGGAGGCCCTCTGCCTGAGGTGGCAGGTGTCACGCCAGGGCCACTGCAAGCCTGGCTCGGCTTGCCTGCTTTCTCCAAAGGAGGCTGGCCGACCAGCCGAACCTGGCACCTGGGCCAGGCCCCTTCCAAGGGGACGAGTTCCAGAGGATAGAGCCCTGGGGGCGGCTGCCAAGTCTCCTGGGGCGTGTGCTGGGCCCCCGTCAGAGGAGGAAGCAGCCTGGTAAACGGTGTGCCAGGCCTGAGATCTGGAGGCCTCCCACAGCCGGGTCCCTGTCCTGCCCAGGCCCCCCGAGGGAGGACGATGGTCGGGCAGTGGCGAGCGGGGTGGGGCTGGCGCCGAGCCTGCCCTTGGATGCCCCGGGGAAGGGCGCCGGGGGATGGGCTGCCCCTGGCCAGGTCTGAGGGACCGACCCAGCTCGGGGCTGTCGGGGGCAGAGAGAGAACCCCCCTCCGCCCTTTCCCTTCAGGTTCTTAGGGCTGGCCAAATCCTTCCCAAGACAGCTTGTCTGGAGAAAATCAGACCCAGCTGAAGAACATGTGTCCATGGGGGAAACCCGGGAAACTGAGTCTCCCCACACAATAGCAGAGATTCTCATCTTGCATCCTCTCCTGAGCTAATGACAAAGGTGGATGTCCCGGGTGGGTGGGCCTGTGGAATGGGAGAGGGGAGGAAGTCTATTGTCATGCAGAGGGACATGGAAAGACTTGTCTGAAGCTTATCCCCTGCACTGGGGTCAGGTCGGGAAGGGACGGCACAGAGGTTAGCAGGAACCAACCGGCCTCTCTGTGGTGGGGCTGGCCCCGGGGCAGGCGTGGGGGTGATGGCTGGAAGTGGGATGGCGCGTGAGTTGGCACCAGCCAGCGGTGGAGGCAGAGACTCAGAGGTCAGGGATCTCTCTCTCTGTCTCTGTCTCTCTCTCTCTCCCTCAGGGAGCTGAGGAGAGTAAGGTGGCGCCCCCTGCCCACCTCGCCTACCTCTCCATGGGCCCTTCTTTCTCTGGCCGCTCCGGGAGCCCTGCGGGCTTGGGTTCAAGCCCCCACACACCGCACAGGCCAAGGGCGCATGCGCGACCGCCGGGGCCTAGGGCTGGCCTCGGGGGGCGGGGGGGTCCTCAGTGAAGGCCCCGCCCTCCCTCCAGGCTCTGACCCAGCTGCAGCTCTTCCATCGCCGCCCTTCTGGCCTCGGCTTCAGCTGTCTCCCTCCCCTCCCCCACTCCCACTCAGCTTGCAGGCCGCTTCCCTGCCTTGAAAGCATGGCTCTGGCCCTGAGGGCCACAGACCTACTGGGCTTCAAGCTCAAGGCTCTGCCTGGGCCTGCTGCTTCGGCCAGGGGCTCATTTTTTCCTGGAAAGACAAAGCCATGGCCTCACCCCACGCCTGCACTTTGCCACGGCAGGCAGCCCAGATGTAGGAAAGGCTCTGTGGAGTCAGAAGTGCCGAGACAGGCAGATGGCACCAGAGGGTTTGGGGGCCAGGGCGCAACTGGGCTAGCCCCTCCTCCCGGGAGTCGGGGAGGCCCGGCCTTCCTAGTGCCCAGGCCACGGCTCCGGGGAGAAACCCGCCATGGAGGGCCCGCGGGAGGCCCTCTGCCTGAGGTGGCAGGTGTCACGCCAGGGCCACTGCAAGCCTGGCTCGGCTTGCCTGCTTTCTCCAAAGGAGGCTGGCCGACCAGCCGAACCTGGCACCTGGGCCAGGCCCCTTCCAAGGGGACGAGTTCCAGAGGATAGAGCCCTGGGGGCGGCTGCCAAGTCTCCTGGGGCGTGTGCTGGGCCCCCGTCAGAGGAGGAAGCAGCCTGGTAAACGGTGTGCCATGCCTGAGATCTGGAGGCCTCCCACAGCCGGGTCCCTGTCCTGCCCAGGCCCCCCGAGGGAGGACGATGGTCGGGCAGTGGCGAGCGGGGTGGGGCTGGCGCCGAGCCTGCCCTTGGATGCCCCGGGGAAGGGCGCCGGGGGATGGGCTGCCCCTGGCCAGGTCTGAGGGACCGACCCAGCTCGGGGCTGTCGGGGGCAGAGAGAGAACCCCCCTCCGCCCTTTCCCTTCAGGTTCTTAGGGCTGGCCAAATCCTTCCCAAGACAGCTTGTCTGGAGAAAATCAGACCCAGCTGAAGAACATGTGTCCATGGGGGAAACCCGGGAAACTGAGTCTCCCCACACAATAGCAGAGATTCTCATCTTGCATCCTCTCCTGAGCTAATGACAAAGGTGGATGTCCCGGGTGGGTGGGCCTGTGGAATGGGAGAGGGGAGGAAGTCTATTGTCATGCAGAGGGACATGGAAAGACTTGTCTGAAGCTTATCCCCTGCACTGGGGTCAGGTCGGGAAGGGACGGCACAGAGGTGAGCAGGAACCAACCGGCCTCTCTGTGGTGGGGCTGGCCCCGGGGCAGGCGTGGGGGTGATGGCTGGAAGTGGGATGGCGCATGAGTTGGCACCAGCCAGCGGTGGAGGCAGAGACTCAGAGGTCAGGGATCTCTCTCTCTGTCTCTGTCTCTGTCTCTCTCCCTCAGGGAGCTGAGGAGAGTAAGGTGGCGCCCCCTGCCCACCTCGCCTACCTCTCCATGGGCCCTTCTTTCTCTGGCCGCTCCGGGAGCCCTGCGGGCTTGGGTTCAAGCCCCCACACACCGCACAGGCCAAGGGCGCATGCGCGACCGCCGGGGCCTAGGGCTGGCCTCGGGGGGCGGGGGGGTCCTCAGTGAAGGCCCCGCCCTCCCTCCAGGCTCTGACCCAGCTGCAGCTCTTCCATCGCCGCCCTTCTGGCCTCGGCTTCAGCTGTCTCCCTCCCCTCCCCCACTCCCACTCAGCTTGCAGGCCGCTTCCCTGCCTTGAAAGCATGGCTCTGGCCCTGAGGGCCACAGACCTACTGGGCTTCAAGCTCAAGGCTCTGCCTGGGCCTGCTGCTTCGGCCAGGGGCTCATTTTTTCCTGGAAAGACAAAGCCATGGCCTCACCCCACGCCTGCACTTTGCCACGGCAGGCAGCCCAGATGTAGGAAAGGCTCTGTGGAGTCAGAAGTGCCGAGACAGGCAGATGGCACCAGAGGGTTTGGGGGCCAGGGCGCAACTGGGCTAGCCCCTCCTCCCGGGAGTCGGGGAGGCCCGGCCTTCCTAGTGCCCAGGCCACGGCTCCGGGGAGAAACCCGCCATGGAGGGCCCGCGGGAGGCCCTCTGCCTGAGGTGGCAGGTGTCACGCCAGGGCCAATGCAAGCCTGGCTCGGCTTGCCTGCTTTCTCCAAAGGAGGCTGGCCGACCAGCCGAACCTGGCACCTGGGCCAGGCCCCTTCCAAGGGGACGAGTTCCAGAGGATAGAGCCCTGGGGGCGGCTGCCAAGTCTCCTGGGGCGTGTGCTGGGCCCCCGTCAGAGGAGGAAGCAGCCTGGTAAACGGTGTGCCAGGCCTGAGATCTGGAGGCCTCCCACAGCCGGGTCCCTGTCCTGCCCAGGCCCCCCGAGGGAGGACGATGGTCGGGCAGTGGCGAGCGGGGTGGGGCTGGCGCCGAGCCTGCCCTTGGATGCCCCGGGGAAGGGCGCCGGGGGATGGGCTGCCCCTGGCCAGGTCTGAGGGACCGACCCAGCTCGGGGCTGTCGGGGGCAGAGAGAGAACCCCCCTCCGCCCTTTCCCTTCAGGTTCTTAGGGCTGGCCAAATCCTTCCCAAGACAGCTTGTCTGGAGAAAATCAGACCCAGCTGAAGAACATGTGTCCATGGGGGAAACCCGGGAAACTGAGTCTCCCCACACAATAGCAGAGATTCTCATCTTGCATCCTCTCCTGAGCTAATGACAAAGGTGGATGTCCCGGGTGGGTGGGCCTGTGGAATGGGAGAGGGGAGGAAGTCTATTGTCATGCAGAGGGACATGGAAAGACTTGTCTGAAGCTTATCCCCTGCACTGGGGTCAGGTCGGGAAGGGACGGCACAGAGGTTAGCAGGAACCAACCGGCCTCTCTGTGGTGGGGCTGGCCCCGGGGCAGGCGTGGGGGTGATGGCTGGAAGTGGGATGGCGCGTGAGTTGGCACCAGCCAGCGGTGGAGGCAGAGACTCAGAGGTCAGGGATCTCTCTCTCTGTCTCTGTCTCTCTCTCTCTCCCTCAGGGAGCTGAGGAGAGTAAGGTGGCGCCCCCTGCCCACCTCGCCTACCTCTCCATGGGCCCTTCTTTCTCTGGCCGCTCCGGGAGCCCTGCGGGCTTGGGTTCAAGCCCCCACACACCGCACAGGCCAAGGGCGCATGCGCGACCGCCGGGGCCTAGGGCTGGCCTCGGGGGGCGGGGGGGTCCTCAGTGAAGGCCCCGCCCTCCCTCCAGGCTCTGACCCAGCTGCAGCTCTTCCATCGCCGCCCTTCTGGCCTCGGCTTCAGCTGTCTCCCTCCCCTCCCCCACTCCCACTCAGCTTGCAGGCCGCTTCCCTGCCTTGAAAGCATGGCTCTGGCCCTGAGGGCCACAGACCTACTGGGCTTCAAGCTCAAGGCTCTGCCTGGGCCTGCTGCTTCGGCCAGGGGCTCATTTTTTCCTGGAAAGACAAAGCCATGGCCTCACCCCACGCCTGCACTTTGCCACGGCAGGCAGCCCAGATGTAGGAAAGGCTCTGTGGAGTCAGAAGTGCCGAGACAGGCAGATGGCACCAGAGGGTTTGGGGGCCAGGGCGCAACTGGGCTAGCCCCTCCTCCCGGGAGTCGGGGAGGCCCGGCCTTCCTACTGCCCAGGCCACGGCTCCGGGGAGAAACCCGCCATGGAGGGCACGCGGGAGGCCCTCTGCCTGAGGTGGCAGGTGTCACGCCAGGGCCACTGCAAGCCTGGCTCGGCTTGCCTGCTTTCTCCAAAGGAGGCTGGCCGACCATCCGAACCTGGCACCTGGGCCAGGCCCCTTCCAAGGGGACGAGTTCCAGAGGATAGAGCCCTGGGGGCGGCTGCCAAGTCTCCTGGGGCGTGTGCTGGGCCCCCGTCAGAGGAGGAAGCAGCCTGGTAAACGGTGTGCCAGGCCTGAGATCTGGAGGCCTCCCACAGCCGGGTCCCTGTCCTGCCCAGGCCCCCCGAGGGAGGACGATGGTCTGGCAGTGGCGAGCGGGGTGGGGCTGGCGCCGAGCCTGCCCTTGGATGCCCCGGGGAAGGGCGCCGTGGGATGGGCTGCCCCTGGCCAGGTCTGAGGGACCGACCCAGCTCGGGGCTGTCGGGGGCAGAGAGAGAACCCCCCTCCGCCCTTTCCCTTCAGGTTCTTAGGGCTGGCCAAATCCTTCCCAAGACAGCTTGTCTGGAGAAAATCAGACCCAGCTGAAGAACATGTGTCCATGGGGGAAACCCGGGAAACTGAGTCTCCCCACACAATAGCAGAGATTCTCATCTTGCATCCTCTCCTGAGCTAATGACAAAGGTGGATGTCCCGGGTGGGTGGGCCTGTGGAATGGGAGAGGGGAGGAAGTCTATTGTCATGCAGAGGGACATGGAAAGACTTGTCTGAAGCTTATCCCCTGCACTGGGGTCAGGTCGGGAAGGGACGGCACAGAGGTGAGCAGGAACCAACCGGCCTCTCTGTGGTGGGGCTGGCCCCGGGGCAGGCGTGGGGGTGATGGCTGGAAGTGGGATGGCGCGTGAGTTGGCACCAGCCAGCGGTGGAGGCAGAGACTCAGAGGTCAGGGATCTCTCTCTCTGTCTCTGTCTCTCTCTCTCTCCCTCAGGGAGCTGAGGAGAGTAAGGTGGCGCCCCCTGCCCACCTCGCCTACCTCTCCATGGGCCCTTCTTTCTCTGGCCGCTCCGGGAGCCCTGCGGGCTTGGGTTCAAGCCCCCACACACCGCACAGGCCAAGGGCGCATGCGTGACCGCCGGGGCCTAGGGCTGGCCTCGGGGGGCGGGGGGGTCCTCAGTGAAGGCCCCGCCCTCCCTCCAGGCTCTGACCCAGCTGCAGCTCTTCCATCGCCGCCCTTCTGGCCTCGGCTTCAGCTGTCTCCCTCCCCTCCCCCACTCCCACTCAGCTTGCAGGCCGCTTCCCTGCCTTGAAAGCATGGCTCTGGCCCTGAGGGCCACAGACCTACTGGGCTTCAAGCTCAAGGCTCTGCCTGGGCCTGCTGCTTCGGCCAGGGGCTCATTTTTTCCTGGAAAGACAAAGCCTTGGCCTCACCCCACGCCTGCACTTTGCCACGGCAGGCAGCCCAGATGTAGGAAAGGCTCTGTGGAGTCAGAAGTGCCGAGACAGGCAGATGGCACCAGAGGGTTTGGGGGCCAGGGCGCAACTGGGCTAGCCCCTCCTCCCGGGAGTCGGGGAGGCCCGGCCTTCCTAGTGCCCAGGCCACGGCTCCGGGGAGAAACCCGCCATGGAGGGCCCGCGGGAGGCCCTCTGCCTGAGGTGGCAGGTGTCACGCCAGGGCCACTGCAAGCCTGGCTCGGCTTGCCTGCTTTCTCCAAAGGAGGCTGGCCGACCAGCCGAACCTGGCACCTGGGCCAGGCCCCTTCCAAGGGGACGAGTTCCAGAGGATAGAGCCCTGGGGGCGGCTGCCAAGTCTCCTGGGGCGTGTGCTGGGCCCCCGTCAGAGGAGGAAGCAGCCTGGTAAACGGTGTGCCAGGCCTGAGATCTGGAGGCCTCCCACAGCCGGGTCCCTGTCCTGCCCAGGCCCCCCGAGGGAGGACGATGGTCGGGCAGTGGCGAGCGGGGTGGGGCTGGCGCCGAGCCTGCCCTTGGATGCCCCGGGGAAGGGCGCCGGGGGATGGGCTGCCCCTGGCCAGGTCTGAGGGACCGACCCAGCTCGGGGCTGTCGGGGGCAGAGAGAGAACCCCCCTCCGCCCTTTCCCTTCAGGTTCTTAGGGCTGGCCAAATCCTTCCCAAGACAGCTTGTCTAGAGAAAATCAGACCCAGCTGAAGAACATGTGTCCATGGGGGAAACCCGGGAAACTGAGTCTCCCCACACAATAGCAGAGATTCTCATCTTGCATCCTCTCCTGAGCTAATGACAAAGGTGGATGTCCCGGGTGGGTGGGCCAGTGGAATGGGAGAGGGGAGGAAGTCTATTGTCATGCAGAGGGACATGGAAAGACTTGTCTGAAGCTTATCCCCTGCACTGGGGTCAGGTCGGGAAGGGACGGCACAGAGGTTAGCAGGAACCAACCGGCCTCTCTGTGGTGGGGCTGGCCCCGGGGCAGGCGTGGGGGTGATGGCTGGAAGTGGGATGGCGCGTGAGTTGGCACCAGCCAGCGGTGGAGGCAGAGACTCAGAGGTCAGGGATCTCTCTCTCTGTCTCTGTCTCTCTCTCTCTCCCTCAGGGAGCTGAGGAGAGTAAGGTGGCGCCCCCTGCCCACCTCGCCTACCTCTCCATGGGCCCTTCTTTCTCTGGCCGCTCCGGGAGCCCTGCGGGCTTGGGTTCAAGCCCCCACACACCGCACAGGCCAAGGGCGCATGCGCGACCGCCGGGGCCTAGGGCTGGCCTCGGGGGGCGGGGGGGTCCTCAGTGAAGGCCCCGCCCTCCCTCCAGGCTCTGACCCAGCTGCAGCTCTTCCATCGCCGCCCTTCTGGCCTCGGCTTCAGCTGTCTCCCTCCCCTCCCCCACTCCCACTCAGCTTGCAGGCCGCTTCCCTGCCTTGAAAGCATGGCTCTGGCCCTGAGGGCCACAGACCTACTGGGCTTCAAGCTCAAGGCTCTGCCTGGGCCTGCTGCTTCGGCCAGGGGCTCATTTTGTCCTGGAAAGACAAAGCCATGGCCTCACCCCACGCCTGCACTTTGCCACGGCAGGCAGCCCAGATGTAGGAAAGGCTCTGTGGAGTCAGAAGTGCCGAGACAGGCAGATGGCACCAGAGGGTTTGGGGGCCAGGGCGCAACTGGGCTAGCCCCTCCTCCCTGGAGTCGGGGAGGCCCGGCCTTCCTAGTGCCCAGGCCACGGCTCCGGGGAGAAACCCGCCACGGAGGGCCCGCGGGAGGCCCTCTGCCTGAGGTGGCAGGTGTCACGCCAGGGCCACTGCAAGCCTGGCTCGGCTTGCCTGCTTTCTCCAAAGGAGGCTGGCCGACCAGCCGAACCTGGCACCTGGGCCAGGCCCCTTCCAAGGGGACGAGTTCCAGAGGATAGAGCCCTGGGGGCGGCTGCCAAGTCTCCTGGGGCGTGTGCTGGGCCCCCGTCAGAGGAGGAAGCAGCCTGGTAAACGGTGTGCCAGGCCTGAGATCTGGAGGCCTCCCACAGCCGGGTCCCTGTCCTGCCCAGGCCCCCCGAGGGAGGACGATGGTCGGGCAGTGGCGAGCGGGGTGGGGCTGGCGCCGAGCCTGCCCTTGGATGCCCCGGGGAAGGGCGCCGGGGGATGGGCTGCCCCTGGCCAGGTCTGAGGGACCGACCCAGCTCGGGGCTGTCGGGGGCAGAGAGAGAACCCCCCTCCGCCCTTTCCCTTCAGGTTCTTAGGGCTGGCCAAATCCTTCCCAAGACAGCTTGTCTGGAGAAAATCAGACCCAGCTGAAGAACATGTGTCCATGGGGGAAACCCGGGAAACTGAGTCTCCCCACACAATAGCAGAGATTCTCATCTTGCATCCTCTCCTGAGCTAATGACAAAGGTGGATGTCCCGGGTGGGTGGGCCTGTGGAATGGGAGAGGGGAGGAAGTCTATTGTCATGCAGAGGGACATGGAAAGACTTGTCTGAAGCTTATCCCCTGCACTGGGGTCAGGTCGGGAAGGGACGGCACAGAGGTGAGCAGGAACCAACCGGCCTCTCTGTGGTGGGGCTGGCCCCGGGGCAGGCGTGGGGGTGATGGCTGGAAGTGGGATGGCGCGTGAGTTGGCACCAGCCAGCGGTGGAGGCAGAGACTCAGAGGTCAGGGATCTCTCTCTCTGTCTCTGTCTCTCTCTCTCTCCCTCAGGGAGCTGAGGAGAGTAAGGTGGCGCCCCCTGCCCACCTCGCCTACCTCTCCATGGGCCCTTCTTTCTCTGGCCGCTCCGGGAGCCCTGCGGGCTTGGGTTCAAGCCCCCACACACCGCACAGGCCAAGGGCGCATGCGCGACCGCCGGGGCCTAGGTCTGGCCTCGGGGGGCGGGGGGGTCCTCAGTGAAGGCCCCGCCCTCCCTCCAGGCTCTGACCCAGCTGCAGCTCTTCCATCGCCGCCCTTCTGGCCTCGGCTTCAGCTGTCTCCCTCCCCTCCCCCACTCCCACTCAGCTTGCAGGCCGCTTCCCTGCCTTGAAAGCATGGCTCTGGCCCTGAGGGCCACAGACCTACTGGGCTTCAAGCTCAAGGCTCTGCCTGGGCCTGCTGCTTCGGCCAGGGGCTCATTTTGTCCTGGAAAGACAAAGCCATGGCCTCACCCCACGCCTGCACTTTGCCACGGCAGGCAGCCCAGATGTAGGAAAGGCTCTGTGGAGTCAGAAGTGCCGAGACAGGCAGATGGCACCAGAGGGTTTGGGGGCCAGGGCGCAACTGGGCTAGCCCCTCCTCCCGGGAGTCGGGGAGGCCCGGCCTTCCTAGTGCCCAGGCCACGGCTCCGGGGAGAAACCCGCCATGGAGGGCCCGCGGGAGGCTCTCTGCCTGAGGTGGCAGGTGTCACGCCAGGACCACTGCAAGCCTGGCTCGGCTTGCCTGCTTTCTCCAAAGGAGGCTGGCCGACCAGCCGAACCTGGCACCTGGGCCAGGCCCCTTCCAATGGGACGAGTTCCAGAGGATAGAGCCCTGGGGGCGGCTGCCAAGTCTCCTGGGGCGTGTGCTGGGCCCCCGTCAGAGGAGGAAGCAGCCTGGTAAACGGTGTGCCAGGCCTGAGATCTGGAGGCCTCCCACAGCCGGGTCCCTGTCCTGCCCAGGCCCCCCGAGGGAGGACGATGGTCGGGCAGTGGCGAGCGGGGTGGGGCTGGCGCCGAGCCTGCCCTTGGATGCCCCGGGGAAGGGCGCCGGGGGATGGGCTGCCCCTGGCCAGGTCTGAGGGACCGACCCAGCTCGGGGCTGTCGGGGGCAGAGAGAGAACCCCCCTCCGCCCTTTCCCTTCAGGTTCTTAGGGCTGGCCAAATCCTTCCCAAGACAGCTTGTCTGGAGAAAATCAGACCCAGCTGAAGAACATGTGTCCATGGGGGAAACCCGGGAAACTGAGTCTCCCCACACAATAGCAGAGATTCTCATCTTGCATCCTCTCCTGAGCTAATGACAAAGGTGGATGTCCCGGGTGGGTGGGCCTGTGGAATGGGAGAGGGGAGGAAGTCTATTGTCATGCAGAGGGACATGGAAAGACTTGTCTGAAGCTTATCCCCTGCACTGGGGTCAGGTCGGGAAGGGACGGCACAGAGGTTAGCAGGAACCAACCGGCCTCTCTGTGGTGGGGCTGGCCCCGGGGCAGGCGTGGGGGTGATGGCTGGAAGTGGGATGGCGCGTGAGTTGGCACCAGCCAGCGGTGGAGGCAGAGACTCAGAGGTCAGGGATCTCTCTCTCTGTCTCTGTCTCTCTCTCTCTCCCTCAGGGAGCTGAGGAGAGTAAGGTGGCGCCCCCTGCCCACCTCGCCTACCTCTCCATGGGCCCTTCTTTCTCTGGCCGCTCCGGGAGCCCTGCGGGCTTGGGTTCAAGCCCCCACACACCGCACAGGCCAAGGGCGCATGCGCGACCGCCGGGGCCTAGGGCTGGCCTCGGGGGGCGGGGGGGTCCTCAGTGAAGGCCCCGCCCTCCCTCCAGGCTCTGACCCAGCTGCAGCTCTTCCATCGCCGCCCTTCTGGCCTCGGCTTCAGCTGTCTCCCTCCCCTCCCCCACTCCCACTCAGCTTGCAGGCCGCTTCCCTGCCTTGAAAGCATGGCTCTGGCCCTGAGGGCCACAGACCTACTGGGCTTCAAGCTCAAGGCTCTGCCTGGGCCTGCTGCTTCGGCCAGGGGCTCATTTTTTCCTGGAAAGACAAAGCCATGGCCTCACCCCACGCCTGCACTTTGCCACGGCAGGCAGCCCAGATGTAGGAAAGGCTCTGTGGAGTCAGAAGTGCCGAGACAGGCAGATGGCACCAGAGGGTTTGGGGGCCAGGGCGCAACTGGGCTAGCCCCTCCTCCCGGGAGTCGGGGAGGCCCGGCCTTCCTAGTGCCCAGGCCACGGCTCCGGGGAGAAACCCGCCATGGAGGGCACGCGGGAGGCCCTCTGCCTGAGGTGGCAGGTGTCACGCCAGGGCCACTGCAAGCCTGGCTCGGCTTGCCTGCTTTCTCCAAAGGAGGCTGGCCGAGTATCCGAACCTGGCACCTGGGCCAGGCCCCTTCCAAGGGGACGAGTTCCAGAGGATAGAGCCCTGGGGGCGGCTGCCAAGTCTCCTGGGGCGTGTGCTGGGCCCCCGTCAGAGGAGGAAGCAGCCTGGTAAACGGTGTGCCAGGCCTGAGATCTGGAGGCCTCCCACAGCCGGGTCCCTGTCCTGCCCAGGCCCCCCGAGGGAGGACGATGGTCTGGCAGTGGCGAGCGGGGTGGGGCTGGCGCCGAGCCTGCCCTTGGATGCCCCGGGGAAGGGCGCCGTGGGATGGGCTGCCCCTGGCCAGGTCTGAGGGACTGACCCAGCTCGGGGCTGTCGGGGGCAGAGAGAGAACCCCCCTCCGCCCTTTCCCTTCAGGTTCTTAGGGCTGGCCAAATCCTTCCCAAGACAGCTTGTCTGGAGAAAATCAGACCCAGCTGAAGAACATGTGTCCATGGGGGAAACCCGGGAAACTGAGTCTCCCCACACAATAGCAGAGATTCTCATCTTGCATCCTCTCCTGAGCTAATGACAAAGGTGGATGTCCCGGGTGGGTGGGCCTGTGGAATGGGAGAGGGGAGGAAGTCTATTGTCATGCAGAGGGACATGGAAAGACTTGTCTGAAGCTTATCCCCTGCACTGGGGTCAGGTCGGGAAGGGACGGCACAGAGGTGAGCAGGAACCAACCGGCCTCTCTGTGGTGGGGCTGGCCCCGGGGCAGGCGTGGGGGTGATGGCTGGAAGTGGGATGGCGCGTGAGTTGGCACCAGCCAGCGGTGGAGGCAGAGACTCAGAGGTCAGGGATCTCTCTCTCTGTCTCTGTCTCTCTCTCTCTCCCTCAGGGAGCTGAGGAGAGTAAGGTGGCGCCCCCTGCCCACCTCGCCTACCTCTCCATGGGCCCTTCTTTCTCTGGCCGCTCCGGGAGCCCTGCGGGCTTGGGTTCAAGCCCCCACACACCGCACAGGCCAAGGGCGCATGCGTGACCGCCGGGGCCTAGGGCTGGCCTCGGGGGGCGGGGGGGTCCTCAGTGAAGGCCCCGCCCTCCCTCCAGGCTCTGACCCAGCTGCAGCTCTTCCATCGCCGCCCTTCTGGCCTCGGCTTCAGCTGTCTCCCTCCCCTCCCCCACTCCCACTCAGCTTGCAGGCCGCTTCCCTGCCTTGAAAGCATGGCTCTGGCCCTGAGGGCCACAGACCTACTGGGCTTCAAGCTCAAGGCTCTGCCTGGGCCTGCTGCTTCGGCCAGGGGCTCATTTTTTCCTGGAAAGACAAAGCCTTGGCCTCACCCCACGCCTGCACTTTGCCACGGCAGGCAGCCCAGATGTAGGAAAGGCTCTGTGGAGTCAGAAGTGCCGAGACAGGCAGATGGCACCAGAGGGTTTGGGGGCCAGGGCGCAACTGGGCTAGCCCCTCCTCCCGGGAGTCGGGGAGGCCCGGCCTTCCTAGTGCCCAGGCCACGGCTCCGGGGAGAAACCCGCCATGGAGGGCCCGCGGGAGGCCCTCTGCCTGAGGTGGCAGGTGTCACGCCAGGGCCACTGCAAGCCTGGCTCGGCTTGCCTGCTTTCTCCAAAGGAGGCTGGCCGACCAGCCGAACCTGGCACCTGGGCCAGGCCCCTTCCAAGGGGACGAGTTCCAGAGGATAGAGCCCTGGGGGCGGCTGCCAAGTCTCCTGGGGCGTGTGCTGGGCCCCCGTCAGAGGAGGAAGCAGCCTGGTAAACGGTGTGCCAGGCCTGAGATCTGGAGGCCTCCCACAGCCGGGTCCCTGTCCTGCCCAGGCCCCCCGAGGGAGGACGATGGTCGGGCAGTGGCGAGCGGGGTGGGGCTGGCGCCGAGCCTGCCCTTGGATGCCCCGGGGAAGGGCGCCGGGGGATGGGCTGCCCCTGGCCAGGTCTGAGGGACCGACCCAGCTCGGGGCTGTCGGGGGCAGAGAGAGAACCCCCCTCCGCCCTTTCCCTTCAGGTTCTTAGGGCTGGCCAAATCCTTCCCAAGACAGCTTGTCTAGAGAAAATCAGACCCAGCTGAAGAACATGTGTCCATGGGGGAAACCCGGGAAACTGAGTCTCCCCACACAATAGCAGAGATTCTCATCTTGCATCCTCTCCTGAGCTAATGACAAAGGTGGATGTCCCGGGTGGGTGGGCCAGTGGAATGGGAGAGGGGAGGAAGTCTATTGTCATGCAGAGGGACATGGAAAGACTTGTCTGAAGCTTATCCCCTGCACTGGGGTCAGGTCGGGAAGGGACGGCACAGAGGTGAGCAGGAACCAACCGGCCTCTCTGTGGTGGGGCTGGCCCCGGGGCAGGCGTGGGGGTGATGGCTGGAAGTGGGATGGCGCGTGAGTTGGCACCAGCCAGCGGTGGAGGCAGAGACTCAGAGGTCAGGGATCTCTCTCTCTGTCTCTGTCTCTCTCTCTCTCCCTCAGGGAGCTGAGGAGAGTAAGGTGGCGCCCCCTGCCCACCTCGCCTACCTCTCCATGGGCCCTTCTTTCTCTGGCCGCTCCGGGAGCCCTGCGGGCTTGGGTTCAAGCCCCCACACACCGCACAGGCCAAGGGCGCATGCGCGACCGCCGGGGCCTAGGGCTGGCCTCGGGGGGCGGGGGGGTCCTCAGTGAAGGCCCCGCCCTCCCTCCAGGCTCTGACCCAGCTGCAGCTCTTCCATCGCCGCCCTTCTGGCCTCGGCTTCAGCTGTCTCCCTCCCCTCCCCCACTCCCACTCAGCTTGCAGGCCGCTTCCCTGCCTTGAAAGCATGGCTCTGGCCCTGAGGGCCACAGACCTACTGGGCTTCAAGCTCAAGGCTCTGCCTGGGCCTGCTGCTTCGGCCAGGGGCTCATTTTTTCCTGGAAAGACAAAGCCATGGCCTCACCCCACGCCTGCACTTTGCCACGGCAGGCAGCCCAGATGTAGGAAAGGCTCTGTGGAGTCAGAAGTGCCGAGACAGGCAGATGGCACCAGAGGGTTTGGGGGCCAGGGCGCAACTGGGCTAGCCCCTCCTCCCTGGAGTCGGGGAGGCCCAGCATTCCTAGTGCCCAGGCCACGGCTCCGGGGAGAAACCCGCCACGGAGGGCCCGCGGGAGGCCCTCTGCCTGAGGTGGCAGGTGTCACGCCAGGGCCACTGCAAGCCTGGCTCGGCTTGCCTGCTTTCTCCAAAGGAGGCTGGCCGACCAGCCGAACCTGGCACCTGGGCCAGGCCCCTTCCAAGGGGACGAGTTCCAGAGGATAGAGCCCTGGGGGCGGCTGCCAAGTCTCCTGGGGCGTGTGCTGGGCCCCCGTCAGAGGAGGAAGCAGCCTGGTAAACGGTGTGCCAGGCCTGAGATCTGGAGGCCTCCCACAGCCGGGTCCCTGTCCTGCCCAGGCCCCCCGAGGGAGGACGATGGTCGGGCAGTGGCGAGCGGGGTGGGGCTGGCGCCGAGCCTGCCCTTGGATGCCCCGGGGAAGGGCGCCGGGGGATGGGCTGCCCCTGGCCAGGTCTGAGGGACCGACCCAGCTCGGGGCTGTCGGGGGCAGAGAGAGAACCCCCCTCCGCCCTTTCCCTTCAGGTTCTTAGGGCTGGCCAAATCCTTCCCAAGACAGCTTGTCTGGAGAAAATCAGACCCAGCTGAAGAACATGTGTCCATGGGGGAAACCCGGGAAACTGAGTCTCCCCACACAATAGCAGAGATTCTCATCTTGCATCCTCTCCTGAGCTAATGACAAAGGTGGATGTCCCGGGTGGGTGGGCCTGTGGAATGGGAGAGGGGAGGAAGTCTATTGTCATGCAGAGGGACATGGAAAGACTTGTCTGAAGCTTATCCCCTGCACTGGGGTCAGGTCGGGAAGGGACGGCACAGAGGTGAGCAGGAACCAACCGGCCTCTCTGTGGTGGGGCTGGCCCCGGGGCAGGCGTGGGGGTGATGGCTGGAAGTGGGATGGCGCGTGAGTTGGCACCAGCCAGCGGTGGAGGCAGAGACTCAGAGGTCAGGGATCTCTCTCTCTGTCTCTGTCTCTCTCTCTCTCCCTCAGGGAGCTGAGGAGAGTAAGGTGGCGCCCCCTGCCCACCTCGCCTACCTCTCCATGGGCCCTTCTTTCTCTGGCCGCTCCGGGAGCCCTGCGGGCTTGGGTTCAAGCCCCCACACACCGCACAGGCCAAGGGCGCATGCGCGACCGCCGGGGCCTAGGTCTGGCCTCGGGGGGCGGGGGGGTCCTCAGTGAAGGCCCCGCCCTCCCTCCAGGCTCTGACCCAGCTGCAGCTCTTCCATCGCCGCCCTTCTGGCCTCGGCTTCAGCTGTCTCCCTCCCCTCCCCCACTCCCACTCAGCTTGCAGGCCGCTTCCCTGCCTTGAAAGCATGGCTCTGGCCCTGAGGGCCACAGACCTACTGGGCTTCAAGCTCAAGGCTCTGCCTGGGCCTGCTGCTTCGGCCAGGGGCTCATTTTGTCCTGGAAAGACAAAGCCATGGCCTCACCCCACGCCTGAACTTTGCCACGGCAGGCAGCCCAGATGTAGGAAAGGCTCTGTGGAGTCAGAAGTGCCGAGACAGGCAGATGGCACCAGAGGGTTTGGGGGCCAGGGCGCAACTGGGCTAGCCCCTCCTCCCGGGAGTCGGGGAGGCCCGGCCTTCCTAGTGCCCAGGCCACGGCTCCGGGGAGAAACCCGCCATGGAGGGCCCGCGGGAGGCCCTCTGCCTGAGGTGGCAGGTGTCACGCCAGGACCACTGCAAGCCTGGCTCGGCTTGCCTGCTTTCTCCAAAGGAGGCTGGCCGACCAGCCGAACCTGGCACCTGGGCCAGGCCCCTTCCAATGGGACGAGTTCCAGAGGATAGAGCCCTGGGGGCGGCTGCCAAGTCTCCTGGGGCGTGTGCTGGGCCCCCGTCAGAGGAGGAAGCAGCCTGGTAAACGGTGTGCCAGGCCTGAGATCTGGAGGCCTCCCACAGCCGGGTCCCTGTCCTGCCCAGGCCCCCCGAGGGAGGACGATGGTCGGGCAGTGGCGAGCGGGGTGGGGCTGGCGCCGAGCCTGCCCTTGGATGCCCCGGGGAAGGGCGCCGGGGATGGGCTGCCCCTGGCCAGGTCTGAGGGACCGACCCAGCTCGGGGCTGTCGGGGGCAGAGAGAGAACCCCCCTCCGCCCTTTCCCTTCAGGTTCTTAGGGCTGGCCAAATCCTTCCCAAGACAGCTTGTCTGGAGAAAATCAGACCCAGCTGAAGAACATGTGTCCATGGGGGAAACCCGGGAAACTGAGTCTCCCCACACAATAGCAGAGATTCTCATCTTGCATCCTCTCCTGAGCTAATGACAAAGGTGGATGTCCCGGGTGGGTGGGCCTGTGGAATGGGAGAGGGGAGGAAGTCTATTGTCATGCAGAGGGACATGGAAAGACTTGTCTGAAGCTTATCCCCTGCACTGGGGTCAGGTCGGGAAGGGACGGCACAGAGGTGAGCAGGAACCAACCGGCCTCTCTGTGGTGGGGCTGGCCCCGGGGCAGGCGTGGGGGTGATGGCTGGAAGTGGGATGGCGCGTGAGTTGGCACCAGCCAGCGGTGGAGGCAGAGACTCAGAGGTCAGGGATCTCTCTCTCTGTCTCTGTCTCTCTCTCTCTCCCTCAGGGAGCTGAGGAGAGTAAGGTGGCGCCCCCTGCCCACCTCGCCTACCTCTCCATGGGCCCTTCTTTCTCTGGCCGCTCCGGGAGCCCTGCGGGCTTGGGTTCAAGCCCCCACACACCGCACAGGCCAAGGGCGCATGCGCGACCGCCGGGGCCTAGGGCTGGCCTCGGGGGGCGGGGGGGTCCTCAGTGAAGGCCCCGCCCTCCCTCCAGGCTCTGACCCAGCTGCAGCTCTTCCATCGCCGCCCTTCTGGCCTCGGCTTCAGCTGTCTCCCTCCCCTCCCCCACTCCCACTCAGCTTGCAGGCCGCTTCCCTGCCTTGAAAGCATGGCTCTGGCCCTGAGGGCCACAGACCTACTGGGCTTCAAGCTCAAGGCTCTGCCTGGGCCTGCTGCTTCGGCCAGGGGCTCATTTTGTCCTGGAAAGACAAAGCCATGGCCTCACCCCACGCCTGCACTTTGCCACGGCAGGCAGCCCAGATGTAGGAAAGGCTCTGTGGAGTCAGAAGTGCCGAGACAGGCAGATGGCACCAGAGGGTTTGGGGGCCAGGGCGCAACTGGGCTAGCCCCTCCTCCCGGGAGTCGGGGAGGCCCGGCCTTCCTAGTGCCCAGGCCACGGCTCCGGGGAGAAACCCGCCATGGAGGGCACGCGGGAGGCCCTCTGCCTGAGGTGGCAGGTGTCACGCCAGGGCCACTGCAAGCCTGGCTCGGCTTGCCTGCTTTCTCCAAAGGAGGCTGGCCGACCAGCCGAACCTGGCACCTGGGCCAGGCCCCTTCCAAGGGGACGAGTTCCAGAGGATAGAGCCCTGGGGGCGGCTGCCAAGTCTCCTGGGGCGTGTGCTGGACCCCCGTCAGAGGAGGAAGCAGCCTGGTAAACGGTGTGCCAGGCCTGAGATCTGGAGGCCTCCCACAGCCGGGTCCCTGTCCTGCCCAGGCCCCCCGAGGGAGGACGATGGTCGGGCAGTGGCGAGCGGGGTGGGGCTGGCGCCGAGCCTGCCCTTGGATGCCCCGGGGAAGGGCGCCGGGGGATGGGCTGCCCCTGGCCAGGTCTGAGGGACCGACCCAGCTCGGGGCTGTCGGGGGCAGAGAGAGAACCCCCCTCCGCCCTTTCCCTTCAGGTTCTTAGGGCTGGCCAAATCCTTCCCAAGACAGCTTGTCTGGAGAAAATCAGACCCAGCTGAAGAACATGTGTCCATGGGGGAAACCCGGGAAACTGAGTCTCCCCACACAATAGCAGAGATTCTCATCTTGCATCCTCTCCTGAGCTAATGACAAAGGTGGATGTCCCGGGTGGGTGGGCCTGTGGAATGGGAGAGGGGAGGAAGTCTATTGTCATGCAGAGGGACATGGAAAGACTTGTCTGAAGCTTATCCCCTGCACTGGGGTCAGGTCGGGAAGGGACGGCACAGAGGTGAGCAGGAACCAACCGGCCTCTCTGTGGTGGGGCTGGCCCCGGGGCAGGCGTGGGGGTGATGGCTGGAAGTGGGATGGCGCGTGAGTTGGCACCAGCCAGCGGTGGAGGCAGAGACTCAGAGGTCAGGGATCTCTCTCTCTGTCTCTGTCTCTCTCTCTCTCCCTCAGGGAGCTGAGGAGAGTAAGGTGGCGCCCCCTGCCCACCTCGCCTACCTCTCCATGGGCCCTTCTTTCTCTGGCCGCTCCGGGAGCCCTGCGGGCTTGGGTTCAAGCCCCCACACACCGCACAGGCCAAGGGCGCATGCGCGACCGCCGGGGCCTAGGGCTGGCCTCGGGGGGCGGGGGGGTCCTCAGTGAAGGCCCCGCCCTCCCTCCAGGCTCTGACCCAGCTGCAGCTCTTCCATCGCCGCCCTTCTGGCCTCGGCTTCAGCTGTCTCCCTCCCCTCCCCCACTCCCACTCAGCTTGCAGGCCGCTTCCCTGCCTTGAAAGCATGGCTCTGGCCCTGAGGGCCACAGACCTACTGGGCTTCAAGCTCAAGGCTCTGCCTGGGCCTGCTGCTTCGGCCAGGGGCTCATTTTGTCCTGGAAAGACAAAGCCATGGCCTCACCCCACGCCTGCACTTTGCCACGGCAGGCAGCCCAGATGTAGGAAAGGCTCTGTGGAGTCAGAAGTGCCGAGACAGGCAGATGGCACCAGAGGGTTTGGGGGCCAGGGCGCAACTGGGCTAGCCCCTCCTCCCGGGAGTCGGGGAGGCCCGGCCTTCCTAGTGCCCAGGCCACGGCTCCGGGGAGAAACCCGCCATGGAGGGCCCGCGGGAGGCCCTCTGCCTGAGGTGGCAGGTGTCACGCCAGGGCCACTGCAAGCCTGGCTCGGCTTGCCTGCTTTCTCCAAAGGAGGCTGGCCGACCAGCCGAACCTGGCACCTGGGCCAGGCCCCTTCCAATGGGACGAGTTCCAGAGGATAGAGCCCTGGGGGCGGCTGCCAAGTCTCCTGGGGCGTGTGCTGGGCCCCCGTCAGAGGAGGAAGCAGCCTGGTAAACGGTGTGCCAGGCCTGAGATCTGGAGGCCTCCCACAGCCGGGTCCCTGTCCTGCCCAGGCCCCCCGAGGGAGGACGATGGTCGGGCAGTGGCGAGCGGGGTGGGGCTGGCGCCGAGCCTGCCCTTGGATGCCCCGGGGAAGGGCGCCGGGGGATGGGCTGCCCCTGGCCAGGTCTGAGGGACCGACCCAGCTCGGGGCTGTCGGGGGCAGAGAGAGAACCCCCCTCCGCCCTTTCCCTTCAGGTTCTTAGGGCTGGCCAAATCCTTCCCAAGACAGCTTGTCTGGAGAAAATCAGACCCAGCTGAAGAACATGTGTCCATGGGGGAAACCCGGGAAACTGAGTCTCCCCACACAATAGCAGAGATTCTCATCTTGCATCCTCTCCTGAGCTAATGACAAAGGTGGATGTCCCGGGTGGGTGGGCCTGTGGAATGGGAGAGGGGAGGAAGTCTATTGTCAAGCAGAGGGACATGGAAAGACTTGTCTGAAGCTTATCCCCTGCACTGGGGTCAGGTCGGGAAGGGACGGCACAGAGGTGAGCAGGAACCAACCGGCCTCTCTGTGGTGGGGCTGGCCCCGGGGCAGGCGTGGGGGTGATGGCTGGAAGTGGGATGGCGCGTGAGTTGGCACCAGCCAGCGGTGGAGGCAGAGACTCAGAGGTCAGGGATCTCTCTCTCTGTCTCTGTCTCTCTCTCTCTCCCTCAGGGAGCTGAGGAGAGTAAGGTGGCGCCCCCTGCCCACCTCGCCTACCTCTCCATGGGCCCTTCTTTCTCTGGCCGCTCCGGGAGCCCTGCGGGCTTGGGTTCAAGCCCCCACACACCGCACAGGCCAAGGGCGCATGCGCGACCGCCGGGGCCTAGGGCTGGCCTCGGGGGGCGGGGGGGTCCTCAGTGAAGGCCCCGCCCTCCCTCCAGGCTCTGACCCAGCTGCAGCTCTTCCATCGCCGCCCTTCTGGCCTCGGCTTCAGCTGTCTCCCTCCCCTCCCCCACTCCCACTCAGCTTGCAGGCCGCTTCCCTGCCTTGAAAGCATGGCTCTGGCCCTGAGGGCCACAGACCTACTGGGCTTCAAGCTCAAGGCTCTGCCTGGGCCTGCTGCTTCGGCCAGGGGCTCATTTTGTCCTGGAAAGACAAAGCCATGGCCTCACCCCACGCCTGCACTTTGCCACGGCAGGCAGCCCAGATGTAGGAAAGGCTCTGTGGAGTCAGAAGTGCCGAGACAGGCAGATGGCACCAGAGGGTTTGGGGGCCAGGGCGCAACTGGGCTAGCCCCTCCTCCCGGGAGTCGGGGAGGCCCGGCCTTCCTAGTGCCCAGGCCACGGCTCCGGGGAGAAACCCGCCATGGAGGGCCCGCGGGAGGCCCTCTGCCTGAGGTGGCAGGTGTCACGCCAGGGCCACTGCAAGCCTGGCTCGGCTTGCCTGCTTTCTCCAAAGGAGGCTGGCCGACCAGCCGAACCTGGCACCTGGGCCAGGCCCCTTCCAAGGGGACGAGTTCCAGAGGATAGAGCCCTGGGGGCGGCTGCCAAGTCTCCTGGGGCGTGTGCTGGGCCCCCGTCAGAGGAGGAAGCAGCCTGGTAAACGGTGTGCCAGGCCTGAGATCTGGAGGCCTCCCACAGCCGGGTCCCTGTCCTGCCCAGGCCCCCCGAGGGAGGACGATGGTCGGGCAGTGGCGAGCGGGGTGGGGCTGGCGCCGAGCCTGCCCTTGGATGCCCCGGGGAAGGGCGCCGGGGGATGGGCTGCCCCTGGCCAGGTCTGAGGGACCGACCCAGCTCGGGGCTGTCGGGGGCAGAGAGAGAACCCCCCTCCGCCCTTTCCCTTCAGGTTCTTAGGGCTGGCCAAATCCTTCCCAAGACAGCTTGTCTGGAGAAAATCAGACCCAGCTGAAGAACATGTGTCCATGGGGGAAACCCGGGCAACTGAGTCTCCCCACACAATAGCAGAGATTCTCATCTTGCATCCTCTCCTGAGCTAATGACAAAGGTGGATGTCCCGGGTGGGTGGGCCTGTGGAATGGGAGAGGGGAGGAAGTCTATTGTCATGCAGAGGGACATGGAAAGACTTGTCTGAAGCTTATCCCCTGCACTGGGGTCAGGTCGGGAAGGGACGGCACAGAGGTGAGCAGGAACCAACCGGCCTCTCTGTGGTGGGGCTGGCCCCGGGGCAGGCGTGGGGGTGATGGCTGGAAGTGGGATGGCGCGTGAGTTGGCACCAGCCAGCGGTGGAGGCAGAGACTCAGAGGTCAGGGATCTCTCTCTCTGTCTCTGTCTCTCTCTCTCTCCCTCAGGGAGCTGAGGAGAGTAAGGTGGCGCCCCCCTGCCCACCTCGCCTACCTCTCCATGGGCCCTTCTTTCTCTGGCCGCTCCGGGAGCCCTGCGGGCTTGGGTTCAAGCCCCCACACACCGCACAGGCCAAGGGCGCATGCGCGACCGCCGGGGCCTAGGGCTGGCCTCGGGGGGCGGGGGGGTCCTCAGTGAAGGCCCCGCCCTCCCTCCAGGCTCTGACCCAGCTGCAGCTCTTCCATCGCCGCCCTTCTGGCCTCGGCTTCAGCTGTCTCCCTCCCCTCCCCCACTCCCACTCAGCTTGCAGGCCGCTTCCCTGCCTTGAAAGCATGGCTCTGGCCCTGAGGGCCACAGACCTACTGGGCTTCAAGCTCAAGGCTCTGCCTGGGCCTGCTGCTTCGGCCAGGGGCTCATTTTTTCCTGGAAAGACAAAGCCATGGCCTCACCCCACGCCTGCACTTTGCCACGGCAGGCAGCCCAGATGTAGGAAAGGCTCTGTGGAGTCAGAAGTGCCGAGACAGGCAGATGGCACCAGAGGGTTTGGGGGCCAGGGCGCAACTGGGCTAGCCCCTCCTCCCGGGAGTCGGGGAGGCCCGGCCTTCCTAGTGCCCAGGCCACGGCTCCGGGGAGAAACCCGCCATGGAGGGCACGCGGGAGGCCCTCTGCCTGAGGTGGCAGGTGTCACGCCAGGGCCACTGCAAGCCTGGCTCGGCTTGCCTGCTTTCTCCAAAGGAGGCTGGCCGACCAGCCGAACCTGGCACCTGGGCCAGGCCCCTTCCAAGGGGACGAGTTCCAGAGGATAGAGCCCTGGGGGCGGCTGCCAAGTCTCCTGGGGCGTGTGCTGGGCCCCCGTCAGAGGAGGAAGCAGCCTGGTAAACGGTGTGCCAGGCCTGAGATCTGGAGGCCTCCCACAGCCGGGTCCCTGTCCTGCCCAGGCCCCCCGAGGGAGGACGATGGTCGGGCAGTGGCGAGCGGGGTGGGGCTGGCGCCGAGCCTGCCCTTGGATGCCCCGGGGAAGGGCGCCGGGGGATGGGCTGCCCCTGGCCAGGTCTGAGGGACCGACCCAGCTCGGGGCTGTCGGGGGCAGAGAGAGAACCCCCCTCCGCCCTTTCCCTTCAGGTTCTTAGGGCTGGCCAAATCCTTCCCAAGACAGCTTGTCTGGAGAAAATCAGACCCAGCTGAAGAACATGTGTCCATGGGGGAAACCCGGGAAACTGAGTCTCCCCACACAATAGCAGAGATTCTCATCTTGCATCCTCTCCTGAGCTAATGACAAAGGTGGATGTCCCGGGTGGGTGGGCCTGTGGAATGGGAGAGGGGAGGAAGTCTATTGTCATGCAGAGGGACATGGAAAGACTTGTCTGAAGCTTATCCCCTGCACTGGGGTCAGGTCGGGAAGGGACGGCACAGAGGTGAGCAGGAACCAACCGGCCTCTCTGTGGTGGGGCTGGCCCCGGGGCAGGCGTTGGGGTGATGGCTGGAAGTGGGATGGCGCGTGAGTTGGCACCAGCCAGTGGTGGAGGCAGAGACTCAGAGGTCAGGGATCTCTCTCTCTGTCTCTGTCTCTCTCTCTCTCCCTCAGGGAGCTGAGGAGAGTAAGGTGGCGCCCCCTGCCCACCTCGCCTACCTCTCCATGGGCCCTTCTTTCTCTGGCCGCTCCGGGAGCCCTGCGGGCTTGGGTTCAAGCCCCCACACACCGCACAGGCCAAGGGCGCATGCGCGACCGCCGGGGCCTAGGGCTGGCCTCGGGGGGCGGGGGGGTCCTCAGTGAAGGCCCCGCCCTCCCTCCAGGCTCTGACCTAGCTGCAGCTCTTCCATCGCCGCCCTTCTGGCCTCGGCTTCAGCTGTCTCCCTCCCCTCCCCCACTCCCACTCAGCTTGCAGGCCGCTTCCCTGCCTTGAAAGCATGGCTCTGGCCCTGAGGGCCACAGACCTACTGGGCTTCAAGCTCAAGGCTCTGCCTGGGCCTGCTGCTTCGGCCAGGGGCTCATTTTTTCCTGGAAAGACAAAGCCATGGCCTCACCCCACGCCTGCACTTTGCCACGGCAGGCAGCCCAGATGTAGGAAAGGCTCTGTGGAGTCAGAAGTGCCGAGACAGGCAGATGGCACCAGAGGGTTTGGGGGCCAGGGCGCAACTGGGCTAGCCCCTCCTCCCGGGAGTCGGGGAGGCCCGGCCTTCCTAGTGCCCAGGCCACGGCTCCGGGGAGAAACCCGCCATGGAGGGCCCGCGGGAGGCCCTCTGCCTGAGGTGGCAGGTGTCACGCCAGGGCCACTGCAAGCCTGGCTCGGCTTGCCTGCTTTCTCCAAAGGAGGCTGGCCGACCAGCCGAACCTGGCACCTGGGCCAGGCCCCTTCCAATGGGACGAGTTCCAGAGGATAGAGCCCTGGGGGCGGCTGCCAAGTCTCCTGGGGCGTGTGCTGGGCCCCCGTCAGAGGAGGAAGCAGCCTGGTAAACGGTGTGCCAGGCCTGAGATCTGGAGGCCTCCCACAGCCGGGTCCCTGTCCTGCCCAGGCCCCCCGAGGGAGGACGATGGTCGGGCAGTGGCGAGCGGGGTGGGGCTGGCGCCGAGCCTGCCCTTGGATGCCCCGGGGAAGGGCGCCGGGGGATGGGCTGCCCCTGGCCAGGTCTGAGGGACCGACCCAGCTCGGGGCTGTCGGGGGCAGAGAGAGAACCCCCCTCCGCCCTTTCCCTTCAGGTTCTTAGGGCTGGCCAAATCCTTCCCAAGACAGCTTGTCTGGAGAAAATCAGACCCAGCTGAAGAACATGTGTCCATGGGGGAAACCCGGGAAACTGAGTCTCCCCACACAATAGCAGAGATTCTCATCTTGCATCCTCTCCTGAGCTAATGACAAAGGTGGATGTCCCGGGTGGGTGGGCCTGTGGAATGGGAGAGGGGAGGAAGTCTATTGTCAAGCAGAGGGACATGGAAAGACTTGTCTGAAGCTTATCCCCTGCACTGGGGTCAGGTCGGGAAGGGACGGCACAGAGGTGAGCAGGAACCAACCGGCCTCTCTGTGGTGGGGCTGGCCCCGGGGCAGGCGTGGGGGTGATGGCTGGAAGTGGGATGGCGCGTGAGTTGGCACCAGCCAGCGGTGGAGGCAGAGACTCAGAGGTCAGGGATCTCTCTCTCTGTCTCTGTCTCTCTCTCTCTCCCTCAGGGAGCTGAGGAGAGTAAGGTGGCGCCCCCTGCCCACCTCGCCTACCTCTCCATGGGCCCTTCTTTCTCTGGCCGCTCCGGGAGCCCTGCGGGCTTGGGTTCAAGCCCCCACACACCGCACAGGCCAAGGGCGCATGCGCGACCGCCGGGGCCTAGGGCTGGCCTCGGGGGGCGGGGGGGTCCTCAGTGAAGGCCCCGCCCTCCCTCCAGGCTCTGACCCAGCTGCAGCTCTTCCATCGCCGCCCTTCTGGCCTCGGCTTCAGCTGTCTCCCTCCCCTCCCCCACTCCCACTCAGCTTGCAGGCCGCTTCCCTGCCTTGAAAGCATGGCTCTGGCCCTGAGGGCCACAGACCTACTGGGCTTCAAGCTCAAGGCTCTGCCTGGGCCTGCTGCTTCGGCCAGGGGCTCATTTTTTCCTGGAAAGACAAAGCCATGGCCTCACCCCACGCCTGCACTTTGCCACGGCAGGCAGCCCAGATGTAGGAAAGGCTCTGTGGAGTCAGAAGTGCCGAGACAGGCAGATGGCACCAGAGGGTTTGGGGGCCAGGGCGCAACTGGGCTAGCCCCTCCTCCCGGGAGTCGGGGAGGCCCGGCCTTCCTAGTGCCCAGGCCACGGCTCCGGGGAGAAACCCGCCATGGAGGGCACGCGGGAGGCCCTCTGCCTGAGGTGGCAGGTGTCACGCCAGGGCCACTGCAAGCCTGGCTCGGCTTGCCTGCTTTCTCCAAAGGAGGCTGGCCGACCAGCCGAACCTGGCACCTGGGCCAGGCCCCTTCCAAGGGGACGAGTTCCAGAGGATAGAGCCCTGGGGGCGGCTGCCAAGTCTCCTGGGGCGTGTGCTGGGCCCCCGTCAGAGGAGGAAGCAGCCTGGTAAACGGTGTGCCAGGCCTGAGATCTGGAGGCCTCCCACAGCCGGGTCCCTGTCCTGCCCAGGCCCCCCGAGGGAGGACGATGGTCGGGCAGTGGCGAGCGGGGTGGGGCTGGCGCCGAGCCTGCCCTTGGATGCCCCGGGGAAGGGCGCCGGGGGATGGGCTGCCCCTGGCCAGGTCTGAGGGACCGACCCAGCTCGGGGCTGTCGGGGGCAGAGAGAGAACCCCCCTCCGCCCTTTCCCTTCAGGTTCTTAGGGCTGGCCAAATCCTTCCCAAGACAGCTTGTCTGGAGAAAATCAGACCCAGCTGAAGAACATGTGTCCATGGGGGAAACCCGGGAAACTGAGTCTCCCCACACAATAGCAGAGATTCTCATCTTGCATCCTCTCCTGAGCTAATGACAAAGGTGGATGTCCCGGGTGGGTGGGCCTGTGGAATGGGAGAGGGGAGGAAGTCTATTGTCATGCAGAGGGACATGGAAAGACTTGTCTGAAGCTTATCCCCTGCACTGGGGTCAGGTCGGGAAGGGACGGCACAGAGGTGAGCAGGAACCAACCGGCCTCTCTGTGGTGGGGCTGGCCCCGGGGCAGGCGTGGGGGTGATGGCTGGAAGTGGGATGGCGCGTGAGTTGGCACCAGCCAGCGGTGGAGGCAGAGACTCAGAGGTCAGGGATCTCTCTCTCTGTCTCTGTCTCTCTCTCTCTCCCTCAGGGAGCTGAGGAGAGTAAGGTGGCGCCCCCTGCCCACCTCGCCTACCTCTCCATGGGCCCTTCTTTCTCTGGCCGCTCCGGGAGCCCTGCGGGCTTGGGTTCAAGCCCCCACACACCGCACAGGCCAAGGGCGCATGCGTGACCGCCGGGGCCTAGGGCTGGCCTCGGGGGGCGGGGGGGTCCTCAGTGAAGGCCCCGCCCTCCCTCCAGGCTCTGACCCAGCTGCAGCTCTTCCATCGCCGCCCTTCTGGCCTCGGCTTCAGCTGTCTCCCTCCCCTCCCCCACTCCCACTCAGCTTGCAGGCCGCTTCCCTGCCTTGAAAGCATGGCTCTGGCCCTGAGGGCCACAGACCTACTGGGCTTCAAGCTCAAGGCTCTGCCTGGGCCTGCTGCTTCGGCCAGGGGCTCATTTTTTCCTGGAAAGACAAAGCCTTGGCCTCACCCCACGCCTGCACTTTGCCACGGCAGGCAGCCCAGATGTAGGAAAGGCTCTGTGGAGTCAGAAGTGCCGAGACAGGCAGATGGCACCAGAGGGTTTGGGGGCCAGGGCGCAACTGGGCTAGCCCCTCCTCCCGGGAGTCGGGGAGGCCCGGCCTTCCTAGTGCCCAGGCCACGGCTCCGGGGAGAAACCCGCCATGGAGGGCCCGCGGGAGGCCCTCTGCCTGAGGTGGCAGGTGTCACGCCAGGGCCACTGCAAGCCTGGCTCGGCTTGCCTGCTTTCTCCAAAGGAGGCTGGCCGACCAGCCGAACCTGGCACCTGGGCCAGGCCCCTTCCAAGGGGACGAGTTCCAGAGGATAGAGCCCTGGGGGCGGCTGCCAAGTCTCCTGGGGCGTGTGCTGGGCCCCCGTCAGAGGAGGAAGCAGCCTGGTAAACGGTGTGCCAGGCCTGAGATCTGGAGGCCTCCCACAGCCGGGTCCCTGTCCTGCCCAGGCCCCCCGAGGGAGGACGATGGTCGGGCAGTGGCGAGCGGGGTGGGGCTGGCGCCGAGCCTGCCCTTGGATGCCCCGGGGAAGGGCGCCGGGGGATGGGCTGCCCCTGGCCAGGTCTGAGGGACCGACCCAGCTCGGGGCTGTCGGGGGCAGAGAGAGAACCCCCCTCCGCCCTTTCCCTTCAGGTTCTTAGGGCTGGCCAAATCCTTCCCAAGACAGCTTGTCTGGAGAAAATCAGACCCAGCTGAAGAACATGTGTCCATGGGGGAAACCCGGGAAACTGAGTCTCCCCACACAATAGCAGAGATTCTCATCTTGCATCCTCTCCTGAGCTAATGACAAAGGTGGATGTCCCGGGTGGGTGGGCCAGTGGAATGGGAGAGGGGAGGAAGTCTATTGTCATGCAGAGGGACATGGAAAGACTTGTCTGAAGCTTATCCCCTGCACTGGGGTCAGGTCGGGAAGGGACGGCACAGAGGTTAGCAGGAACCAACCGGCCTCTCTGTGGTGGGGCTGGCCCCGGGGCAGGCGTGGGGGTGATGGCTGGAAGTGGGATGGCGCGTGAGTTGGCACCAGCCAGCGGTGGAGGCAGAGACTCAGAGGTCAGGGATCTCTCTCTCTGTCTCTGTCTCTCTCTCTCTCCCTCAGGGAGCTGAGGAGAGTAAGGTGGCGCCCCCTGCCCACCTCGCCTACCTCTCCATGGGCCCTTCTTTCTCTGGCCGCTCCGGGAGCCCTGCGGGCTTGGGTTCAAGCCCCCACACACCGCACAGGCCAAGGGCGCATGCGCGACCGCCGGGGCCTAGGGCTGGCCTCGGGGGGCGGGGGGGTCCTCAGTGAAGGCCCCGCCCTCCCTCCAGGCTCTGACCCAGCTGCAGCTCTTCCATCGCCGCCCTTCTGGCCTCGGCTTCAGCTGTCTCCCTCCCCTCCCCCACTCCCACTCAGCTTGCAGGCCGCTTCCCTGCCTTGAAAGCATGGCTCTGGCCCTGAGGGCCACAGACCTACTGGGCTTCAAGCTCAAGGCTCTGCCTGGGCCTGCTGCTTCGGCCAGGGGCTCATTTTTTCCTGGAAAGACAAAGCCATGGCCTCACCCCACGCCTGCACTTTGCCACGGCAGGCAGCCCAGATGTAGGAAAGGCTCTGTGGAGTCAGAAGTGCCGAGACAGGCAGATGGCACCAGAGGGTTTGGGGGCCAGGGCGCAACTGGGCTAGCCCCTCCTCCCTGGAGTCGGGGAGGCCCGGCCTTCCTAGTGCCCAGGCCACGGCTCCGGGGAGAAACCCGCCACGGAGGGCCCGCGGGAGGCCCTCTGCCTGAGGTGGCAGGTGTCACGCCAGGGCCACTGCAAGCCTGGCTCGGCTTGCCTGCTTTCTCCAAAGGAGGCTGGCCGACCAGCCGAACCTGGCACCTGGGCCAGGCCCCTTCCAAGGGGACGAGTTCCAGAGGATAGAGCCCTGGGGGCGGCTGCCAAGTCTCCTGGGGCGTGTGCTGGGCCCCCGTCAGAGGAGGAAGCAGCCTGGTAAACGGTGTGCCAGGCCTGAGATCTGGAGGCCTCCCACAGCCGGGTCCCTGTCCTGCCCAGGCCCCCCGAGGGAGGACGATGGTCGGGCAGTGGCGAGCGGGGTGGGGCTGGCGCCGAGCCTGCCCTTGGATGCCCCGGGGAAGGGCGCCGGGGGATGGGCTGCCCCTGGCCAGGTCTGAGGGACCGACCCAGCTCGGGGCTGTCGGGGGCAGAGAGAGAACCCCCCTCCGCCCTTTCCCTTCAGGTTCTTAGGGCTGGCCAAATCCTTCCCAAGACAGCTTGTCTGGAGAAAATCAGACCCAGCTGAAGAACATGTGTCCATGGGGGAAACCCGGGAAACTGAGTCTCCCCACACAATAGCAGAGATTCTCATCTTGCATCCTCTCCTGAGCTAATGACAAAGGTGGATGTCCCGGGTGGGTGGGCCTGTGGAATGGGAGAGGGGAGGAAGTCTATTGTCATGCAGAGGGACATGGAAAGACTTGTCTGAAGCTTATCCCCTGCACTGGGGTCAGGTCGGGAAGGGACGGCACAGAGTTGAGCAGGAACCAACCGGCCTCTCTGTGGTGGGGCTGGCCCCGGGGCAGGCGTGGGGGTGATGGCTGGAAGTGGGATGGCGCGTGAGTTGGCACCAGCCAGCGGTGGAGGCAGAGACTCAGAGGTCAGGGATCTCTCTCTCTGTCTCTGTCTCTCTCTCTCTCCCTCAGGGAGCTGAGGAGAGTAAGGTGGCGCCCCCTGCCCACCTCGCCTACCTCTCCATGGGCCCTTCTTTCTCTGGCCGCTCCGGGAGCCCTGCGGGCTTGGGTTCAAGCCCCCACACACCGCACAGGCCAAGGGCGCATGCGCGACCGCCGGGGCCTAGGGCTGGCCTCGGGGGGCGGGGGGGTCCTCAGTGAAGGCCCCGCCCTCCCTCCAGGCTCTGACCCAGCTGCAGCTCTTCCATCGCCGCCCTTCTGGCCTCGGCTTCAGCTGTCTCCCTCCCCTCCCCCACTCCCACTCAGCTTGCAGGCCGCTTCCCTGCCTTGAAAGCATGGCTCTGGCCCTGAGGGCCACAGACCTACTGGGCTTCAAGCTCAAGGCTCTGCCTGGGCCTGCTGCTTCGGCCAGGGGCTCATTTTGTCCTGGAAAGACAAAGCCATGGCCTCACCCCACGCCTGCACTTTGCCACGGCAGGCAGCCCAGATGTAGGAAAGGCTCTGTGGAGTCAGAAGTGCCGAGACAGGCAGATGGCACCAGAGGGTTTGGGGGCCAGGGCGCAACTGGGCTAGCCCCTCCTCCCGGGAGTCGGGGAGGCCCGGCCTTCCTAGTGCCCAGGCCACGGCTCCGGGGAGAAACCCGCCATGGAGGGCACGCGGGAGGCCCTCTGCCTGAGGTGGCAGGTGTCACGCCAGGGCCACTGCAAGCCTGGCTCGGCTTGCCTGCTTTCTCCAAAGGAGGCTGGCCGACCAGCCGAACCTGGCACCTGGGCCAGCCCCTTCCAAGGGGACGAGTTCCAGAGGATAGAGCCCTGGGGGCGGCTGCCAAGTCTCCTGGGGCGTGTGCTGGACCCCCGTCAGAGGAGGAAGCAGCCTGGTAAACGGTGTGCCAGGCCTGAGATCTGGAGGCCTCCCACAGCCGGGTCCCTGTCCTGCCCAGGCCCCCCGAGGGAGGACGATGGTCGGGCAGTGGCGAGCGGGGTGGGGCTGGCGCCGAGCCTGCCCTTGGATGCCCCGGGGAAGGGCGCCGGGGGATGGGCTGCCCCTGGCCAGGTCTGAGGGACCGACCCAGCTCGGGGCTGTCGGGGGCAGAGAGAGAACCCCCCTCCGCCCTTTCCCTTCAGGTTCTTAGGGCTGGCCAAATCCTTCCCAAGACAGCTTGTCTGGAGAAAATCAGACCCAGCTGAAGAACATGTGTCCATGGGGGAAACCCGGGAAACTGAGTCTCCCCACACAATAGCAGAGATTCTCATCTTGCATCCTCTCCTGAGCTAATGACAAAGGTGGATGTCCCGGGTGGGTGGGCCTGTGGAATGGGAGAGGGGAGGAAGTCTATTGTCATGCAGAGGGACATGGAAAGACTTGTCTGAAGCTTATCCCCTGCACTGGGGTCAGGTCGGGAAGGGACGGCACAGAGGTGAGCAGGAACCAACCGGCCTCTCTGTGGTGGGGCTGGCCCCGGGGCAGGCGTGGGGGTGATGGCTGGAAGTGGGATGGCGCGTGAGTTGGCACCAGCCAGTGGTGGAGGCAGAGACTCAGAGGTCAGGGATCTCTCTCTCTGTCTCTGTCTCTCTCTCTCTCCCTCAGGGAGCTGAGGAGAGTAAGGTGGCGCCCCCTGCCCACCTCGCCTACCTCTCCATGGGCCCTTCTTTCTCTGGCCGCTCCGGGAGCCCTGCGGGCTTGGGTTCAAGCCCCCACACACCGCACAGGCCAAGGGCGCATGCGCGACCGCCGGGGCCTAGGGCTGGCCTCGGGGGGCGGGGGGGTCCTCAGTGAAGGCCCCGCCCTCCCTCCAGGCTCTGACCCAGCTGCAGCTCTTCCATCGCCGCCCTTCTGGCCTCGGCTTCAGCTGTCTCCCTCCCCTCCCCCACTCCCACTCAGCTTGCAGGCCGCTTCCCTGCCTTGAAAGCATGGCTCTGGCCCTGAGGGCCACAGACCTACTGGGCTTCAAGCTCAAGGCTCTGCCTGGGCCTGCTGCTTCGGCCAGGGGCTCATTTTTTCCTGGAAAGACAAAGCCATGGCCTCACCCCACGCCTGCACTTTGCCACGGCAGGCAGCCCAGATGTAGGAAAGGCTCTGTGGAGTCAGAAGTGCCGAGACAGGCAGATGGCACCAGAGGGTTTGGGGGCCAGGGCGCAACTGGGCTAGCCCCTCCTCCCGGGAGTCGGGGAGGCCCGGCCTTCCTAGTGCCCAGGCCACGGCTCCGGGGAGAAACCCGCCATGGAGGGCACGCGGGAGGCCCTCTGCCTGAGGTGGCAGGTGTCACGCCAGGGCCACTGCAAGCCTGGCTCGGCTTGCCTGCTTTCTCCAAAGGAGGCTGGCCGACCAGCCGAACCTGGCACCTGGGCCAGGCCCCTTCCAAGGGGACGAGTTCCAGAGGATAGAGCCCTGGGGGCGGCTGCCAAGTCTCCTGGGGCGTGTGCTGGGCCCCCGTCAGAGGAGGAAGCAGCCTGGTAAACGGTGTGCCAGGCCTGAGATCTGGAGGCCTCCCACAGCCGGGTCCCTGTCCTGCCCAGGCCCCCCGAGGGAGGACGATGGTCGGGCAGTGGCGAGCGGGGTGGGGCTGGCGCCGAGCCTGCCCTTGGATGCCCCGGGGAAGGGCGCCGGGGGATGGGCTGCCCCTGGCCAGGTCTGAGGGACCGACCCAGCTCGGGGCTGTCGGGGGCAGAGAGAGAACCCCCCTCCGCCCTTTCCCTTCAGGTTCTTAGGGCTGGCCAAATCCTTCCCAAGACAGCTTGTCTGGAGAAAATCAGACCCAGCTGAAGAACATGTGTCCATGGGGGAAACCCGGGAAACTGAGTCTCCCCACACAATAGCAGAGATTCTCATCTTGCATCCTCTCCTGAGCTAATGACAAAGGTGGATGTCCCGGGTGGGTGGGCCTGTGGAATGGGAGAGGGGAGGAAGTCTATTGTCATGCAGAGGGACATGGAAAGACTTGTCTGAAGCTTATCCCCTGCACTGGGGTCAGGTCGGGAAGGGACGGCACAGAGGTGAGCAGGAACCAACCGGCCTCTCTGTGGTGGGGCTGGCACCGGGGCAGGCGTGGGGGTGATGGCTGGAAGTGGGATGGCGCGTGAGTTGGCACCAGCCAGTGGTGGAGGCAGAGACTCAGAGGTCAGGGATCTCTCTCTCTGTCTCTGTCTCTCTCTCTCTCCCTCAGGGAGCTGAGGAGAGTAAGGTGGCGCCCCCTGCCCACCTCGCCTACCTCTCCATGGGCCCTTCTTTCTCTGGCCGCTCCGGGAGCCCTGCGGGCTTGGGTTCAAGCCCCCACACACCGCACAGGCCAAGGGCGCATGCGCGACCGCCGGGGCCTAGGGCTGGCCTCGGGGGGCGGGGGGGTCCTCAGTGAAGGCCCCGCCCTCCCTCCAGGCTCTGACCCAGCTGCAGCTCTTCCATCGCCGCCCTTCTGGCCTCGGCTTCAGCTGTCTCCCTCCCCTCCCCCACTCCCACTCAGCTTGCAGGCCGCTTCCCTGCCTTGAAAGCATGGCTCTGGCCCTGAGGGCCACAGACCTACTGGGCTTCAAGCTCAAGGCTCTGCCTGGGCCTGCTGCTTCGGCCAGGGGCTCATTTTGTCCTGGAAAGACAAAGCCATGGCCTCACCCCACGCCTGCACTTTGCCACGGCAGGCAGCCCAGATGTAGGAAAGGCTCTGTGGAGTCAGAAGTGCCGAGACAGGCAGATGGCACCAGAGGGTTTGGGGGCCAGGGCGCAACTGGGCTAGCCCCTCCTCCCGGGAGTCGGGGAGGCCCGGCCTTCCTAGTGCCCAGGCCACGGCTCCGGGGAGAAACCCGCCATGGAGGGCCCGCGGGAGGCCCTCTGCCTGAGGTGGCAGGTGTCACGCCAGGGCCACTGCAAGCCTGGCTCGGCTTGCCTGCTTTCTCCAAAGGAGGCTGGCCGACCAGCCGAACCTGGCACCTGGGCCAGGCCCCTTCCAATGGGACGAGTTCCAGAGGATAGAGCCCTGGGGGCGGCTGCCAAGTCTCCTGGGGCGTGTGCTGGGCCCCCGTCAGAGGAGGAAGCAGCCTGGTAAACGGTGTGCCAGGCCTGAGATCTGGAGGCCTCCCACAGCCGGGTCCCTGTCCTGCCCAGGCCCCCCGAGGGAGGACGATGGTCGGGCAGTGGCGAGCGGGGTGGGGCTGGCGCCGAGCCTGCCCTTGGATGCCCCGGGGAAGGGCGCCGGGGGATGGGCTGCCCCTGGCCAGGTCTGAGGGACCGACCCAGCTCGGGGCTGTCGGGGGCAGAGAGAGAACCCCCCTCCGCCCTTTCCCTTCAGGTTCTTAGGGCTGGCCAAATCCTTCCCAAGACAGCTTGTCTGGAGAAAATCAGACCCAGCTGAAGAACATGTGTCCATGGGGGAAACCCGGGAAACTGAGTCTCCCCACACAATAGCAGAGATTCTCATCTTGCATCCTCTCCTGAGCTAATGACAAAGGTGGATGTCCCGGGTGGGTGGGCCTGTGGAATGGGAGAGGGGAGGAAGTCTATTGTCAAGCAGAGGGACATGGAAAGACTTGTCTGAAGCTTATCCCCTGCACTGGGGTCAGGTCGGGAAGGGACGGCACAGAGGTGAGCAGGAACCAACCGGCCTCTCTGTGGTGGGGCTGGCCCCGGGGCAGGCGTGGGGGTGATGGCTGGAAGTGGGATGGCGCGTGAGTTGGCACCAGCCAGCGGTGGAGGCAGAGACTCAGAGGTCAGGGATCTCTCTCTCTGTCTCTGTCTCTCTCTCTCTCCCTCAGGGAGCTGAGGAGAGTAAGGTGGCGCCCCCTGCCCACCTCGCCTACCTCTCCATGGGCCCTTCTTTCTCTGGCCGCTCCGGGAGCCCTGCGGGCTTGGGTTCAAGCCCCCACACACCGCACAGGCCAAGGGCGCATGCGCGACCGCCGGGGCCTAGGGCTGGCCTCGGGGGGCGGGGGGGTCCTCAGTGAAGGCCCCGCCCTCCCTCCAGGCTCTGACCCAGCTGCAGCTCTTCCATCGCCGCCCTTCTGGCCTCGGCTTCAGCTGTCTCCCTCCCCTCCCCCACTCCCACTCAGCTTGCAGGCCGCTTCCCTGCCTTGAAAGCATGGCTCTGGCCCTGAGGGCCACAGACCTACTGGGCTTCAAGCTCAAGGCTCTGCCTGGGCCTGCTGCTTCGGCCAGGGGCTCATTTTGTCCTGGAAAGACAAAGCCATGGCCTCACCCCACGCCTGCACTTTGCCACGGCAGGCAGCCCAGATGTAGGAAAGGCTCTGTGGAGTCAGAAGTGCCGAGACAGGCAGATGGCACCAGAGGGTTTGGGGGCCAGGGCGCAACTGGGCTAGCCCCTCCTCCCGGGAGTCGGGGAGGCCCGGCCTTCCTAGTGCCCAGGCCACGGCTCCGGGGAGAAACCCGCCATGGAGGGCACGCGGGAGGCCCTCTGCCTGAGGTGGCAGGTGTCACGCCAGGGCCACTGCAAGCCTGGCTCGGCTTGCCTGCTTTCTCCAAAGGAGGCTGGCCGACCAGCCGAACCTGGCACCTGGGCCAGGCCCCTTCCAAGGGGACGAGTTCCAGAGGATAGAGCCCTGGGGGCGGCTGCCAAGTCTCCTGGGGCGTGTGCTGGGCCCCCGTCAGAGGAGGAAGCAGCCTGGTAAACGGTGTGCCAGGCCTGAGATCTGGAGGCCTCCCACAGCCGGGTCCCTGTCCTGCCCAGGCCCCCCGAGGGAGGACGATGGTCGGGCAGTGGCGAGCGGGGTGGGGCTGGCGCCGAGCCTGCCCTTGGATGCCCCGGGGAAGGGCGCCGGGGGATGGGCTGCCCCTGGCCAGGTCTGAGGGACCGACCCAGCTCGGGGCTGTCGGGGGCAGAGAGAGAACCCCCCTCCGCCCTTTCCCTTCAGGTTCTTAGGGCTGGCCAAATCCTTCCCAAGACAGCTTGTCTGGAGAAAATCAGACCCAGCTGAAGAACATGTGTCCATGGGGGAAACCCGGGAAACTGAGTCTCCCCACACAATAGCAGAGATTCTCATCTTGCATCCTCTCCTGAGCTAATGACAAAGGTGGATGTCCCGGGTGGGTGGGCCTGTGGAATGGGAGAGGGGAGGAAGTCTATTGTCATGCAGAGGGACATGGAAAGACTTGTCTGAAGCTTATCCCCTGCACTGGGGTCAGGTCGGGAAGGGATGGCACAGAGGTGAGCAGGAACCAACCGGCCTCTCTGTGGTGGGGCTGGCCCCGGGGCAGGCGTGGGGGTGATGGCTGGAAGTGGGATGGCGCGTGAGTTGGCACCAGCCAGCGGTGGAGGCAGAGACTCAGAGGTCAGGGATCTCTCTCTCTGTCTCTGTCTCTCTCTCTCTCCCTCAGGGAGCTGAGGAGAGTAAGGTGGCGCCCCCTGCCCACCTCGCCTACCTCTCCATGGGCCCTTCTTTCTCTGGCCGCTCCGGGAGCCCTGCGGGCTTGGGTTCAAGCCCCCACACACCGCACAGGCCAAGGGCGCATGCGTGACCGCCGGGGCCTAGGGCTGGCCTCGGGGGGCGGGGGGGTCCTCAGTGAAGGCCCCGCCCTCCCTCCAGGCTCTGACCCAGCTGCAGCTCTTCCATCGCCGCCCTTCTGGCCTCGGCTTCAGCTGTCTCCCTCCCCTCCCCCACTCCCACTCAGCTTGCAGGCCGCTTCCCTGCCTTGAAAGCATGGCTCTGGCCCTGAGGGCCACAGACCTACTGGGCTTCAAGCTCAAGGCTCTGCCTGGGCCTGCTGCTTCGGCCAGGGGCTCATTTTTTCCTGGAAAGACAAAGCCTTGGCCTCACCCCACGCCTGCACTTTGCCACGGCAGGCAGCCCAGATGTAGGAAAGGCTCTGTGGAGTCAGAAGTGCCGAGACAGGCAGATGGCACCAGAGGGTTTGGGGGCCAGGGCGCAACTGGGCTAGCCCCTCCTCCCGGGAGTCGGGGAGGCCCGGCCTTCCTAGTGCCCAGGCCACGGCTCCGGGGAGAAACCCGCCATGGAGGGCCCGCGGGAGGCCCTCTGCCTGAGGTGGCAGGTGTCACGCCAGGGCCACTGCAAGCCTGGCTCGGCTTGCCTGCTTTCTCCAAAGGAGGCTGGCCGACCAGCCGAACCTGGCACCTGGGCCAGGCCCCTTCCAAGGGGACGAGTTCCAGAGGATAGAGCCCTGGGGGCGGCTGCCAAGTCTCCTGGGGCGTGTGCTGGGCCCCCGTCAGAGGAGGAAGCAGCCTGGTAAACGGTGTGCCAGGCCTGAGATCTGGAGGCCTCCCACAGCCGGGTCCCTGTCCTGCCCAGGCCCCCCGAGGGAGGACGATGGTCGGGCAGTGGCGAGCGGGGTGGGGCTGGCGCCGAGCCTGCCCTTGGATGCCCCGGGGAAGGGCGCCGGGGGATGGGCTGCCCCTGGCCAGGTCTGAGGGACCGACCCAGCTCGGGGCTGTCGGGGGCAGAGAGAGAACCCCCCTCCGCCCTTTCCCTTCAGGTTCTTAGGGCTGGCCAAATCCTTCCCAAGACAGCTTGTCTGGAGAAAATCAGACCCAGCTGAAGAACATGTGTCCATGGGGGAAACCCGGGAAACTGAGTCTCCCCACACAATAGCAGAGATTCTCATCTTGCATCCTCTCCTGAGCTAATGACAAAGGTGGATGTCCCGGGTGGGTGGGCCTGTGGAATGGGAGAGGGGAGGAAGTCTATTGTCATGCAGAGGGACATGGAAAGACTTGTCTGAAGCTTATCCCCTGCACTGGGGTCAGGTCGGGAAGGGACGGCACAGAGGTGAGCAGGAACCAACCGGCCTCTCTGTGGTGGGGCTGGCCCCGGGGCAGGCGTGGGGGTGATGGCTGGAAGTGGGATGGCGCGTGAGTTGGCACCAGCCAGCGGTGGAGGCAGAGACTCAGAGGTCAGGGATCTCTCTCTCTGTCTCTGTCTCTCTCTCTCTCCCTCAGGGAGCTGAGGAGAGTAAGGTGGCGCCCCCTGCCCACCTCGCCTACCTCTCCATGGGCCCTTCTTTCTCTGGCCGCTCCGGGAGCCCTGCGGGCTTGGGTTCAAGCCCCCACACACCGCACAGGCCAAGGGCGCATGCGTGACCGCCGGGGCCTAGGGCTGGCCTCGGGGGGCGGGGGGGTCCTCAGTGAAGGCCCCGCCCTCCCTCCAGGCTCTGACCCAGCTGCAGCTCTTCCATCGCCGCCCTTCTGGCCTCGGCTTCAGCTGTCTCCCTCCCCTCCCCCACTCCCACTCAGCTTGCAGGCCGCTTCCCTGCCTTGAAAGCATGGCTCTGGCCCTGAGGGCCACAGACCTACTGGGCTTCAAGCTCAAGGCTCTGCCTGGGCCTGCTGCTTCGGCCAGGGGCTCATTTTTTCCTGGAAAGACAAAGCCTTGGCCTCACCCCACGCCTGCACTTTGCCACGGCAGGCAGCCCAGATGTAGGAAAGGCTCTGTGGAGTCAGAAGTGCCGAGACAGGCAGATGGCACCAGAGGGTTTGGGGGCCAGGGCGCAACTGGGCTAGCCCCTCCTCCCGGGAGTCGGGGAGGCCCGGCCTTCCTAGTGCCCAGGCCACGGCTCCGGGGAGAAACCCGCCATGGAGGGCCCGCGGGAGGCCCTCTGCCTGAGGTGGCAGGTGTCACGCCAGGGCCACTGCAAGCCTGGCTCGGCTTGCCTGCTTTCTCCAAAGGAGGCTGGCCGACCAGCCGAACCTGGCACCTGGGCCAGGCCCCTTCCAAGGGGACGAGTTCCAGAGGATAGAGCCCTGGGGGCGGCTGCCAAGTCTCCTGGGGCGTGTGCTGGGCCCCCGTCAGAGGAGGAAGCAGCCTGGTAAACGGTGTGCCAGGCCTGAGATCTGGAGGCCTCCCACAGCCGGGTCCCTGTCCTGCCCAGGCCCCCCGAGGGAGGACGATGGTCGGGCAGTGGCGAGCGGGGTGGGGCTGGCGCCGAGCCTGCCCTTGGATGCCCCGGGGAAGGGCGCCGGGGGATGGGCTGCCCCTGGCCAGGTCTGAGGGACCGACCCAGCTCGGGGCTGTCGGGGGCAGAGAGAGAACCCCCCTCCGCCCTTTCCCTTCAGGTTCTTAGGGCTGGCCAAATCCTTCCCAAGACAGCTTGTCTAGAGAAAATCAGACCCAGCTGAAGAACATGTGTCCATGGGGGAAACCCGGGAAACTGAGTCTCCCCACACAATAGCAGAGATTCTCATCTTGCATCCTCTCCTGAGCTAATGACAAAGGTGGATGTCCCGGGTGGGTGGGCCAGTGGAATGGGAGAGGGGAGGAAGTCTATTGTCATGCAGAGGGACATGGAAAGACTTGTCTGAAGCTTATCCCCTGCACTGGGGTCAGGTCGGGAAGGGACGGCACAGAGGTTAGCAGGATCCAACCGGCCTCTCTGTGGTGGGGCTGGCCCCGGGGCAGGCGTGGGGGTGATGGCTGGAAGTGGGATGGCGCGTGAGTTGGCACCAGCCAGCGGTGGAGGCAGAGACTCAGAGGTCAGGGATCTCTCTCTCTGTCTCTGTCTCTCTCTCTCTCCCTCAGGGAGCTGAGGAGAGTAAGGTGGCGCCCCCTGCCCACCTCGCCTACCTCTCCATGGGCCCTTCTTTCTCTGGCCGCTCCGGGAGCCCTGCGGGCTTGGGTTCAAGCCCCCACACACCGCACAGGCCAAGGGCGCATGCGCGACCGCCGGGGCCTAGGGCTGGCCTCGGGGGGCGGGGGGGTCCTCAGTGAAGGCCCCGCCCTCCCTCCAGGCTCTGACCCAGCTGCAGCTCTTCCATCGCCGCCCTTCTGGCCTCGGCTTCAGCTGTCTCCCTCCCCTCCCCCACTCCCACTCAGCTTGCAGGCCGCTTCCCTGCCTTGAAAGCATGGCTCTGGCCCTGAGGGCCACAGACCTACTGGGCTTCAAGCTCAAGGCTCTGCCTGGGCCTGCTGCTTCGGCCAGGGGCTCATTTTTTCCTGGAAAGACAAAGCCATGGCCTCACCCCACGCCTGCACTTTGCCACGGCAGGCAGCCCAGATGTAGGAAAGGCTCTGTGGAGTCAGAAGTGCCGAGACAGGCAGATGGCACCAGAGGGTTTGGGGGCCAGGGCGCAACTGGGCTAGCCCCTCCTCCCTGGAGTCGGGGAGGCCCGGCCTTCCTAGTGCCCAGGCCACGGCTCCGGGGAGAAACCCGCCACGGAGGGCCCGCGGGAGGCCCTCTGCCTGAGGTGGCAGGTGTCACGCCAGGGCCACTGCAAGCCTGGCTCGGCTTGCCTGCTTTCTCCAAAGGAGGCTGGCCGACCAGCCGAACCTGGCACCTGGGCCAGGCCCCTTCCAAGGGGACGAGTTCCAGAGGATAGAGCCCTGGGGGCGGCTGCCAAGTCTCCTGGGGCGTGTGCTGGGCCCCCGTCAGAGGAGGAAGCAGCCTGGTAAACGGTGTGCCAGGCCTGAGATCTGGAGGCCTCCCACAGCCGGGTCCCTGTCCTGCCCAGGCCCCCCGAGGGAGGACGATGGTCGGGCAGTGGCGAGCGGGGTGGGGCTGGCGCCGAGCCTGCCCTTGGATGCCCCGGGGAAGGGCGCCGGGGGATGGGCTGCCCCTGGCCAGGTCTGAGGGACCGACCCAGCTCGGGGCTGTCGGGGGCAGAGAGAGAACCCCCCTCCGCCCTTTCCCTTCAGGTTCTTAGGGCTGGCCAAATCCTTCCCAAGACAGCTTGTCTGGAGAAAATCAGACCCAGCTGAAGAACATGTGTCCATGGGGGAAACCCGGGAAACTGAGTCTCCCCACACAATAGCAGAGATTCTCATCTTGCATCCTCTCCTGAGCTAATGACAAAGGTGGATGTCCCGGGTGGGTGGGCCTGTGGAATGGGAGAGGGGAGGAAGTCTATTGTCATGCAGAGGGACATGGAAAGACTTGTCTGAAGCTTATCCCCTGCACTGGGGTCAGGTCGGGAAGGGACGGCACAGAGGTGAGCAGGAACCAACCGGCCTCTCTGTGGTGGGGCTGGCCCCGGGGCAGGCGTGGGGGTGATGGCTGGAAGTGGGATGGCGCGTGAGTTGGCACCAGCCAGCGGTGGAGGCAGAGACTCAGAGGTCAGGGATCTCTCTCTCTGTCTCTGTCTCTCTCTCTCTCCCTCAGGGAGCTGAGGAGAGTAAGGTGGCGCCCCCTGCCCACCTCGCCTACCTCTCCATGGGCCCTTCTTTCTCTGGCCGCTCCGGGAGCCCTGCGGGCTTGGGTTCAAGCCCCCACACACCGCACAGGCCAAGGGCGCATGCGCGACCGCCGGGGCCTAGGGCTGGCCTCGGGGGGCGGGGGGGTCCTCAGTGAAGGCCCCGCCCTCCCTCCAGGCTCTGACCCAGCTGCAGCTCTTCCATCGCCGCCCTTCTGGCCTCGGCTTCAGCTGTCTCCCTCCCCTCCCCCACTCCCACTCAGCTTGCAGGCCGCTTCCCTGCCTTGAAAGCATGGCTCTGGCCCTGAGGGCCTCAGACCTACTGGGCTTCAAGCTCAAGGCTCTGCCTGGGCCTGCTGCTTCGGCCAGGGGCTCATTTTGTCCTGGAAAGACAAAGCCATGGCCTCACCCCACGCCTGCACTTTGCCACGGCAGGCAGCCCAGATGTAGGAAAGGCTCTGTGGAGTCAGAAGTGCCGAGACAGGCAGATGGCACCAGAGGGTTTGGGGGCCAGGGCGCAACTGGGCTAGCCCCTCCTCCCGGGAGTCGGGGAGGCCCGGCCTTCCTAGTGCCCAGGCCACGGCTCCGGGGAGAAACCCGCCATGGAGGGCCCGCGGGAGGCTCTCTGCCTGAGGTGGCAGGTGTCACGCCAGGACCACTGCAAGCCTGGCTCGGCTTGCCTGCTTTCTCCAAAGGAGGCTGGCCGACCAGCCGAACCTGGCACCTGGGCCAGGCCCCTTCCAAGGGGACGAGTTCCAGAGGATAGAGCCCTGGGGGCGGCTGCCAAGTCTCCTGGGGCGTGTGCTGGGCCCCCGTCAGAGGAGGAAGCAGCCTGGTAAACGGTGTGCCAGGCCTGAGATCTGGAGGCCTCCCACAGCCGGGTCCCTGTCCTGCCCAGGCCCCCCGAGGGAGGACGATGGTCGGGCAGTGGCGAGCGGGGTGGGGCTGGCGCCGAGCCTGCCCTTGGATGCCCCGGGGAAGGGCGCCGGGGGATGGGCTGCCCCTGGCCAGGTCTGAGGGACCGACCCAGCTCGGGGCTGTCGGGGGCAGAGAGAGAACCCCCCTCCGCCCTTTCCCTTCAGGTTCTTAGGGCTGGCCAAATTCTTCCCAAGACAGCTTGTCTGGAGAAAATCAGACCCAGCTGAAGAACATGTGTCCATGGGGGAAACCCGGGAAACTGAGTCTCCCCACACAATAGCAGAGATTCTCATCTTGCATCCTCTCCTGAGCTAATGACAAAGGTGGATGTCCCGGGTGGGTGGGCCTGTGGAATGGGAGAGGGGAGGAAGTCTATTGTCATGCAGAGGGACATGGAAAGACTTGTCTGAAGCTTATCCCCTGCACTGGGGTCAGGTCGGGAAGGGACGGCACAGAGGTGAGCAGGAACCAACCGGCCTCTCTGTGGTGGGGCTGGCCCCGGGGCAGGCGTGGGGGTGATGGCTGGAAGTGGGATGGCGCGTGAGTTGGCACCAGCCAGCGGTGGAGGCAGAGACTCAGAGGTCAGGGATCTCTCTCTCTGTCTCTGTCTCTGTCTCTCTCCCTCAGGGAGCTGAGGAGAGTAAGGTGGCGCCCCCTGCCCACCTCGCCTACCTCTCCATGGGCCCTTCTTTCTCTGGCCGCTCCGGGAGCCCTGCGGGCTTGGGTTCAAGCCCCCACACACCGCACAGGCCAAGGGCGCATGCGCGACCGCCGGGGCCTAGGGCTGGCCTCGGGGGGCGGGGGGGTCCTCAGTGAAGGCCCCGCCCTCCCTCCAGGCTCTGACCCAGCTGCAGCTCTTCCATCGCCGCCCTTCTGGCCTCGGCTTCAGCTGTCTCCCTCCCCTCCCCCACTCCCACTCAGCTTGCAGGCCGCTTCCCTGCCTTGAAAGCATGGCTCTGGCCCTGAGGGCCACAGACCTACTGGGCTTCAAGCTCAAGGCTCTGCCTGGGCCTGCTGCTTCGGCCAGGGGCTCATTTTTTCCTGGAAAGACAAAGCCATGGCCTCACCCCACGCCTGCACTTTGCCACGGCAGGCAGCCCAGATGTAGGAAAGGCTCTGTGGAGTCAGAAGTGCCGAGACAGGCAGATGGCACCAGAGGGTTTGGGGGCCAGGGCGCAACTGGGCTAGCCCCTCCTCCCGGGAGTCGGGGAGGCCCGGCCTTCCTAGTGCCCAGGCCACGGCTCCGGGGAGAAACCCGCCATGGAGGGCCCGCGGGAGGCCCTCTGCCTGAGGTGGCAGGTGTCACGCCAGGACCACTGCAAGCCTGGCTCGGCTTGCCTGCTTTCTCCAAAGGAGGCTGGCCGACCAGCCGAACCTGGCACCTGGGCCAGGCCCCTTCCAATGGGACGAGTTCCAGAGGATAGAGCCCTGGGGGCGGCTGCCAAGTCTCCTGGGGCGTGTGCTGGGCCCCCGTCAGAGGAGGAAGCAGCCTGGTAAACGGTGTGCCAGGCCTGAGATCTGGAGGCCTCCCACAGCCGGGTCCCTGTCCTGCCCAGGCCCCCCGAGGGAGGACGATGGTCGGGCAGTGGCGAGCGGGGTGGGGCTGGCGCCGAGCCTGCCCTTGGATGCCCCGGGGAAGGGCGCCGGGGGATGGGCTGCCCCTGGCCAGGTCTGAGGGACCGACCCAGCTCGGGGCTGTCGGGGGCAGAGAGAGAACCCCCCTCCGCCCTTTCCCTTCAGGTTCTTAGGGCTGGCCAAATCCTTCCCAAGACAGCTTGTCTGGAGAAAATCAGACCCAGCTGAAGAACATGTGTCCATGGGGGAAACCCGGGAAACTGAGTCTCCCCACACAATAGCAGAGATTCTCATCTTGCATCCTCTCCTGAGCTAATGACAAAGGTGGATGTCCCGGGTGGGTGGGCCTGTGGAATGGGAGAGGGGAGGAAGTCTATTGTCATGCAGAGGGACATGGAAAGACTTGTCTGAAGCTTATCCCCTGCACTGGGGTCAGGTCGGGAAGGGACGGCACAGAGGTGAGCAGGAACCAACCGGCCTCTCTGTGGTGGGGCTGGCCCCGGGGCAGGCGTGGGGGTGATGGCTGGAAGTGGGATGGCGCGTGAGTTGGCACCAGCCAGCGGTGGAGGCAGAGACTCAGAGGTCAGGGATCTCTCTCTCTGTCTCTGTCTCTCTCTCTCTCCCTCAGGGAGCTGAGGAGAGTAAGGTGGCGCCCCCTGCCCACCTCGCCTACCTCTCCATGGGCCCTTCTTTCTCTGGCCGCTCCGGGAGCCCTGCGGGCTTGGGTTCAAGCCCCCACACACCGCACAGGCCAAGGGCGCATGCGCGACCGCCGGGGCCTAGGGCTGGCCTCGGGGGGCGGGGGGGTCCTCAGTGAAGGCCCCGCCCTCCCTCCAGGCTCTGACCCAGCTGCAGCTCTTCCATCGCCGCCCTTCTGGCCTCGGCTTCAGCTGTCTCCCTCCCCTCCCCCACTCCCACTCAGCTTGCAGGCCGCTTCCCTGCCTTGAAAGCATGGCTCTGGCCCTGAGGGCCACAGACCTACTGGGCTTCAAGCTCAAGGCTCTGCCTGGGCCTGCTGCTTCGGCCAGGGGCTCATTTTGTCCTGGAAAGACAAAGCCATGGCCTCACCCCACGCCTGCACTTTGCCACGGCAGGCAGCCCAGATGTAGGAAAGGCTCTGTGGAGTCAGAAGTGCCGAGACAGGCAGATGGCACCAGAGGGTTTGGGGGCCAGGGCGCAACTGGGCTAGCCCCTCCTCCCGGGAGTCGGGGAGGCCCGGCCTTCCTAGTGCCCAGGCCACGGCTCCGGGGAGAAACCCGCCATGGAGGGCCCGCGGGAGGCCCTCTGCCTGAGGTGGCAGGTGTCACGCCAGGACCACTGCAAGCCTGGCTCGGCTTGCCTGCTTTCTCCAAAGGAGGCTGGCCGACCAGCCGAACCTGGCACCTGGGCCAGGCCCCTTCCAATGGGACGAGTTCCAGAGGATAGAGCCCTGGGGGCGGCTGCCAAGTCTCCTGGGGCGTGTGCTGGGCCCCCGTCAGAGGAGGAAGCAGCCTGGTAAACGGTGTGCCAGGCCTGAGATCTGGAGGCCTCCCACAGCCGGGTCCCTGTCCTGCCCAGGCCCCCCGAGGGAGGACGATGGTCGGGCAGTGGCGAGCGGGGTGGGGCTGGCGCCGAGCCTGCCCTTGGATGCCCCGGGGAAGGGCGCCGGGGGATGGGCTGCCCCTGGCCAGGTCTGAGGGACCGACCCAGCTCGGGGCTGTCGGGGGCAGAGAGAGAACCCCCCTCCGCCCTTTCCCTTCAGGTTCTTAGGGCTGGCCAAATCCTTCCCAAGACAGCTTGTCTGGAGAAAATCAGACCCAGCTGAAGAACATGTGTCCATGGGGGAAACCCGGGAAACTGAGTCTCCCCACACAATAGCAGAGATTCTCATCTTGCATCCTCTCCTGAGCTAATGACAAAGGTGGATGTCCCGGGTGGGTGGGCCTGTGGAATGGGAGAGGGGAGGAAGTCTATTGTCATGCAGAGGGACATGGAAAGACTTGTCTGAAGCTTATCCCCTGCACTGGGGTCAGGTCGGGAAGGGACGGCACAGAGGTGAGCAGGAACCAACCGGCCTCTCTGTGGTGGGGCTGGCCCCGGGGCAGGCGTGGGGGTGATGGGTGGAAGTGGGATGGCGCGTGAGTTGGCACCAGCCAGCGGTGGAGGCAGAGACTCAGAGGTCAGGGATCTCTCTCTCTGTCTCTGTCTCTCTCTCTCTCCCTCAGGGAGCTGAGGAGAGTAAGGTGGCGCCCCCTGCCCACCTCGCCTACCTCTCCATGGGCCCTTCTTTCTCTGGCCGCTCCGGGAGCCCTGCGGGCTTGGGTTCAAGCCCCCACACACCGCACAGGCCAAGGGCCCATGCGCGACCGCCGGGGCCTAGGGCTGGCCTCGGGGGGCGGGGGGGTCCTCAGTGAAGGCCCCGCCCTCCCTCCAGGCTCTGACCCAGCTGCAGCTCTTCCATCGCCGCCCTTCTGGCCTCGGCTTCAGCTGTCTCCCTCCCCTCCCCCACTCCCACTCAGCTTGCAGGCCGCTTCCCTGCCTTGAAAGCATGGCTCTGGCCCTGAGGGCCACAGACCTACTGGGCTTCAAGCTCAAGGCTCTGCCTGGGCCTGCTGCTTCGGCCAGGGGCTCATTTTTTCCTGGAAAGACAAAGCCATGGCCTCACCCCACGCCTGCACTTTGCCACGGCAGGCAGCCCAGATGTAGGAAAGGCTCTGTGGAGTCAGAAGTGCCGAGACAGGCAGATGGCACCAGAGGGTTTGGGGGCCAGGGCGCAACTGGGCTAGCCCCTCCTCCCGGGAGTCGGGGAGGCCCGGCCTTCCTAGTGCCCAGGCCACGGCTCCGGGGAGAAACCTGCCATGGAGGGCCCGCGGGAGGCCCTCTGCCTGAGGTGGCAGGTGTCACGCCAGGACCACTGCAAGCCTGGCTCGGCTTGCCTGCTTTCTCCAAAGGAGGCTGGCCGACCAGCCGAACCTGGCACCTGGGCCAGGCCCCTTCCAAGGGGACGAGTTCCAGAGGATAGAGCCCTGGGGGCGGCTGCCAAGTCTCCTGGGGCGTGTGCTGGGCCCCCGTCAGAGGAGGAAGCAGCCTGGTAAACGGTGTGCCAGGCCTGAGATCTGGAGGCCTCCCACAGCCGGGTCCCTGTCCTGCCCAGGCCCCCCGAGGGAGGACGATGGTCGGGCAGTGGCGAGCGGGGTGGGGCTGGCGCCGAGCCTGCCCTTGGATGCCCCGGGGAAGGGCGCCGGGGGATGGGCTGCCCCTGGCCAGGTCTGAGGGACCGACCCAGCTCGGGGCTGTCGGGGGCAGAGAGAGAACCCCCCTCCGCCCTTTCCCTTCAGGTTCTTAGGGCTGGCCAAATCCTTCCCAAGACAGCTTGTCTGGAGAAAATCAGACCCAGCTGAAGAACATGTGTCCATGGGGGAAACCCGGGAAACTGAGTCTCCCCACACAATAGCAGAGATTCTCATCTTGCATCCTCTCCTGAGCTAATGACAAAGGTGGATGTCCCGGGTGGGTGGGCCTGTGGAATGGGAGAGGGGAGGAAGTCTATTGTCATGCAGAGGGACATGGAAAGACTTGTCTGAAGCTTATCCCCTGCACTGGGGTCAGGTCGGGAAGGGACGGCACAGAGGTGAGCAGGAACCAACCGGCCTCTCTGTGGTGGGGCTGGCCCCGGGGCAGGCGTGGGGGTGATGGCTGGAAGTGGGATGGCGCGTGAGTTGGCACCAGCCAGCGGTGGAGGCAGAGACTCAGAGGTCAGGGATCTCTCTCTCTGTCTCTGTCTCTCTCTCTCTCCCTCAGGGAGCTGAGGAGAGTAAGGTGGCGCCCCCTGCCCACCTCGCCTACCTCTCCATGGGCCCTTCTTTCTCTGGCCGCTCCGGGAGCCCTGCGGGCTTGGGTTCAAGCCCCCACACACCGCACAGGCCAAGGGCGCATGCGCGACCGCCGGGGCCTAGGGCTGGCCTCGGGGGGCGGGGGGGTCCTCAGTGAAGGCCCCGCCTTCCCTCCAGGCTCTGACCCAGCTGCAGCTCTTCCATCGCCGCCCTTCTGGCCTCGGCTTCAGCTGTCTCCCTCCCCTCCCCCACTCCCACTCAGCTTGCAGGCCGCTTCCCTGCCTTGAAAGCATGGCTCTGGCCCTGAGGGCCACAGACCTACTGGGCTTCAAGCTCAAGGCTCTGCCTGGGCCTGCTGCTTCGGCCAGGGGCTCATTTTGTCCTGGAAAGACAAAGCCATGGCCTCACCCCACGGCTGCACTTTGCCACGGCAGGCAGCCCAGATGTAGGAAAGGCTCTGTGGAGTCAGAAGTGCCGAGACAGGCAGATGGCACCAGAGGGTTTGGGGGCCAGGGCGCAACTGGGCTAGCCCCTCCTCCCGGGAGTCGGGGAGGCCCGGCCTTCCTAGTGCCCAGGCCACGGCTCCGGGGAGAAACCCGCCATGGAGGGCCCGCGGGAGGCTCTCTGCCTGAGGTGGCAGGTGTCACGCCAGGACCACTGCAAGCCTGGCTCGGCTTGCCTGCTTTCTCCAAAGGAGGCTGGCCGACCAGCCGAACCTGACACCTGGGCCAGGCCCCTTCCAAGGGGACGAGTTCCAGAGGATAGAGCCCTGGGGGCGGCTGCCAAGTCTCCTGGGGCGTGTGCTGGGCCCCCGTCAGAGGAGGAAGCAGCCTGGTAAACGGTGTGCCAGGCCTGAGATCTGGAGGCCTCCCACAGCCGGGTCCCTGTCCTGCCCAGGCCCCCCGAGGGAGGACGATGGTCGGGCAGTGGCGAGCGGGGTGGGGCTGGCGCCGAGCCTGCCCTTGGATGCCCCGGGGAAGGGCGCCGGGGGATGGGCTGCCCCTGGCCAGGTCTGAGGGACCGACCCAGCTCGGGGCTGTCGGGGGCAGAGAGAGAACCCCCCTCCGCCCTTTCCCTTCAGGTTCTTAGGGCTGGCCAAATCCTTCCCAAGACAGCTTGTCTGGAGAAAATCAGACCCAGCTGAAGAACATGTGTCCATGGGGGAAACCCGGGCAACTGAGTCTCCCCACACAATAGCAGAGATTCTCATCTTGCATCCTCTCCTGAGCTAATGACAAAGGTGGATGTCCCGGGTGGGTGGGCCTGTGGAATGGGAGAGGGGAGGAAGTCTACTGTCATGCAGAGGGACATGGAAAGACTTGTCTGAAGCTTATCCCCTGCACTGGGGTCAGGTCGGGAAGGGACGGCACAGAGGTGAGCAGGAACCAACCGGCCTCTCTGTGGTGGGGCTGGCCCCGGGGCAGGCGTGGGGGTGATGGCTGGAAGTGGGATGGCGCGTGAGTTGGCACCAGCCAGCGGTGGAGGCAGAGACTCAGAGGTCAGGGATCTCTCTCTCTGTCTCTGTCTCTCTCTCTCTCCCTCAGGGAGCTGAGGAGAGTAAGGTGGCGCCCCCTGCCCACCTCGCCTACCTCTCCATGGGCCCTTCTTTCTCTGGCCGCTCCGGGAGCCCTGCGGGCTTGGGTTCAAGCCCCCACACACCGCACAGGCCAAGGGCGCATGCGCGACCGCCGGGGCCTAGGGCTGGCCTCGGGGGGCGGGGGGGTCCTCAGTGAAGGCCCCGCCCTCCCTCCAGGCTCTGACCCAGCTGCAGCTCTTCCATCGCCGCCCTTCTGGCCTCGGCTTCAGCTGTCTCCCTCCCCTCCCCCACTCCCACTCAGCTTGCAGGCCGCTTCCCTGCCTTGAAAGCATGGCTCTGGCCCTGAGGGCCACAGACCTACTGGGCTTCAAGCTCAAGGCTCTGCCTGGGCCTGCTGCTTCGGCCAGGGGCTCATTTTGTCCTGGAAAGACAAAGCCATGGCCTCACCCCACGCCTGCACTTTGCCACGGCAGGCAGCCCAGATGTAGGAAAGGCTCTGTGGAGTCAGAAGTGCCGAGACAGGCAGATGGCACCAGAGGGTTTGGGGGCCAGGGCGCAACTGGGCTAGCCCCTCCTCCCGGGAGTCGGGGAGGCCCGGCCTTCCTAGTGCCCAGGCCACGGCTCCGGGGAGAAACCCGCCATGGAGGGCCCGCGGGAGGCCCTCTGCCTGAGGTGGCAGGTGTCACGCCAGGACCACTGCAAGCCTGGCTCGGCTTGCCTGCTTTCTCCAAAGGAGGCTGGCCGACCAGCCGAACCTGGCACCTGGGCCAGGCCCCTTCCAAGGGGACGAGTTCCAGAGGATAGAGCCCTGGGGGCGGCTGCCAAGTCTCCTGGGGCGTGTGCTGGGCCCCCGTCAGAGGAGGAAGCAGCCTGGTAAACGGTGTGCCAGGCCTGAGATCTGGAGGCCTCCCACAGCCGGGTCCCTGTCCTGCCCAGGCCCCCCGAGGGAGGACGATGGTCGGGCAGTGGCGAGCGGGGTGGGGCTGGCGCCGAGCCTGCCCTTGGATGCCCCGGGGAAGGGCGCCGGGGGATGGGCTGCCCCTGGCCAGGTCTGAGGGACCGACCCAGCTCGGGGCTGTCGGGGGCAGAGAGAGAACCCCCCTCCGCCCTTTCCCTTCAGGTTCTTAGGGCTGGCCAAATCCTTCCCAAGACAGCTTGTCTGGAGAAAATCAGACCCAGCTGAAGAACATGTGTCCATGGGGGAAACCCGGGAAACTGAGTCTCCCCACACAATAGCAGAGATTCTCATCTTGCATCCTCTCCTGAGCTAATGACAAAGGTGGATGTCCCGGGTGGGTGGGCCTGTGGAATGGGAGAGGGGAGGAAGTCTATTGTCATGCAGAGGGACATGGAAAGACTTGTCTGAAGCTTATCCCCTGCACTGGGGTCAGGTCGGGAAGGGACGGCACAGAGGTTAGCAGGAACCAACTGGCCTCTCTGTGGTGGGGCTGGCCCCGGGGCAGGCGTGGGGGTGATGGCTGGAAGTGGGATGGCGCGTGAGTTGGCACCAGCCAGCGGTGGAGGCAGAGACTCAGAGGTCAGGGATCTCTCTCTCTGTCTCTGTCTCTGTCTCTCTCCCTCAGGGAGCTGAGGAGAGTAAGGTGGCGCCCCCTGCCCACCTCGCCTACCTCTCCATGGGCCCTTCTTTCTCTGGCCGCTCCGGGAGCCCTGCGGGCTTGGGTTCAAGCCCCCACACACCGCACAGGCCAAGGGCGCATGCGCGACCGCCGGGGCCTAGGGCTGGCCTCGGGGGGCGGGGGGGTCCTCAGTGAAGGCCCCGCCCTCCCTCCAGGCTCTGACCCAGCTGCAGCTCTTCCATCGCCGCCCTTCTGGCCTCGGCTTCAGCTGTCTCCCTCCCCTCCCCCACTCCCACTCAGCTTGCAGGCCGCTTCCCTGCCTTGAAAGCATGGCTCTGGCCCTGAGGGCCACAGACCTACTGGGCTTCAAGCTCAAGGCTCTGCCTGGGCCTGCTGCTTCGGCCAGGGGCTCATTTTGTCCTGGAAGGACAAAGCCATGGCCTCACCCCACGCCTGCACTTTGCCACGGCAGGCAGCCCAGATGTAGGAAAGGCTCTGTGGAGTCAGAAGTGCCGAGACAGGCAGATGGCACCAGAGGGTTTGGGGGCCAGGGCGCAACTGGGCTAGCCCCTCCTCCCGGGAGTCGGGGAGGCCCGGCCTTCCTAGTGCCCAGGCCACGGCTCCGGGGAGAAACCCGCCATGGAGGGCACGCGGGAGGCCCTCTGCCTGAGGTGGCAGGTGTCACGCCAGGGCCACTGCAAGCCTGGCTCGGCTTGCCTGCTTTCTCCAAAGGAGGCTGGCCGACCAGCCGAACCTGGCACCTGGGCCAGGCCCCTTCCAAGGGGACGAGTTCCAGAGGATAGAGCCCTGGGGGCGGCTGCCAAGTCTCCTGGGGCGTGTGCTGGGCCCCCGTCAGAGGAGGAAGCAGCCTGGTAAACGGTGTGCCAGGCCTGAGATCTGGAGGCCTCCCACAGCCGGGTCCCTGTCCTGCCCAGGCCCCCCGAGGGAGGACGATGGTCGGGCAGTGGCGAGCGGGGTGGGGCTGGCGCCGAGCCTGCCCTTGGATGCCCCGGGGAAGGGCGCCGGGGGATGGGCTGCCCCTGGCCAGGTCTGAGGGACCGACCCAGCTCGGGGCTGTCGGGGGCAGAGAGAGAACCCCCCTCCGCCCTTTCCCTTCAGGTTCTTAGGGCTGGCCAAATCCTTCCCAAGACAGCTTGTCTGGAGAAAATCAGACCCAGCTGAAGAACATGTGTCCATGGGGGAAACCCGGGAAACTGAGTCTCCCCACACAATAGCAGAGATTCTCATCTTGCATCCTCTCCTGAGCTAATGACAAAGGTGGATGTCCCGGGTGGGTGGGCCTGTGGAATGGGAGAGGGGAGGAAGTCTATTGTCATGCAGAGGGACATGGAAAGACTTGTCTGAAGCTTATCCCCTGCACTGGGGTCAGGTCGGGAAGGGACGGCACAGAGGTGAGCAGGAACCAACCGGCCTCTCTGTGGTGGGGCTGGCCCCGGGGCAGGCGTGGGGGTGATGGCTGGAAGTGGGATGGCGCGTGAGTTGGCACCAGCCAGCGGTGGAGGCAGAGACTCAGAGGTCAGGGATCTCTCTCTCTGTCTCTGTCTCTCTCTCTCTCCCTCAGGGAGCTGAGGAGAGTAAGGTGGCGCCCCCTGCCCACCTCGCCTACCTCTCCATGGGCCCTTCTTTCTCTGGCCGCTCCGGGAGCCCTGCGGGCTTGGGTTCAAGCCCCCACACACCGCACAGGCCAAGGGCGCATGCGCGACCGCCGGGGCCTAGGGCTGGCCTCGGGGGGCGGGGGGGTCCTCAGTGAAGGCCCCGCCCTCCCTCCAGGCTCTGACCCAGCTGCAGCTCTTCCATCGCCGCCCTTCTGGCCTCGGCTTCAGCTGTCTCCCTCCCCTCCCCCACTCCCACTCAGCTTGCAGGCCGCTTCCCTGCCTTGAAAGCATGGCTCTGGCCCTGAGGGCCACAGACCTACTGGGCTTCAAGCTCAAGGCTCTGCCTGGGCCTGCTGCTTCGGCCAGGGGCTCATTTTGTCCTGGAAGGACAAAGCCATGGCCTCACCCCACGCCTGCACTTTGCCACGGCAGGCAGCCCAGATGTAGGAAAGGCTCTGTGGAGTCAGAAGTGCCGAGACAGGCAGATGGCACCAGAGGGTTTGGGGGCCAGGGCGCAACTGGGCTAGCCCCTCCTCCCGGGAATCGGGGAGGCCCGGCCTTCCTAGTGCCCAGGCCACGGCTCCGGGGAGAAACCCGCCATGGAGGGCCCGCGGGAGGCTCTCTGCCTGAGGTGGCAGGTGTCACGCCAGGACCACTGCAAGCCTGGCTCGGCTTGCCTGCTTTCTCCAAAGGAGGCTGGCCGACCAGCCGAACCTGACACCTGGGCCAGGCCCCTTCCAAGGGGACGAGTTCCAGAGGATAGAGCCCTGGGGGCGGCTGCCAAGTCTCCTGGGGCGTGTGCTGGGCCCCCGTCAGAGGAGGAAGCAGCCTGGTAAACGGTGTGCCAGGCCTGAGATCTGGAGGCCTCCCACAGCCGGGTCCCTGTCCTGCCCAGGCCCCCCGAGGGAGGACGATGGTCGGGCAGTGGCGAGCGGGGTGGGGCTGGCGCCGAGCCTGCCCTTGGATGCCCCGGGGAAGGGCGCCGGGGGATGGGCTGCCCCTGGCCAGGTCTGAGGGACCGACCCAGCTCGGGGCTGTCGGGGGCAGAGAGAGAACCCCCCTCCGCCCTTTCCCTTCAGGTTCTTAGGGCTGGCCAAATCCTTCCCAAGACAGCTTGTCTGGAGAAAATCAGACCCAGCTGAAGAACATGTGTCCATGGGGGAAACCCGGGAAACTGAGTCTCCCCACACAATAGCAGAGATTCTCATCTTGCATCCTCTCCTGAGCTAATGACAAAGGTGGATGTCCCGGGTGGGTGGGCCTGTGGAATGGGAGAGGGGAGGAAGTCTATTGTCATGCAGAGGGACATGGAAAGACTTGTCTGAAGCTTATCCCCTGCACTGGGGTCAGGTCGGGAAGGGACGGCACAGAGGTGAGCAGGAACCAACCGGCCTCTCTGTGGTGGGGCTGGCCCCGGGGCAGGCGTGGGGGTGATGGCTGGAAGTGGGATGGCGCGTGAGTTGGCACCAGCCAGCGGTGGAGGCAGAGACTCAGAGGTCAGGGATCTCTCTCTCTGTCTCTGTCTCTCTCTCTCTCCCTCAGGGAGCTGAGGAGAGTAAGGTGGCGCCCCCTGCCCACCTCGCCTACCTCTCCATGGGCCCTTCTTTCTCTGGCCGCTCCGGGAGCCCTGCGGGCTTGGGTTCAAGCCCCCACACACCGCACAGGCCAAGGGCCCATGCGCGACCGCCGGGGCCTAGGGCTGGCCTCGGGGGGCAGGGGGGTCCTCAGTGAAGGCCCCGCCCTCCCTCCAGGCTCTGACCCAGCTGCAGCTCTTCCATCGCCGCCCTTCTGGCCTCGGCTTCAGCTGTCTCCCTCCCCTCCCCCACTCCCACTCAGCTTGCAGGCCGCTTCCCTGCCTTGAAAGCATGGCTCTGGCCCTGAGGGCCACAGACCTACTGGGCTTCAAGCTCAAGGCTCTGCCTGGGCCTGCTGCTTCGGCCAGGGGCTCATTTTTTCCTGGAAAGACAAAGCCATGGCCTCACCCCACGCCTGCACTTTGCCACGGCAGGCAGCCCAGATGTAGGAAAGGCTCTGTGGAGTCAGAAGTGCCGAGACAGGCAGATGGCACCAGAGGGTTTGGGGGCCAGGGCGCAACTGGGCTAGCCCCTCCTCCCGGGAGTCGGGGAGGCCCGGCCTTCCTAGTGCCCAGGCCACGGCTCCGGGGAGAAACCCGCCATGGAGGGCCCGCGGGAGGCCCTCTGCCTGAGGTGGCAGGTGTCACGCCAGGGCCACTGCAAGCCTGGCTCGGCTTGCCTGCTTTCTCCAAAGGAGGCTGGCCGACCAGCCGAACCTGGCACCTGGGCCAGGCCCCTTCCAAGGGGACGAGTTCCAGAGGATAGAGCCCTGGGGGCGGCTGCCAAGTCTCCTGGGGCGTGTGCTGGGCCCCCGTCAGAGGAGGAAGCAGCCTGGTAAACGGTGTGCCAGGCCTGAGATCTGGAGGCCTCCCACAGCCGGGTCCCTGTCCTGCCCAGGCCCCCCGAGGGAGGACGATGGTCGGGCAGTGGCGAGCGGGGTGGGGCTGGCGCCGAGCCTGCCCTTGGATGCCCCGGGGAAGGGCGCCGGGGGATGGGCTGCCCCTGGCCAGGTCTGAGGGACCGACCCAGCTCGGGGCTGTCGGGGGCAGAGGGAGAACCCCCCTCCGCCCTTTCCCTTCAGGTTCTTAGGGCTGGCCAAATCCTTCCCAAGACAGCTTGTCTGGAGAAAATCAGACCCAGCTGAAGAACATGTGTCCATGGGGGAAACCCGGGAAACTGAGTCTCCCCACACAATAGCAGAGATTCTCATCTTGCATCCTCTCCTGAGCTAATGACAAAGGTGGATGTCCCGGGTGGGTGGGCCTGTGGAATGGGAGAGGGGAGGAAGTCTATTGTCATGCAGAGGGACATGGAAAGACTTGTCTGAAGCTTATCCCCTGCACTGGGGTCAGGTCGGGAAGGGACGGCACAGAGGTGAGCAGGAACCAACCGGCCTGTCTGTGGTGGGGCTGGCCCCGGGGCAGGCGTGGGGGTGATGGCTGGAAGTGGGATGGCGCGTGAGTTGGCACCAGCCAGCGGTGGAGGCAGAGACTCAGAGGTCAGGGATCTCTCTCTCTGTCTCTGTCTCTGTCTCTCTCCCTCAGGGAGCTGAGGAGAGTAAGGTGGCGCCCCCTGCCCACCTCGCCTACCTCTCCATGGGCCCTTCTTTCTCTGGCCGCTCCGGGAGCCCTGCGGGCTTGGGTTCAAGCCCCCACACACCGCACAGGCCAAGGGCGCATGCGCGACCGCCGGGGCCTAGGGCTGGCCTCGGGGGGCGGGGGGGTCCTCAGTGAAGGCCCCGCCCTCCCTCCAGGCTCTGACCCAGCTGCAGCTCTTCCATCGCCGCCCTTCTGGCCTCGGCTTCAGCTGTCTCCCTCCCCTCCCCCACTCCCACTCAGCTTGCAGGCCGCTTCCCTGCCTTGAAAGCATGGCTCTGGCCCTGAGGGCCACAGACCTACTGGGCTTCAAGCTCAAGGCTCTGCCTGGGCCTGCTGATTCGGCCAGGGGCTCATTTTGTCCTGGAAGGACAAAGCCATGGCCTCACCCCACGCCTGCACTTTGCCACGGCAGGCAGCCCAGATGTAGGAAAGGCTCTGTGGAGTCAGAAGTGCCGAGACAGGCAGATGGCACCAGAGGGTTTGGGGGCCAGGGCGCAACTGGGCTAGCCCCTCCTCCCGGGAGTCGGGGAGGCCCGGCCTTCCTAGTGCCCAGGCCACGGCTCCGGGGAGAAACCCGCCATGGAGGGCACGCGGGAGGCCCTCTGCCTGAGGTGGCAGGTGTCACGCCAGGGCCACTGCAAGCCTGGCTCGGCTTGCCTGCTTTCTCCAAAGGAGGCTGGCCGACCAGCCGAACCTGGCACCTGGGCCAGGCCCCTTCCAAGGGGACGAGTTCCAGAGGATAGAGCCCTGGGGGCGGCTGCCAAGTCTCCTGGGGCGTGTGCTGGGCCCCCGTCAGAGGAGGAAGCAGCCTGGTAAACGGTGTGCCAGGCCTGAGATCTGGAGGCCTCCCACAGCCGGGTCCCTGTCCTGCCCAGGCCCCCCGAGGGAGGACGATGGTCGGGCAGTGGCGAGCGGGGTGGGGCTGGCGCCGAGCCTGCCCTTGGATGCCCCGGGGAAGGGCGCCGGGGGATGGGCTGCCCCTGGCCAGGTCTGAGGGACCGACCCAGCTCGGGGCTGTCGGGGGCAGAGAGAGAACCCCCCTCCGCCCTTTCCCTTCAGGTTCTTAGGGCTGGCCAAATCCTTCCCAAGACAGCTTGTCTGGAGAAAATCAGACCCAGCTGAAGAACATGTGTCCATGGGGGAAACCCGGGAAACTGAGTCTCCCCACACAATAGCAGAGATTCTCATCTTGCATCCTCTCCTGAGCTAATGACAAAGGTGGATGTCCCGGGTGGGTGGGCCTGTGGAATGGGAGAGGGGAGGAAGTCTATTGTCATGCAGAGGGACATGGAAAGACTTGTCTGAAGCTTATCCCCTGCACTGGGGTCAGGTCGGGAAGGGACGGCACAGAGGTGAGCAGGAACCAACCGGCCTCTCTGTGGTGGGGCTGGCCCCGGGGCAGGCGTGGGGGTGATGGCTGGAAGTGGGATGGCGCGTGAGTTGGCACCAGCCAGCGGTGGAGGCAGAGACTCAGAGGTCAGGGATCTCTCTCTCTGTCTCTGTCTCTGTCTCTCTCCCTCAGGGAGCTGAGGAGAGTAAGGTGGCGCCCCCTGCCCACCTCGCCTACCTCTCCATGGGCCCTTCTTTCTCTGGCCGCTCCGGGAGCCCTGCGGGCTTGGGTTCAAGCCCCCACACACCGCACAGGCCAAGGGCGCATGCGCGACCGCCGGGGCCTAGGGCTGGCCTCGGGGGGCGGGGGGGTCCTCAGTGAAGGCCCCGCCCTCCCTCCAGGCTCTGACCCAGCTGCAGCTCTTCCATCGCCGCCCTTCTGGCCTCGGCTTCAGCTGTCTCCCTCCCCTCCCCCACTCCCACTCAGCTTGCAGGCCGCTTCCCTGCCTTGAAAGCATGGCTCTGGCCCTGAGGGCCACAGACCTACTGGGCTTCAAGCTCAAGGCTCTGCCTGGGCCTGCTGCTTCGGCCAGGGGCTCATTTTGTCCTGGAAGGACAAAGCCATGGCCTCACCCCACGCCTGCACTTTGCCACGGCAGGCAGCCCAGATGTAGGAAAGGCTCTGTGGAGTCAGAAGTGCCGAGACAGGCAGATGGCACCAGAGGGTTTGGGGGCCAGGGCGCAACTGGGCTAGCCCCTCCTCCCGGGAGTCGGGGAGGCCCGGCCTTCCTAGTGCCCAGGCCACGGCTCCGGGGAGAAACCCGCCATGGAGGGCACGCGGGAGGCCCTCTGCCTGAGGTGGCAGGTGTCACGCCAGGGCCACTGCAAGCCTGGCTCGGCTTGCCTGCTTTCTCCAAAGGAGGCTGGCCGACCAGCCGAACCTGGCACCTGGGCCAGGCCCCTTCCAAGGGGACGAGTTCCAGAGGATAGAGCCCTGGGGGCGGCTGCCAAGTCTCCTGGGGCGTGTGCTGGGCCCCCGTCAGAGGAGGAAGCAGCCTGGTAAACGGTGTGCCAGGCCTGAGATCTGGAGGCCTCCCACAGCCGGGTCCCTGTCCTGCCCAGGCCCCCCGAGGGAGGACGATGGTCGGGCAGTGGCGAGCGGGGTGGGGCTGGCGCCGAGCCTGCCCTTGGATGCCCCGGGGAAGGGCGCCGGGGGATGGGCTGCCCCTGGCCAGGTCTGAGGGACCGACCCAGCTCGGGGCTGTCGGGGGCAGAGAGAGAACCCCCCTCCGCCCTTTCCCTTCAGGTTCTTAGGGCTGGCCAAATCCTTCCCAAGACAGCTTGTCTGGAGAAAATCAGACCCAGCTGAAGAACATGTGTCCATGGGGGAAACCCGGGAAACTGAGTCTCCCCACACAATAGCAGAGATTCTCATCTTGCATCCTCTCCTGAGCTAATGACAAAGGTGGATGTCCCGGGTGGGTGGGCCTGTGGAATGGGAGAGGGGAGGAAGTCTATTGTCATGCAGAGGGACATGGAAAGACTTGTCTGAAGCTTATCCCCTGCACTGGGGTCAGGTCGGGAAGGGACGGCACAGAGGTGAGCAGGAACCAACCGGCCTGTCTGTGGTGGGGCTGGCCCCGGGGCAGGCGTGGGGGTGATGGCTGGAAGTGGGATGGCGCGTGAGTTGGCACCAGCCAGCGGTGGAGGCAGAGACTCAGAGGTCAGGGATCTCTCTCTCTGTCTCTGTCTCTCTCTCTCTCCCTCAGGGAGCTGAGGAGAGTAAGGTGGCGCCCCCTGCCCACCTCGCCTACCTCTCCATGGGCCCTTCTTTCTCTGGCCGCTCCGGGAGCCCTGCGGGCTTGGGTTCAAGCCCCCACACACCGCACAGGCCAAGGGCGCATGCGCGACCGCCGGGGCCTAGGGCTGGCCTCGGGGGGCGGGGGGGTCCTCAGTGAAGGCCCCGCCCTCCCTCCAGGCTCTGACCCAGCTGCAGCTCTTCCATCGCCGCCCTTCTGGCCTCGGCTTCAGCTGTCTCCCTCCCCTCCCCCACTCCCACTCAGCTTGCAGGCCGCTTCCCTGCCTTGAAAGCATGGCTCTGGCCCTGAGGGCCACAGACCTACTGGGCTTCAAGCTCAAGGCTCTGCCTGGGCCTGCTGATTCGGCCAGGGGCTCATTTTGTCCTGGAAGGACAAAGCCATGGCCTCACCCCACGCCTGCACTTTGCCACGGCAGGCAGCCCAGATGTAGGAAAGGCTCTGTGGAGTCAGAAGTGCCGAGACAGGCAGATGGCACCAGAGGGTTTGGGGGCCAGGGCGCAACTGGGCTAGCCCCTCCTCCCGGGAGTCGGGGAGGCCCGGCCTTCCTAGTGCCCAGGCCACGGCTCCGGGGAGAAACCCGCCATGGAGGGCACGCGGGAGGCCCTCTGCCTGAGGTGGCAGGTGTCACGCCAGGGCCACTGCAAGCCTGGCTCGGCTTGCCTGCTTTCTCCAAAGGAGGCTGGCCGACCAGCCGAACCTGGCACCTGGGCCAGGCCCCTTCCAAGGGGACGAGTTCCAGAGGATAGAGCCCTGGGGGCGGCTGCCAAGTCTCCTGGGGCGTGTGCTGGGCCCCCGTCAGAGGAGGAAGCAGCCTGGTAAACGGTGTGCCAGGCCTGAGATCTGGAGGCCTCCCACAGCCGGGTCCCTGTCCTGCCCAGGCCCCCCGAGGGAGGACGATGGTCGGGCAGTGGCGAGCGGGGTGGGGCTGGCGCCGAGCCTGCCCTTGGATGCCCCGGGGAAGGGCGCCGGGGGATGGGCTGCCCCTGGCCAGGTCTGAGGGACCGACCCAGCTCGGGGCTGTCGGGGGCAGAGAGAGAACCCCCCTCCGCCCTTTCCCTTCAGGTTCTTAGGGCTGGCCAAATCCTTCCCAAGACAGCTTGTCTGGAGAAAATCAGACCCAGCTGAAGAACATGTGTCCATGGGGGAAACCCGGGAAACTGAGTCTCCCCACACAATAGCAGAGATTCTCATCTTGCATCCTCTCCTGAGCTAATGACAAAGGTGGATGTCCCGGGTGGGTGGGCCTGTGGAATGGGAGAGGGGAGGAAGTCTATTGTCATGCAGAGGGACATGGAAAGACTTGTCTGAAGCTTATCCCCTGCACTGGGGTCAGGTCGGGAAGGGACGGCACAGAGGTGAGCAGGAACCAACCGGCCTCTCTGTGGTGGGGCTGGCCCCGGGGCAGGCGTGGGGGTGATGGCTGGAAGTGGGATGGCGCGTGAGTTGGCACCAGCCAGCGGTGGAGGCAGAGACTCAGAGGTCAGGGATCTCTCTCTCTGTCTCTGTCTCTGTCTCTCTCCCTCAGGGAGCTGAGGAGAGTAAGGTGGCGCCCCCTGCCCACCTCGCCTACCTCTCCATGGGCCCTTCTTTCTCTGGCCGCTCCGGGAGCCCTGCGGGCTTGGGTTCAAGCCCCCACACACCGCACAGGCCAAGGGCGCATGCGCGACCGCCGGGGCCTAGGGCTGGCCTCGGGGGGCAGGGGGGTCCTCAGTGAAGGCCCCGCCCTCCCTCCAGGCTCTGACCCAGCTGCAGCTCTTCCATCGCCGCCCTTCTGGCCTCGGCTTCAGCTGTCTCCCTCCCCTCCCCCACTCCCACTCAGCTTGCAGGCCGCTTCCCTGCCTTGAAAGCATGGCTCTGGCCCTGAGGGCCACAGACCTACTGGGCTTCAAGCTCAAGGCTCTGCCTGGGCCTGCTGCTTCGGCCAGGGGCTCATTTTTTCCTGGAAAGACAAAGCCATGGCCTCACCCCACGCCTGCACTTTGCCACGGCAGGCAGCCCAGATGTAGGAAAGGCTCTGTGGAGTCAGAAGTGCCGAGACAGGCAGATGGCACCAGAGGGTTTGGGGGCCAGGGCGCAACTGGGCTAGCCCCTCCTCCCGGGAGTCGGGGAGGCCCGGCCTTCCTAGTGCCCAGGCCACGGCTCCGGGGAGAAACCCGCCATGGAGGGCCCGCGGGAGGCCCTCTGCCTGAGGTGGCAGGTGTCACGCCAGGGCCACTGCAAGCCTGGCTCGGCTTGCCTGCTTTCTCCAAAGGAGGCTGGCCGACCAGCCGAACCTGGCACCTGGGCCAGGCCCCTTCCAAGGGGACGAGTTCCAGAGGATAGAGCCCTGGGGGCGGCTGCCAAGTCTCCTGGGGCGTGTGCTGGGCCCCCGTCAGAGGAGGAAGCAGCCTGGTAAAAGGTGTGCCAGGCCTGAGATCTGGAGGCCTCCCACAGCCGGGTCCCTGTCCTGCCCAGGCCCCCCGAGGGAGGACGATGGTCGGGCAGTGGCGAGCGGGGTGGGGCTGGCGCCGAGCCTGCCCTTGGATGCCCCGGGGAAGGGCGCCGGGGGATGGGCTGCCCCTGGCCAGGTCTGAGGGACCGACCCAGCTCGGGGCTGTCGGGGGCAGAGGGAGAACCCCCCTCCGCCCTTTCCCTTCAGGTTCTTAGGGCTGGCCAAATCCTTCCCAAGACAGCTTGTCTGGAGAAAATCAGACCCAGCTGAAGAACATGTGTCCATGGGGGAAACCCGGGAAACTGAGTCTCCCCACACAATAGCAGAGATTCTCATCTTGCATCCTCTCCTGAGCTAATGACAAAGGTGGATGTCCCGGGTGGGTGGGCCTGTGGAATGGGAGAGGGGAGGAAGTCTATTGTCATGCAGAGGGACATGGAAAGACTTGTCTGAAGCTTATCCCCTGCACTGGGGTCAGGTCGGGAAGGGACGGCACAGAGGTGAGCAGGAACCAACCGGCCTCTCTGTGGTGGGGCTGGCCCCGGGGCAGGCGTGGGGGTGATGGCTGGAAGTGGGATGGCGCGTGAGTTGGCACCAGCCAGCGGTGGAGGCAGAGACTCAGAGGTCAGGGATCTCTCTCTCTGTCTCTGTCTCTCTCTCTCTCCCTCAGGGAGCTGAGGAGAGTAAGGTGGCGCCCCCTGCCCACCTCGCCTACCTCTCCATGGGCCCTTCTTTCTCTGGCCGCTCCGGGAGCCCTGCGGGCTTGGGTTCAAGCCCCCACACACCGCACAGGCCAAGGGCGCATGCGCGACCGCCGGGGCCTAGGTCTGGCCTCGGGGGGCGGGGGGGTCCTCAGTGAAGGCCCCGCCCTCCCTCCAGGCTCTGACCCAGCTGCAGCTCTTCCATCGCCGCCCTTCTGGCCTCGGCTTCAGCTGTCTCCCTCCCCTCCCCCACTCCCACTCAGCTTGCAGGCCGCTTCCCTGCCTTGAAAGCATGGCTCTGGCCCTGAGGGCCACAGACCTACTGGGCTTCAAGCTCAAGGCTCTGCCTGGGCCTGCTGCTTCGGCCAGGGGCTCATTTTGTCCTGGAAGGACAAAGCCATGGCCTCACCCCACGCCTGCACTTTGCCACGGCAGGCAGCCCAGATGTAGGAAAGGCTCTGTGGAGTCAGAAGTGCCGAGACAGGCAGATGGCACCAGAGGGTTTGGGGGCCAGGGCGCAACTGGGCTAGCCCCTCCTCCCGGGAGTCGGGGAGGCCCGGCCTTCCTAGTGCCCAGGCCACGGCTCCGGGGAGAAACCCGCCATGGAGGGCCCGCGGGAGGCTCTCTGCCTGAGGTGGCAGGTGTCACGCCAGGACCACTGCAAGCCTGGCTCGGCTTGCCTGCTTTCTCCAAAGGAGGCTGGCCGACCAGCCGAACCTGACACCTGGGCCAGGCCCCTTCCAAGGGGACGAGTTCCAGAGGATAGAGCCCTGGGGGCGGCTGCCAAGTCTCCTGGGGCGTGTGCTGGGCCCCCGTCAGAGGAGGAAGCAGCCTGGTAAACGGTGTGCCAGGCCTGAGATCTGGAGGCCTCCCACAGCCGGGTCCCTGTCCTGCCCAGGCCCCCCGAGGGAGGACGATGGTCGGGCAGTGGCGAGCGGGGTGGGGCTGGCGCCGAGCCTGCCCTTGGATGCCCCGGGGAAGGGCGCCGGGGGATGGGCTGCCCCTGGCCAGGTCTGAGGGACCGACCCAGCTCGGGGCTGTCGGGGGCAGAGAGAGAACCCCCCTCCGCCCTTTCCCTTCAGGTTCTTAGGGCTGGCCAAATCCTTCCCAAGACAGCTTGTCTGGAGAAAATCAGACCCAGCTGAAGAACATGTGTCCATGGGGGAAACCCGGGAAACTGAGTCTCCCCACACAATAGCAGAGATTCTCATCTTGCATCCTCTCCTGAGCTAATGACAAAGGTGGATGTCCCGGGTGGGTGGGCCTGTGGAATGGGAGAGGGGAGGAAGTCTATTGTCATGCAGAGGGACATGGAAAGACTTGTCTGAAGCTTATCCCCTGCACTGGGGTCAGGTCGGGAAGGGACGGCACAGAGGTGAGCAGGAACCAACCGGCCTCTCTGTGGTGGGGCTGGCCCCGGGGCAGGCGTGGGGGTGATGGCTGGAAGTGGGATGGCGCGTGAGTTGGCACCAGCCAGCGGTGGAGGCAGAGACTCAGAGGTCAGGGATCTCTCTCTCTGTCTCTGTCTCTCTCTCTCTCCCTCAGGGAGCTGAGGAGAGTAAGGTGGCGCCCCCTGCCCACCTCGCCTACCTCTCCATGGGCCCTTCTTTCTCTGGCCGCTCCGGGAGCCCTGCGGGCTTGGGTTCAAGCCCCCACACACCGCACAGGCCAAGGGCCCATGCGCGACCGCCGGGGCCTAGGGCTGGCCTCGGGGGGCAGGGGGGTCCTCAGTGAAGGCCCCGCCCTCCCTCCAGGCTCTGACCCAGCTGCAGCTCTTCCATCGCCGCCCTTCTGGCCTCGGCTTCAGCTGTCTCCCTCCCCTCCCCCACTCCCACTCAGCTTGCAGGCCGCTTCCCTGCCTTGAAAGCATGGCTCTGGCCCTGAGGGCCACAGACCTACTGGGCTTCAAGCTCAAGGCTCTGCCTGGGCCTGCTGCTTCGGCCAGGGGCTCATTTTTTCCTGGAAAGACAAAGCCATGGCCTCACCCCACGCCTGCACTTTGCCACGGCAGGCAGCCCAGATGTAGGAAAGGCTCTGTGGAGTCAGAAGTGCCGAGACAGGCAGATGGCACCAGAGGGTTTGGGGGCCAGGGCGCAACTGGGCTAGCCCCTCCTCCCGGGAGTCGGGGAGGCCCGGCCTTCCTAGTGCCCAGGCCACGGCTCCGGGGAGAAACCCGCCATGGAGGGCCCGCGGGAGGCCCTCTGCCTGAGGTGGCAGGTGTCACGCCAGGGCCACTGCAAGCCTGGCTCGGCTTGCCTGCTTTCTCCAAAGGAGGCTGGCCGACCAGCCGAACCTGGCACCTGGGCCAGGCCCCTTCCAAGGGGACGAGTTCCAGAGGATAGAGCCCTGGGGGCGGCTGCCAAGTCTCCTGGGGCGTGTGCTGGGCCCCCGTCAGAGGAGGAAGCAGCCTGGTAAAAGGTGTGCCAGGCCTGAGATCTGGAGGCCTCCCACAGCCGGGTCCCTGTCCTGCCCAGGCCCCCCGAGGGAGGACGATGGTCGGGCAGTGGCGAGCGGGGTGGGGCTGGCGCCGAGCCTGCCCTTGGATGCCCCGGGGAAGGGCGCCGGGGGATGGGCTGCCCCTGGCCAGGTCTGAGGGACCGACCCAGCTCGGGGCTGTCGGGGGCAGAGGGAGAACCCCCCTCCGCCCTTTCCCTTCAGGTTCTTAGGGCTGGCCAAATCCTTCCCAAGACAGCTTGTCTGGAGAAAATCAGACCCAGCTGAAGAACATGTGTCCATGGGGGAAACCCGGGAAACTGAGTCTCCCCACACAATAGCAGAGATTCTCATCTTGCATCCTCTCCTGAGCTAATGACAAAGGTGGATGTCCCGGGTGGGTGGGCCTGTGGAATGGGAGAGGGGAGGAAGTCTATTGTCATGCAGAGGGACATGGAAAGACTTGTCTGAAGCTTATCCCCTGCACTGGGGTCAGGTCGGGAAGGGACGGCACAGAGGTGAGCAGGAACCAACCGGCCTCTCTGTGGTGGGGCTGGCCCCGGGGCAGGCGTGGGGGTGATGGCTGGAAGTGGGATGGCGCGTGAGTTGGCACCAGCCAGCGGTGGAGGCAGAGACTCAGAGGTCAGGGATCTCTCTCTCTGTCTCTGTCTCTCTCTCTCTCCCTCAGGGAGCTGAGGAGAGTAAGGTGGCGCCCCCTGCCCACCTCGCCTACCTCTCCATGGGCCCTTCTTTCTCTGGCCGCTCCGGGAGCCCTGCGGGCTTGGGTTCAAGCCCCCACACACCGCACAGGCCAAGGGCGCATGCGCGACCGCCGGGGCCTAGGGCTGGCCTCGGGGGGCGGGGGGGTCCTCAGTGAAGGCCCCGCCCTCCCTCCAGGCTCTGACCCAGCTGCAGCTCTTCCATCGCCGCCCTTCTGGCCTCGGCTTCAGCTGTCTCCCTCCCCTCCCCCACTCCCACTCAGCTTGCAGGCCGCTTCCCTGCCTTGAAAGCATGGCTCTGGCCCTGAGGGCCACAGACCTACTGGGCTTCAAGCTCAAGGCTCTGCCTGGGCCTGCTGCTTCGGCCAGGGGCTCATTTTGTCCTGGAAGGACAAAGCCATGGCCTCACCCCACGCCTGCACTTTGCCACGGCAGGCAGCCCAGATGTAGGAAAGGCTCTGTGGAGTCAGAAGTGCCGAGACAGGCAGATGGCACCAGAGGGTTTGGGGGCCAGGGCGCAACTGGGCTAGCCCCTCCTCCCGGGAGTCGGGGAGGCCCGGCCTTCCTAGTGCCCAGGCCACGGCTCCGGGGAGAAACCCGCCATGGAGGGCCCGCGGGAGGCTCTCTGCCTGAGGTGGCAGGTGTCACGCCAGGACCACTGCAAGCCTGGCTCGGCTTGCCTGCTTTCTCCAAAGGAGGCTGGCCGACCAGCCGAACCTGACACCTGGGCCAGGCCCCTTCCAAGGGGACGAGTTCCAGAGGATAGAGCCCTGGGGGCGGCTGCCAAGTCTCCTGGGGCGTGTGCTGGGCCCCCGTCAGAGGAGGAAGCAGCCTGGTAAACGGTGTGCCAGGCCTGAGATCTGGAGGCCTCCCACAGCCGGGTCCCTGTCCTGCCCAGGCCCCCCGAGGGAGGACGATGGTCGGGCAGTGGCGAGCGGGGTGGGGCTGGCGCCGAGCCTGCCCTTGGATGCCCCGGGGAAGGGCGCCGGGGGATGGGCTGCCCCTGGCCAGGTCTGAGGGACCGACCCAGCTCGGGGCTGTCGGGGGCAGAGAGAGAACCCCCCTCCGCCCTTTCCCTTCAGGTTCTTAGGGCTGGCCAAATCCTTCCCAAGACAGCTTGTCTGGAGAAAATCAGACCCAGCTGAAGAACATGTGTCCATGGGGGAAACCCGGGAAACTGAGTCTCCCCACACAATAGCAGAGATTCTCATCTTGCATCCTCTCCTGAGCTAATGACAAAGGTGGATGTCCCGGGTGGGTGGGCCTGTGGAATGGGAGAGGGGAGGAAGTCTATTGTCATGCAGAGGGACATGGAAAGACTTGTCTGAAGCTTATCCCCTGCACTGGGGTCAGGTCGGGAAGGGACGGCACAGAGGTGAGCAGGAACCAACCGGCCTCTCTGTGGTGGGGCTGGCCCCGGGGCAGGCGTGGGGGTGATGGCTGGAAGTGGGATGGCGCGTGAGTTGGCACCAGCCAGCGGTGGAGGCAGAGACTCAGAGGTCAGGGATCTCTCTCTCTGTCTCTGTCTCTCTCTCTCTCCCTCAGGGAGCTGAGGAGAGTAAGGTGGCGCCCCCTGCCCACCTCGCCTACCTCTCCATGGGCCCTTCTTTCTCTGGCCGCTCCGGGAGCCCTGCGGGCTTGGGTTCAAGCCCCCACACACCGCACAGGCCAAGGGCCCATGCGCGACCGCCGGGGCCTAGGGCTGGCCTCGGGGGGCAGGGGGGTCCTCAGTGAAGGCCCCGCCCTCCCTCCAGGCTCTGACCCAGCTGCAGCTCTTCCATCGCCGCCCTTCTGGCCTCGGCTTCAGCTGTCTCCCTCCCCTCCCCCACTCCCACTCAGCTTGCAGGCCGCTTCCCTGCCTTGAAAGCATGGCTCTGGCCCTGAGGGCCACAGACCTACTGGGCTTCAAGCTCAAGGCTCTGCCTGGGCCTGCTGCTTCGGCCAGGGGCTCATTTTGTCCTGGAAAGACAAAGCCATGGCCTCACCCCACGCCTGCACTTTGCCACGGCAGGCAGCCCAGATGTAGGAAAGGCTCTGTGGAGTCAGAAGTGCCGAGACAGGCAGATGGCACCAGAGGGTTTGGGGGCCAGGGCGCAACTGGGCTAGCCCCTCCTCCCGGGAGTCGGGGAGGCCCGGCCTTCCTAGTGCCCAGGCCACGGCTCCGGGGAGAAACCCGCCATGGAGGGCCCGCGGGAGGCCCTCTGCCTGAGGTGGCAGGTGTCACGCCAGGGCCACTGCAAGCCTGGCTCGGCTTGCCTGCTTTCTCCAAAGGAGGCTGGCCGACCAGCCGAACCTGGCACCTGGGCCAGGCCCCTTCCAAGGGGACGAGTTCCAGAGGATAGAGCCCTGGGGGCGGCTGCCAAGTCTCCTGGGGCGTGTGCTGGGCCCCCGTCAGAGGAGGAAGCAGCCTGGTAAACGGTGTGCCAGGCCTGAGATCTGGAGGCCTCCCACAGCCGGGTCCCTGTCCTGCCCAGGCCCCCCGAGGGAGGACGATGGTCGGGCAGTGGCGAGCGGGGTGGGGCTGGCGCCGAGCCTGCCCTTGGATGCCCCGGGGAAGGGCGCCGGGGGATGGGCTGCCCCTGGCCAGGTCTGAGGGACCGACCCAGCTCGGGGCTGTCGGGGGCAGAGGGAGAACCCCCCTCCGCCCTTTCCCTTCAGGTTCTTAGGGCTGGCCAAATCCTTCCCAAGACAGCTTGTCTGGAGAAAATCAGACCCAGCTGAAGAACATGTGTCCATGGGGGAAACCCGGGAAACTGAGTCTCCCCACACAATAGCAGAGATTCTCATCTTGCATCCTCTCCTGAGCTAATGACAAAGGTGGATGTCCCGGGTGGGTGGGCCTGTGGAATGGGAGAGGGGAGGAAGTCTATTGTCATGCAGAGGGACATGGAAAGACTTGTCTGAAGCTTATCCCCTGCACTGGGGTCAGGTCGGGAAGGGACGGCACAGAGGTGAGCAGGAACCAACCGGCCTCTCTGTGGTGGGGCTGGCCCCGGGGCAGGCGTGGGGGTGATGGCTGGAAGTGGGATGGCGCGTGAGTTGGCACCAGCCAGCGGTGGAGGCAGAGACTCAGAGGTCAGGGATCTCTCTCTCTGTCTCTGTCTCTCTCTCTCTCCCTCAGGGAGCTGAGGAGAGTAAGGTGGCGCCCCCTGCCCACCTCGCCTACCTCTCCATGGGCCCTTCTTTCTCTGGCCGCTCCGGGAGCCCTGCGGGCTTGGGTTCAAGCCCCCACACACCGCACAGGCCAAGGGCGCATGCGCGACCGCCGGGGCCTAGGGCTGGCCTCGGGGGGCGGGGGGGTCCTCAGTGAAGGCCCCGCCCTCCCTCCAGGCTCTGACCCAGCTGCAGCTCTTCCATCGCCGCCCTTCTGGCCTCGGCTTCAGCTGTCTCCCTCCCCTCCCCCACTCCCACTCAGCTTGCAGGCCGCTTCCCTGCCTTGAAAGCATGGCTCTGGCCCTGAGGGCCACAGACCTACTGGGCTTCAAGCTCAAGGCTCTGCCTGGGCCTGCTGCTTCGGCCAGGGGCTCATTTTGTCCTGGAAAGACAAAGCCATGGCCTCACCCCACGCCTGCACTTTGCCACGGCAGGCAGCCCAGATGTAGGAAAGGCTCTGTGGAGTCAGAAGTGCCGAGACAGGCAGATGGCACCAGAGGGTTTGGGGGCCAGGGCGCAACTGGGCTAGCCCCTCCTCCCGGGAGTCGGGGAGGCCCGGCCTTCCTAGTGCCCAGGCCACGGCTCCGGGGAGAAACCCGCCATGGAGGGCCCGCGGGAGGCCCTCTGCCTGAGGTGGCAGGTGTCACGCCAGGGCCACTGCAAGCCTGGCTCGGCTTGCCTGCTTTCTCCAAAGGAGGCTGGCCGACCAGCCGAACCTGGCACCTGGGCCAGGCCCCTTCCAAGGGGACGAGTTCCAGAGGATAGAGCCCTGGGGGCGGCTGCCAAGTCTCCTGGGGCGTGTGCTGGGCCCCCGTCAGAGGAGGAAGCAGCCTGGTAAACGGTGTGCCAGGCCTGAGATCTGGAGGCCTCCCACAGCCGGGTCCCTGTCCTGCCCAGGCCCCCCGAGGGAGGACGATGGTCGGGCAGTGGCGAGCGGGGTGGGGCTGGCGCCGAGCCTGCCCTTGGATGCCCCGGGGAAGGGCGCCGGGGGATGGGCTGCCCCTGGCCAGGTCTGAGGGACCGACCCAGCTCGGGGCTGTCGGGGGCAGAGAGAGAACCCCCCTCCGCCCTTTCCCTTCAGGTTCTTAGGGCTGGCCAAATCCTTCCCAAGACAGCTTGTCTGGAGAAAATCAGACCCAGCTGAAGAACATGTGTCCATGGGGGAAACCCGGGAAACTGAGTCTCCCCACACAATAGCAGAGATTCTCATCTTGCATCCTCTCCTGAGCTAATGACAAAGGTGGATGTCCCGGGTGGGTGGGCCTGTGGAATGGGAGAGGGGAGGAAGTCTATTGTCATGCAGAGGGACATGGAAAGACTTGTCTGAAGCTTATCCCCTGCACTGGGGTCAGGTCGGGAAGGGACGGCACAGAGGTGAGCAGGAACCAACCGGCCTCTCTGTGGTGGGGCTGGCCCCGGGGCAGGCGTGGGGGTGATGGCTGGAAGTGGGATGGCGCGTGAGTTGGCACCAGCCAGCGGTGGAGGCAGAGACTCAGAGGTCAGGGATCTCTCTCTCTGTCTCTGTCTCTCTCTCTCTCCCTCAGGGAGCTGAGGAGAGTAAGGTGGCGCCCCCTGCCCACCTCGCCTACCTCTCCATGGGCCCTTCTTTCTCTGGCCGCTCCGGGAGCCCTGCGGGCTTGGGTTCAAGCCCCCACACACCGCACAGGCCAAGGGCGCATGCGCGACCGCCGGGGCCTAGGGCTGGCCTCGGGGGGCGGGGGGGTCCTCAGTGAAGGCCCCGCCCTCCCTCCAGGCTCTGACCCAGCTGCAGCTCTTCCATCGCCGCCCTTCTGGCCTCGGCTTCAGCTGTCTCCCTCCCCTCCCCCACTCCCACTCAGCTTGCAGGCCGCTTCCCTGCCTTGAAAGCATGGCTCTGGCCCTGAGGGCCACAGACCTACTGGGCTTCAAGCTCAAGGCTCTGCCTGGGCCTGCTGCTTCGGCCAGGGGCTCATTTTGTCCTGGAAAGACAAAGCCATGGCCTCACCCCACGCCTGCACTTTGCCACGGCAGGCAGCCCAGATGTAGGAAAGGCTCTGTGGAGTCAGAAGTGCCGAGACAGGCAGATGGCACCAGAGGGTTTGGGGGCCAGGGCGCAACTGGGCTAGCCCCTCCTCCCGGGAGTCGGGGAGGCCCGGCCTTCCTAGTGCCCAGGCCACGGCTCCGGGGAGAAACCCGCCATGGAGGGCCCGCGGGAGGCTCTCTGCCTGAGGTGGCAGGTGTCACGCCAGGACCACTGCAAGCCTGGCTCGGCTTGCCTGCTTTCTCCAAAGGAGGCTGGCCGACCAGCCGAACCTGACACCTGGGCCAGGCCCCTTCCAAGGGGACGAGTTCCAGAGGATAGAGCCCTGGGGGCGGCTGCCAAGTCTCCTGGGGCGTGTGCTGGGCCCCCGTCAGAGGAGGAAGCAGCCTGGTAAACGGTGTGCCAGGCCTGAGATCTGGAGGCCTCCCACAGCCGGGTCCCTGTCCTGCCCAGGCCCCCCGAGGGAGGACGATGGTCGGGCAGTGGCGAGCGGGGTGGGGCTGGCGCCGAGCCTGCCCTTGGATGCCCCGGGGAAGGGCGCCGGGGGATGGGCTGCCCCTGGCCAGGTCTGAGGGACCGACCCAGCTCGGGGCTGTCGGGGGCAGAGAGAGAACCCCCCTCCGCCCTTTCCCTTCAGGTTCTTAGGGCTGGCCAAATCCTTCCCAAGACAGCTTGTCTGGAGAAAATCAGACCCAGCTGAAGAACATGTGTCCATGGGGGAAACCCGGGAAACTGAGTCTCCCCACACAATAGCAGAGATTCTCATCTTGCATCCTCTCCTGAGCTAATGACAAAGGTGGATGTCCCGGGTGGGTGGGCCTGTGGAATGGGAGAGGGGAGGAAGTCTATTGTCATGCAGAGGGACATGGAAAGACTTGTCTGAAGCTTATCCCCTGCACTGGGGTCAGGTCGGGAAGGGACGGCACAGAGGTGAGCAGGAACCAACCGGCCTCTCTGTGGTGGGGCTGGCCCCGGGGCAGGCGTGGGGGTGATGGCTGGAAGTGGGATGGCGCGTGAGTTGGCACCAGCCAGCGGTGGAGGCAGAGACTCAGAGGTCAGGGATCTCTCACTCTGTCTGTCTCTCTCTCTCTCCCTCAGGGAGCTGAGGAGAGTAAGGTGGCGCCCCCTGCCCACCTCGCCTACCTCTCCATGGGCCCTTCTTTCTCTGGCCGCTCCGGGAGCCCTGCGGGCTTGGGTTCAAGCCCCCACACACCGCACAGGCCAAGGGCGCATGCGCGACCGCCGGGGCCTAGGGCTGGCCTCGGGGGGCGGGGGGGTCCTCAGTGAAGGCCCCGCCCTCCCTCCAGGCTCTGACCCAGCTGCAGCTCTTCCATCGCCGCCCTTCTGGCCTCGGCTTCAGCTGTCTCCCTCCCCTCCCCCACTCCCACTCAGCTTGCAGGCCGCTTCCCTGCCTTGAAAGCATGGCTCTGGCCCTGAGGGCCACAGACCTACTGGGCTTCAAGCTCAAGGCTCTGCCTGGGCCTGCTGCTTCGGCCAGGGGCTCATTTTGTCCTGGAAAGACAAAGCCATGGCCTCACCCCACGCCTGCACTTTGCCACGGCAGGCAGCCCAGATGTAGGAAAGGCTCTGTGGAGTCAGAAGTGCCGAGACAGGCAGATGGCACCAGAGGGTTTGGGGGCCAGGGCGCAACTGGGCTAGCCCCTCCTCCCGGGAGTCGGGGAGGCCCGGCCTTCCTAGTGCCCAGGCCACGGCTCCGGGGAGAAACCCGCCATGGAGGGCCCGCGGGAGGCTCTCTGCCTGAGGTGGCAGGTGTCACGCCAGGACCACTGCAAGCCTGGCTCGGCTTGCCTGCTTTCTCCAAAGGAGGCTGGCCGACCAGCCGAACCTGACACCTGGGCCAGGCCCCTTCCAAGGGGACGAGTTCCAGAGGATAGAGCCCTGGGGGCGGCTGCCAAGTCTCCTGGGGCGTGTGCTGGGCCCCCGTCAGAGGAGGAAGCAGCCTGGTAAACGGTGTGCCAGGCCTGAGATCTGGAGGCCTCCCACAGCCGGGTCCCTGTCCTGCCCAGGCCCCCCGAGGGAGGACGATGGTCGGGCAGTGGCGAGCGGGGTGGGGCTGGCGCCGAGCCTGCCCTTGGATGCCCCGGGGAAGGGCGCCGGGGGATGGGCTGCCCCTGGCCAGGTCTGAGGGACCGACCCAGCTCGGGGCTGTCGGGGGCAGAGAGAGAACCCCCCTCCGCCCTTTCCCTTCAGGTTCTTAGGGCTGGCCAAATCCTTCCCAAGACAGCTTGTCTGGAGAAAATCAGACCCAGCTGAAGAACATGTGTCCATGGGGGAAACCCGGGAAACTGAGTCTCCCCACACAATAGCAGAGATTCTCATCTTGCATCCTCTCCTGAGCTAATGACAAAGGTGGATGTCCCGGGTGGGTGGGCCTGTGGAATGGGAGAGGGGAGGAAGTCTATTGTCATGCAGAGGGACATGGAAAGACTTGTCTGAAGCTTATCCCCTGCACTGGGGTCAGGTCGGGAAGGGACGGCACAGAGGTGAGCAGGAACCAACCGGCCTCTCTGTGGTGGGGCTGGCCCCGGGGCAGGCGTGGGGGTGATGGCTGGAAGTGGGATGGCGCGTGAGTTGGCACCAGCCAGCGGTGGAGGCAGAGACTCAGAGGTCAGGGATCTCTCACTCTGTCTGTCTCTCTCTCTCTCCCTCAGGGAGCTGAGGAGAGTAAGGTGGCGCCCCCTGCCCACCTCGCCTACCTCTCCATGGGCCCTTCTTTCTCTGGCCGCTCCGGGAGCCCTGCGGGCTTGGGTTCAAGCCCCCACACACCGCACAGGCCAAGGGCGCATGCGCGACCGCCGGGGCCTAGGTCTGGCCTCGGGGGGCAGGGGGGTCCTCAGTGAAGGCCCCGCCCTCCCTCCAGGCTCTGACCCAGCTGCAGCTCTTCCATCGCCGCCCTTCTGGCCTCGGCTTCAGCTGTCTCCCTCCCCTCCCCCACTCCCACTCAGCTTGCAGGCCGCTTCCCTGCCTTGAAAGCATGGCTCTGGCCCTGAGGGCCACAGACCTACTGGGCTTCAAGCTCAAGGCTCTGCCTGGGCCTGCTGCTTCGGCCAGGGGCTCATTTTTTCCTGGAAAGACAAAGCCATGGCCTCACCCCACGCCTGCACTTTGCCACGGCAGGCAGCCCAGATGTAGGAAAGGCTCTGTGGAGTCAGAAGTGCCGAGACAGGCAGATGGCACCAGAGGGTTTGGGGGCCAGGGCGCAACTGGGCTAGCCCCTCCTCCCGGGAGTCGGGGAGGCCCGGCCTTCCTAGTGCCCAGGCCACGGCTCCGGGGAGAAACCCGCCATGGAGGGCCCGCGGGAGGCCCTCTGCCTGAGGTGGCAGGTGTCACGCCAGGACCACTGCAAGCCTGGCTCGGCTTGCCTGCTTTCTCCAAAGGAGGCTGGCCGACCAGCCGAACCTGGCACCTGGGCCAGGCCCCTTCCAAGGGGACGAGTTCCAGAGGATAGAGCCCTGGGGGCGGCTGCCAAGTCTCCTGGGGCGTGTGCTGGGCCCCCGTCAGAGGAGGAAGCAGCCTGGTAAACGGTGTGCCAGGCCTGAGATCTGGAGGCCTCCCACAGCCGGGTCCCTGTCCTGCCCAGGCCCCCCGAGGGAGGACGATGGTCGGGCAGTGGCGAGCGGGGTGGGGCTGGCGCCGAGCCTGCCCTTGGATGCCCCGGGGAAGGGCGCCGGGGGATGGGCTGCCCCTGGCCAGGTCTGAGGGACCGACCCAGCTCGGGGCTGTCGGGGGCAGAGAGAGAACCCCCCTCCGCCCTTTCCCTTCAGGTTCTTAGGGCTGGCCAAATCCTTCCCAAGACAGCTTGTCTGGAGAAAATCAGACCCAGCTGAAGAACATGTGTCCATGGGGGAAACCCGGGAAACTGAGTCTCCCCACACAATAGCAGAGATTCTCATCTTGCATCCTCTCCTGAGCTAATGACAAAGGTGGATGTCCCGGGTGGGTGGGCCTGTGGAATGGGAGAGGGGAGGAAGTCTATTGTCATGCAGAGGGACATGGAAAGACTTGTCTGAAGCTTATCCCCTGCACTGGGGTCAGGTCGGGAAGGGACGGCACAGAGGTGAGCAGGAACCAACCGGCCTCTCTGTGGTGGGGCTGGCCCCGGGGCAGGCGTGGGGGTGATGGCTGGAAGTGGGATGGCGCGTGAGTTGGCACCAGCCAGCGGTGGAGGCAGAGACTCAGAGGTCAGGGATCTCTCTCTCTGTCTCTGTCTCTCTCTCTCTCCCTCAGGGAGCTGAGGAGAGTAAGGTGGCGCCCCCTGCCCACCTCGCCTACCTCTCCATGGGCCCTTCTTTCTCTGGCCGCTCCGGGAGCCCTGCGGGCTTGGGTTCAAGCCCCCACACACCGCACAGGCCAAGGGCGCATGCGCGACCGCCGGGGCCTAGGGCTGGCCTCGGGGGGCGGGGGGGTCCTCAGTGAAGGCCCCGCCCTCCCTCCAGGCTCTGACCCAGCTGCAGCTCTTCCATCGCCGCCCTTCTGGCCTCGGCTTCAGCTGTCTCCCTCCCCTCCCCCACTCCCACTCAGCTTGCAGGCCGCTTCCCTGCCTTGAAAGCATGGCTCTGGCCCTGAGGGCCACAGACCTACTGGGCTTCAAGCTCAAGGCTCTGCCTGGGCCTGCTGCTTCGGCCAGGGGCTCATTTTGTCCTGGAAAGACAAAGCCATGGCCTCACCCCACGCCTGCACTTTGCCACGGCAGGCAGCCCAGATGTAGGAAAGGCTCTGTGGAGTCAGAAGTGCCGAGACAGGCAGATGGCACCAGAGGGTTTGGGGGCCAGGGCGCAACTGGGCTAGCCCCTCCTCCCGGGAGTCGGGGAGGCCCGGCCTTCCTAGTGCCCAGGCCACGGCTCCGGGGAGAAACCCGCCATGGAGGGCCCGCGGGAGGCCCTCTGCCTGAGGTGGCAGGTGTCACGCCAGGGCCACTGCAAGCCTGGCTCGGCTCGCCTGCTTTCTCCAAAGGAGGCTGGCCGACCAGCCGAACCTGGCACCTGGGCCAGGCCCCTTCCAATGGGACGAGTTCCAGAGGATAGAGCCCTGGGGGCGGCTGCCAAGTCTCCTGGGGCGTGTGCTGGGCCCCCGTCAGAGGAGGAAGCAGCCTGGTAAACGGTGTGCCAGGCCTGAGATCTGGAGGCCTCCCACAGCCGGGTCCCTGTCCTGCCCAGGCCCCCCGAAGGAGGACGATGGTCGGGCAGTGGCGAGCGGGGTGGGGCTGGCGCCGAGCCTGCCCTTGGATGCCCCGGGGAAGGGCGCCGGGGGATGGGCTGCCCCTGGCCAGGTCTGAGGGACCGACCCAGCTCGGGGCTGTCGGGGGCAGAGAGAGAACCCCCCTCCGCCCTTTCCCTTCAGGTTCTTAGGGCTGGCCAAATCCTTCCCAAGACAGCTTGTCTGGAGAAAATCAGACCCAGCTGAAGAACATGTGTCCATGGGGGAAACCCGGGAAACTGAGTCTCCCCACACAATAGCAGAGATTCTCATCTTGCATCCTCTCCTGAGCTAATGACAAAGGTGGATGTCCCGGGTGGGTGGGCCTGTGGAATGGGAGAGGGGAGGAAGTCTATTGTCATGCAGAGGGACATGGAAAGACTTGTCTGAAGCTTATCCCCTGCACTGGGGTCAGGTCGGGAAGGGACGGCACAGAGGTGAGCAGGAACCAACCGGCCTCTCTGTGGTGGGGCTGGCCCCGGGGCAGGCGTGGGGGTGATGGCTGGAAGTGGGATGGCGCGTGAGTTGGCACCAGCCAGCGGTGGAGGCAGAGACTCAGAGGTCAGGGATCTCTCTCTCTGTCTCTGTCTCTCTCTCTCTCCCTCAGGGAGCTGAGGAGAGTAAGGTGGCGCCCCCTGCCCACCTCGCCTACCTCTCCATGGGCCCTTCTTTCTCTGGCCGCTCCGGGAGCCCTGCGGGCTTGGGTTCAAGCCCCCACACACCGCACAGGCCAAGGGCGCATGCGCGACCGCCGGGGCCTAGGGCTGGCCTCGGGGGGCGGGGGGGTCCTCAGTGAAGGCCCCGCCCTCCCTCCAGGCTCTGACCCAGCTGCAGCTCTTCCATCGCCGCCCTTCTGGCCTCGGCTTCAGCTGTCTCCCTCCCCTCCCCCACTCCCACTCAGCTTGCAGGCCGCTTCCCTGCCTTGAAAGCATGGCTCTGGCCCTGAGGGCCGCAGACCTACTGGGCTTCAAGCTCAAGGCTCTGCCTGGGCCTGCTGCTTCGGCCAGGGGCTCATTTTGTCCTGGAAAGACAAAGCCATGGCCTCACCCCACGCCTGCACTTTGCCACGGCAGGCAGCCCAGATGTAGGAAAGGCTCTGTGGAGTCAGAAGTGCCGAGACAGGCAGATGGCACCAGAGGGTTTGGGGGCCAGGGCGCAACTGGGCTAGCCCCTCCTCCCGGGAGTCGGGGAGGCCCGGCCTTCCTAGTGCCCAGGCCACGGCTCCGGGGAGAAACCCGCCACGGAGGGCCCGCGGGAGGCCCTCTGCCTGAGGTGGCAGGTGTCACGCCAGGGCCACTGCAAGCCTGGCTCGGCTCGCCTGCTTTCTCCAAAGGAGGCTGGCCGACCAGCCGAACCTGGCACCTGGGCCAGGCCCCTTCCAAGGGGACGAGTTCCAGAGGATAGAGCCCTGGGGGCGGCTGCCAAGTCTCCTGGGGCGTGTGCTGGGCCCCCGTCAGAGGAGGAAGCAGCCTGGTAAACGGTGTGCCAGGCCTGAGATCTGGAGGCCTCCCACAGCCGGGTCCCTGTCCTGCCCAGGCCCCCCGAGGGAGGACGATGGTCGGGCAGTGGCGAGCGGGGTGGGGCTGGCGCCGAGCCTGCCCTTGGATGCCCCGGGGAAGGGCGCCGGGGGATGGGCTGCCCCTGGCCAGGTCTGAGGGACCGACCCAGCTCGGGGCTGTCGGGGGCAGAGAGAGAACCCCCCTCCGCCCTTTCCCTTCAGGTTCTTAGGGCTGGCCAAATCCTTCCCAAGACAGCTTGTCTGGAGAAAATCAGACCCAGCTGAAGAACATGTGTCCATGGGGGAAACCCGGGAAACTGAGTCTCCCCACACAATAGCAGAGATTCTCATCTTGCATCCTCTCCTGAGCTAATGACAAAGGTGGATGTCCCGGGTGGGTGGGCCTGTGGAATGGGAGAGGGGAGGAAGTCTATTGTCATGCAGAGGGACATGGAAAGACTTGTCTGAAGCTTATCCCCTGCACTGGGGTCAGGTCGGGAAGGGACGGCACAGAGGTGAGCAGGAACCAACCGGCCTCTCTGTGGTGGGGCTGGCCCCGGGGCAGGCGTGGGGGTGATGGCTGGAAGTGGGATGGCGCGTGAGTTGGCACCAGCCAGCGGTGGAGGCAGAGACTCAGAGGTCAGGGATCTCTCTCTCTGTCTCTGTCTCTCTCTCTCTCCCTCAGGGAGCTGAGGAGAGTAAGGTGGCGCCCCCTGCCCACCTCGCCTACCTCTCCATGGGCCCTTCTTTCTCTGGCCGCTCCGGGAGCCCTGCGGGCTTGGGTTCAAGCCCCCACACACCGCACAGGCCAAGGGCGCATGCGCGACCGCCAGGGCCTAGGGCTGGCCTCGGGGGGCGGGGGGGTCCTCAGTGAAGGCCCCGCCCTCCCTCCAGGCTCTGACCCAGCTGCAGCTCTTCCATCGCCGCCCTTCTGGCCTCGGCTTCAGCTGTCTCCCTCCCCTCCCCCACTCCCACTCAGCTTGCAGGCCGCTTCCCTGCCTTGAAAGCATGGCTCTGGCCCTGAGGGCCGCAGACCTACTGGGCTTCAAGCTCAAGGCTCTGCCTGGGCCTGCTGCTTCGGCCAGGGGCTCATTTTGTCCTGGAAAGACAAAGCCATGGCCTCACCCCACGCCTGCACTTTGCCACGGCAGGCAGCCCAGATGTAGGAAAGGCTCTGTGGAGTCAGAAGTGCCGAGACAGGCAGATGGCACCAGAGGGTTTGGGGGCCAGGGCGCAACTGGGCTAGCCCCTCCTCCCGGGAGTCGGGGAGGCCCGGCCTTCCTAGTGCCCAGGCCACGGCTCCGGGGAGAAACCCGCCACGGAGGGCCCGCGGGAGGCCCTCTGCCTGAGGTGGCAGGTGTCACGCCAGGGCCACTGCAAGCCTGGCTCGGCTTGCCTGCTTTCTCCAAAGGAGGCTGGCCGACCAGCCGAACCTGGCACCTGGGCCAGGCCCCTTCCAAGGGGACGAGTTCCAGAGGATAGAGCCCTGGGGGCGGCTGCCAAGTCTCCTGGGGCGTGTGCTGGGCCCCCGTCAGAGGAGGAAGCAGCCTGGTAAACGGTGTGCCAGGCCTGAGATCTGGAGGCCTCCCACAGCCGGGTCCCTGTCCTGCCCAGGCCCCCCGAGGGAGGACGATGGTCGGGCAGTGGCGAGCGGGGTGGGGCTGGCGCCGAGCCTGCCCTTGGATGCCCCGGGGAAGGGCGCCGGGGGATGGGCTGCCCCTGGCCAGGTCTGAGGGACCGACCCAGCTCGGGGCTGTCGGGGGCAGAGAGAGAACCCCCCTCCGCCCTTTCCCTTCAGGTTCTTAGGGCTGGCCAAATCCTTCCCAAGACAGCTTGTCTGGAGAAAATCAGACCCAGCTGAAGAACATGTGTCCATGGGGGAAACCCGGGAAACTGAGTCTCCCCACACAATAGCAGAGATTCTCATCTTGCATCCTCTCCTGAGCTAATGACAAAGGTGGATGTCCCGGGTGGGTGGGCCTGTGGAATGGGAGAGGGGAGGAAGTCTATTGTCATGCAGAGGGACATGGAAAGACTTGTCTGAAGCTTATCCCCTGCACTGGGGTCAGGTCGGGAAGGGACGGCACAGAGGTGAGCAGGAACCAACCGGCCTCTCTGTGGTGGGGCTGGCCCCGGGGCAGGCGTGGGGGTGATGGCTGGAAGTGGGATGGCGCGTGAGTTGGCACCAGCCAGCGGTGGAGGCAGAGACTCAGAGGTCAGGGATCTCTCTCTCTGTCTCTGTCTCTCTCTCTCTCCCTCAGGGAGCTGAGGAGAGTAAGGTGGCGCCCCCTGCCCACCTCGCCTACCTCTCCATGGGCCCTTCTTTCTCTGGCCGCTCCGGGAGCCCTGCGGGCTTGGGTTCAAGCCCCCACACACCGCACAGGCCAAGGGCGCATGCGCGACCGCCGGGGCCTAGGGCTGGCCTCGGGGGGCGGGGGGGTCCTCAGTGAAGGCCCCGCCCTCCCTCCAGGCTCTGACCCAGCTGCAGCTCTTCCATCGCCGCCCTTCTGGCCTCGGCTTCAGCTGTCTCCCTCCCCTCCCCCACTCCCACTCAGCTTGCAGGCCGCTTCCCTGCCTTGAAAGCATGGCTCTGGCCCTGAGGGCCGCAGACCTACTGGGCTTCAAGCTCAAGGCTCTGCCTGGGCCTGCTGCTTCGGCCAGGGGCTCATTTTGTCCTGGAAAGACAAAGCCATGGCCTCACCCCACGCCTGCACTTTGCCACGGCAGGCAGCCCAGATGTAGGAAAGGCTCTGTGGAGTCAGAAGTGCCGAGACAGGCAGATGGCACCAGAGGGTTTGGGGGCCAGGGCGCAACTGGGCTAGCCCCTCCTCCCGGGAGTCGGGGAGTCCCGGCCTTCCTAGTGCCCAGGCCACGGCTCCGGGGAGAAACCCGCCACGGAGGGCCCGCGGGAGGCCCTCTGCCTGAGGTGGCAGGTGTCACGCCAGGGCCACTGCAAGCCTGGCTCGGCTTGCCTGCTTTCTCCAAAGGAGGCTGGCCGACCAGCCGAACCTGGCACCTGGGCCAGGCCCCTTCCAAGGGGACGAGTTCCAGAGGATAGAGCCCTGGGGGCGGCTGCCAAGTCTCCTGGGGCGTGTGCTGGGCCCCCGTCAGAGGAGGAAGCAGCCTGGTAAACGGTGTGCCAGGCCTGAGATCTGGAGGCCTCCCACAGCCGGGTCCCTGTCCTGCCCAGGCCCCCCGAGGGAGGACGATGGTCGGGCAGTGGCGAGCGGGGTGGGGCTGGCGCCGAGCCTGCCCTTGGATGCCCCGGGGAAGGGCGCCGGGGGATGGGCTGCCCCTGGCCAGGTCTGAGGGACCGACCCAGCTCGGGGCTGTCGGGGGCAGAGAGAGAACCCCCCTCCGCCCTTTCCCTTCAGGTTCTTAGGGCTGGCCAAATCCTTCCCAAGACAGCTTGTCTGGAGAAAATCAGACCCAGCTGAAGAACATGTGTCCATGGGGGAAACCCGGGAAACTGAGTCTCCCCACACAATAGCAGAGATTCTCATCTTGCATCCTCTCCTGAGCTAATGACAAAGGTGGATGTCCCGGGTGGGTGGGCCTGTGGAATGGGAGAGGGGAGGAAGTCTATTGTCATGCAGAGGGACATGGAAAGACTTGTCTGAAGCTTATCCCCTGCACTGGGGTCAGGTCGGGAAGGGCCGGCACAGAGGTGAGCAGGAACCAACCGGCCTCTCTGTGGTGGGGCTGGCCCCGGGGCAGGCGTGGGGGTGATGGCTGGAAGTGGGATGGCGCGTGAGTTGGCACCAGCCAGCGGTGGAGGCAGAGACTCAGAGGTCAGGGATCTCTCTCTCTGTCTCTGTCTCTCTCTCTCTCCCTCAGGGAGCTGAGGAGAGTAAGGTGGCGCCCCCTGCCCACCTCGCCTACCTCTCCATGGGCCCTTCTTTCTCTGGCCGCTCCGGGAGCCCTGCGGGCTTGGGTTCAAGCCCCCACACACCGCACAGGCCAAGGGCGCATGCGCGACCGCCGGGGCCTAGGGCTGGCCTCGGGGGGCGGGGGGGTCCTCAGTGAAGGCCCCGCCCTCCCTCCAGGCTCTGACCCAGCTGCAGCTCTTCCATCGCCGCCCTTCTGGCCTCGGCTTCAGCTGTCTCCCTCCCCTCCCCCACTCCCACTCAGCTTGCAGGCCGCTTCCCTGCCTTGAAAGCATGGCTCTGGCCCTGAGGGCCGCAGACCTACTGGGCTTCAAGCTCAAGGCTCTGCCTGGGCCTGCTGCTTCGGCCAGGGGCTCATTTTGTCCTGGAAAGACAAAGCCATGGCCTCACCCCACGCCTGCACTTTGCCACGGCAGGCAGCCCAGATGTAGGAAAGGCTCTGTGGAGTCAGAAGTGCCGAGACAGGCAGATGGCACCAGAGGGTTTGGGGGCCAGGGCGCAACTGGGCTAGCCCCTCCTCCCGGGAGTCGGGGAGGCCCGGCCTTCCTAGTGCCCAGGCCACGGCTCCGGGGAGAAACCCGCCACGGAGGGCCCGCGGGAGGCCCTCTGCCTGAGGTGGCAGGTGTCACGCCAGGGCCACTGCAAGCCTGGCTCGGCTTGCCTGCTTTCTCCAAAGGAGGCTGGCCGACCAGCCGAACCTGGCACCTGGGCCAGGCCCCTTCCAAGGGGACGAGTTCCAGAGGATAGAGCCCTGGGGGCGGCTGCCAAGTCTCCTGGGGCGTGTGCTGGGCCCCCGTCAGAGGAGGAAGCAGCCTGGTAAACGGTGTGCCAGGCCTGAGATCTGGAGGCCTCCCACAGCCGGGTCCCTGTCCTGCCCAGGCCCCCCGAGGGAGGACGATGGTCGGGCAGTGGCGAGCGGGGTGGGGCTGGCGCCGAGCCTGCCCTTGGATGCCCCGGGGAAGGGCGCCGGGGGATGGGCTGCCCCTGGCCAGGTCTGAGGGACCGACCCAGCTCGGGGCTGTCGGGGGCAGAGAGAGAACCCCCCTCCGCCCTTTCCCTTCAGGTTCTTAGGGCTGGCCAAATCCTTCCCAAGACAGCTTGTCTGGAGAAAATCAGACCCAGCTGAAGAACATGTGTCCATGGGGGAAACCCGGGAAACTGAGTCTCCCCACACAATAGCAGAGATTCTCATCTTGCATCCTCTCCTGAGCTAATGACAAAGGTGGATGTCCCGGGTGGGTGGGCCTGTGGAATGGGAGAGGGGAGGAAGTCTATTGTCATGCAGAGGGACATGGAAAGACTTGTCTGAAGCTTATCCCCTGCACTGGGGTCAGGTCGGGAAGGGCCGGCACAGAGGTGAGCAGGAACCAACCGGCCTCTCTGTGGTGGGGCTGGCCCCGGGGCAGGCGTGGGGGTGATGGCTGGAAGTGGGATGGCGCGTGAGTTGGCACCAGCCAGCGGTGGAGGCAGAGACTCAGAGGTCAGGGATCTCTCTCTCTGTCTCTGTCTCTCTCTCTCTCCCTCAGGGAGCTGAGGAGAGTAAGGTGGCGCCCCCTGCCCACCTCGCCTACCTCTCCATGGGCCCTTCTTTCTCTGGCCGCTCCGGGAGCCCTGCGGGCTTGGGTTCAAGCCCCCACACACCGCACAGGCCAAGGGCGCATGCGCGACCGCCGGGGCCTAGGGCTGGCCTCGGGGGGCGGGGGGGTCCTCAGTGAAGGCCCCGCCCTCCCTCCAGGCTCTGACCCAGCTGCAGCTCTTCCATCGCCGCCCTTCTGGCCTCGGCTTCAGCTGTCTCCCTCCCCTCCCCCACTCCCACTCAGCTTGCAGGCCGCTTCCCTGCCTTGAAAGCATGGCTCTGGCCCTGAGGGCCGCAGACCTACTGGGCTTCAAGCTCAAGGCTCTGCCTGGGCCTGCTGCTTCGGCCAGGGGCTCATTTTGTCCTGGAAAGACAAAGCCATGGCCTCACCCCACGCCTGCACTTTGCCACGGCAGGCAGCCCAGATGTAGGAAAGGCTCTGTGGAGTCAGAAGTGCCGAGACAGGCAGATGGCACCAGAGGGTTTGGGGGCCAGGGCGCAACTGGGCTAGCCCCTCCTCCCGGGAGTCGGGGAGTCCCGGCCTTCCTAGTGCCCAGGCCACGGCTCCGGGGAGAAACCCGCCACGGAGGGCCCGCGGGAGGCCCTCTGCCTGAGGTGGCAGGTGTCACGCCAGGGCCACTGCAAGCCTGGCTCGGCTTGCCTGCTTTCTCCAAAGGAGGCTGGCCGACCAGCCGAACCTGGCACCTGGGCCAGGCCCCTTCCAAGGGGACGAGTTCCAGAGGATAGAGCCCTGGGGGCGGCTGCCAAGTCTCCTGGGGCGTGTGCTGGGCCCCCGTCAGAGGAGGAAGCAGCCTGGTAAACGGTGTGCCAGGCCTGAGATCTGGAGGCCTCCCACAGCCGGGTCCCTGTCCTGCCCAGGCCCCCCGAGGGAGGACGATGGTCGGGCAGTGGCGAGCGGGGTGGGGCTGGCGCCGAGCCTGCCCTTGGATGCCCCGGGGAAGGGCGCCGGGGGATGGGCTGCCCCTGGCCAGGTCTGAGGGACCGACCCAGCTCGGGGCTGTCGGGGGCAGAGAGAGAACCCCCCTCCGCCCTTTCCCTTCAGGTTCTTAGGGCTGGCCAAATCCTTCCCAAGACAGCTTGTCTGGAGAAAATCAGACCCAGCTGAAGAACATGTGTCCATGGGGGAAACCCGGGAAACTGAGTCTCCCCACACAATAGCAGAGATTCTCATCTTGCATCCTCTCCTGAGCTAATGACAAAGGTGGATGTCCCGGGTGGGTGGGCCTGTGGAATGGGAGAGGGGAGGAAGTCTATTGTCATGCAGAGGGACATGGAAAGACTTGTCTGAAGCTTATCCCCTGCACTGGGGTCAGGTCGGGAAGGGCCGGCACAGAGGTGAGCAGGAACCAACCGGCCTCTCTGTGGTGGGGCTGGCCCCGGGGCAGGCGTGGGGGTGATGGCTGGAAGTGGGATGGCGCGTGAGTTGGCACCAGCCAGCGGTGGAGGCAGAGACTCAGAGGTCAGGGATCTCTCTCTCTGTCTCTGTCTCTCTCTCTCTCCCTCAGGGAGCTGAGGAGAGTAAGGTGGCGCCCCCTGCCCACCTCGCCTACCTCTCCATGGGCCCTTCTTTCTCTGGCCGCTCCGGGAGCCCTGCGGGCTTGGGTTCAAGCCCCCACACACCGCACAGGCCAAGGGCGCATGCGCGACCGCCGGGGCCTAGGGCTGGCCTCGGGGGGCGGGGGGGTCCTCAGTGAAGGCCCCGCCCTCCCTCCAGGCTCTGACCCAGCTGCAGCTCTTCCATCGCCGCCCTTCTGGCCTCGGCTTCAGCTGTCTCCCTCCCCTCCCCCACTCCCACTCACCTTGCAGGCCGCTTCCCTGCCTTGAAAGCATGGCTCTGGCCCTGAGGGCCGCAGACCTACTGGGCTTCAAGCTCAAGGCTCTGCCTGGGCCTGCTGCTTCGGCCAGGGGCTCATTTTGTCCTGGAAAGACAAAGCCATGGCCTCACCCCACGCCTGCACTTTGCCACGGCAGGCAGCCCAGATGTAGGAAAGGCTCTGTGGAGTCAGAAGTGCCGAGACAGGCAGATGGCACCAGAGGGTTTGGGGGCCAGGGCGCAACTGGGCTAGCCCCTCCTCCCGGGAGTCGGGGAGGCCCGGCCTTCCTAGTGCCCAGGCCACGGCTCCGGGGAGAAACCCGCCACGGAGGGCCCGCGGGAGGCCCTCTGCCTGAGGTGGCAGGTGTCACGCCAGGGCCACTGCAAGCCTGGCTCGGCTTGCCTGCTTTCTCCAAAGGAGGCTGGCCGACCAGCCGAACCTGGCACCTGGGCCAGGCCCCTTCCAAGGGGACGAGTTCCAGAGGATAGAGCCCTGGGGGCGGCTGCCAAGTCTCCTGGGGCGTGTGCTGGGCCCCCGTCAGAGGAGGAAGCAGCCTGGTAAACGGTGTGCCAGGCCTGAGATCTGGAGGCCTCCCACAGCCGGGTCCCTGTCCTGCCCAGGCCCCCCGAGGGAGGACGATGGTCGGGCAGTGGCGAGCGGGGTGGGGCTGGCGCCGAGCCTGCCCTTGGATGCCCCGGGGAAGGGCGCCGGGGGATGGGCTGCCCCTGGCCAGGTCTGAGGGACCGACCCAGCTCGGGGCTGTCGGGGGCAGAGAGAGAACCCCCCTCCGCCCTTTCCCTTCAGGTTCTTAGGGCTGGCCAAATCCTTCCCAAGACAGCTTGTCTGGAGAAAATCAGACCCAGCTGAAGAACATGTGTCCATGGGGGAAACCCGGGAAACTGAGTCTCCCCACACAATAGCAGAGATTCTCATCTTGCATCCTCTCCTGAGCTAATGACAAAGGTGGATGTCCCGGGTGGGTGGGCCTGTGGAATGGGAGAGGGGAGGAAGTCTATTGTCATGCAGAGGGACATGGAAAGACTTGTCTGAAGCTTATCCCCTGCACTGGGGTCAGGTCGGGAAGGGACGGCACAGAGGTGAGCAGGAACCAACCGGCCTCTCTGTGGTGGGGCTGGCCCCGGGGCAGGCGTGGGGGTGATGGCTGGAAGTGGGATGGCGCGTGAGTTGGCACCAGCCAGCGGTGGAGGCAGAGACTCAGAGGTCAGGGATCTCTCTCTCTGTCTCTGTCTCTCTCTCTCTCCCTCAGGGAGCTGAGGAGAGTAAGGTGGCGCCCCCTGCCCACCTCGCCTACCTCTCCATGGGCCCTTCTTTCTCTGGCCGCTCCGGGAGCCCTGCGGGCTTGGGTTCAAGCCCCCACACACCGCACAGGCCAAGGGCGCATGCGCGACCGCCGGGGCCTAGGGCTGGCCTCGGGGGGCGGGGGGGTCCTCAGTGAAGGCCCCGCCCTCCCTCCAGGCTCTGACCCAGCTGCAGCTCTTCCATCGCCGCCCTTCTGGCCTCGGCTTCAGCTGTCTCCCTCCCCTCCCCCACTCCCACTCAGCTTGCAGGCCGCTTCCCTGCCTTGAAAGCATGGCTCTGGCCCTGAGGGCCGCAGACCTACTGGGCTTCAAGCTCAAGGCTCTGCCTGGGCCTGCTGCTTCGGCCAGGGGCTCATTTTGTCCTGGAAAGACAAAGCCATGGCCTCACCCCACGCCTGCACTTTGCCACGGCAGGCAGCCCAGATGTAGGAAAGGCTCTGTGGAGTCAGAAGTGCCGAGACAGGCAGATGGCACCAGAGGGTTTGGGGGCCAGGGCGCAACTGGGCTAGCCCCTCCTCCCGGGAGTCGGGGAGGCCCGGCCTTCCTAGTGCCCAGGCCACGGCTCCGGGGAGAAACCCGCCACGGAGGGCCCGCGGGAGGCCCTCTGCCTGAGGTGGCAGGTGTCACGCCAGGGCCACTGCAAGCCTGGCTCGGCTTGCCTGCTTTCTCCAAAGGAGGCTGGCCGACCAGCCGAACCTGGCACCTGGGCCAGGCCCCTTCCAAGGGGACGAGTTCCAGAGGATAGAGCCCTGGGGGCGGCTGCCAAGTCTCCTGGGGCGTGTGCTGGGCCCCCGTCAGAGGAGGAAGCAGCCTGGTAAACGGTGTGCCAGGCCTGAGATCTGGAGGCCTCCCACAGCCGGGTCCCTGTCCTGCCCAGGCCCCCCGAGGGAGGACGATGGTCGGGCAGTGGCGAGCGGGGTGGGGCTGGCGCCGAGCCTGCCCTTGGATGCCCCGGGGAAGGGCGCCGGGGGATGGGCTGCCCCTGGCCAGGTCTGAGGGACCGACCCAGCTCGGGGCTGTCGGGGGCAGAGAGAGAACCCCCCTCCGCCCTTTCCCTTCAGGTTCTTAGGGCTGGCCAAATCCTTCCCAAGACAGCTTGTCTGGAGAAAATCAGACCCAGCTGAAGAACATGTGTCCATGGGGGAAACCCGGGAAACTGAGTCTCCCCACACAATAGCAGAGATTCTCATCTTGCATCCTCTCCTGAGCTAATGACAAAGGTGGATGTCCCGGGTGGGTGGGCCTGTGGAATGGGAGAGGGGAGGAAGTCTATTGTCATGCAGAGGGACATGGAAAGACTTGTCTGAAGCTTATCCCCTGCACTGGGGTCAGGTCGGGAAGGGACGGCACAGAGGTGAGCAGGAACCAACCGGCCTCTCTGTGGTGGGGCTGGCCCCGGGGCAGGCGTGGGGGTGATGGCTGGAAGTGGGATGGCGCGTGAGTTGGCACCAGCCAGCGGTGGAGGCAGAGACTCAGAGGTCAGGGATCTCTCTCTCTGTCTCTGTCTCTCTCTCTCTCCCTCAGGGAGCTGAGGAGAGTAAGGTGGCGCCCCCTGCCCACCTCGCCTACCTCTCCATGGGCCCTTCTTTCTCTGGCCGCTCCGGGAGCCCTGCGGGCTTGGGTTCAAGCCCCCACACACCGCACAGGCCAAGGGCGCATGCGCGACCGCCGGGGCCTAGGGCTGGCCTCGGGGGGCGGGGGGGTCCTCAGTGAAGGCCCCGCCCTCCCTCCAGGCTCTGACCCAGCTGCAGCTCTTCCATCGCCGCCCTTCTGGCCTCGGCTTCAGCTGTCTCCCTCCCCTCCCCCACTCCCACTCAGCTTGCAGGCCGCTTCCCTGCCTTGAAAGCATGGCTCTGGCCCTGAGGGCCGCAGACCTACTGGGCTTCAAGCTCAAGGCTCTGCCTGGGCCTGCTGCTTCGGCCAGGGGCTCATTTTGTCCTGGAAAGACAAAGCCATGGCCTCACCCCACGCCTGCACTTTGCCACGGCAGGCAGCCCAGATGTAGGAAAGGCTCTGTGGAGTCAGAAGTGCCGAGACAGGCAGATGGCACCAGAGGGTTTGGGGGCCAGGGCGCAACTGGGCTAGCCCCTCCTCCCGGGAGTCGGGGAGGCCCGGCCTTCCTAGTGCCCAGGCCACGGCTCCGGGGAGAAACCCGCCACGGAGGGCCCGCGGGAGGCCCTCTGCCTGAGGTGGCAGGTGTCACGCCAGGGCCACTGCAAGCCTGGCTCGGCTTGCCTGCTTTCTCCAAAGGAGGCTGGCCGACCAGCCGAACCTGGCACCTGGGCCAGGCCCCTTCCAAGGGGACGAGTTCCAGAGGATAGAGCCCTGGGGGCGGCTGCCAAGTCTCCTGGGGCGTGTGCTGGGCCCCCGTCAGAGGAGGAAGCAGCCTGGTAAACGGTGTGCCAGGCCTGAGATCTGGAGGCCTCCCACAGCCGGGTCCCTGTCCTGCCCAGGCCCCCCGAGGGAGGACGATGGTCGGGCAGTGGCGAGCGGGGTGGGGCTGGCGCCGAGCCTGCCCTTGGATGCCCCGGGGAAGGGCGCCGGGGGATGGGCTGCCCCTGGCCAGGTCTGAGGGACCGACCCAGCTCGGGGCTGTCGGGGGCAGAGAGAGAACCCCCCTCCGCCCTTTCCCTTCAGGTTCTTAGGGCTGGCCAAATCCTTCCCAAGACAGCTTGTCTGGAGAAAATCAGACCCAGCTGAAGAACATGTGTCCATGGGGGAAACCCGGGAAACTGAGTCTCCCCACACAATAGCAGAGATTCTCATCTTGCATCCTCTCCTGAGCTAATGACAAAGGTGGATGTCCCGGGTGGGTGGGCCTGTGGAATGGGAGAGGGGAGGAAGTCTATTGTCATGCAGAGGGACATGGAAAGACTTGTCTGAAGCTTATCCCCTGCACTGGGGTCAGGTCGGGAAGGGACGGCACAGAGGTGAGCAGGAACCAACCGGCCTCTCTGTGGTGGGGCTGGCCCCGGGGCAGGCGTGGGGGTGATGGCTGGAAGTGGGATGGCGCGTGAGTTGGCACCAGCCAGCGGTGGAGGCAGAGACTCAGAGGTCAGGGATCTCTCTCTCTGTCTCTGTCTCTCTCTCTCTCCCTCAGGGAGCTGAGGAGAGTAAGGTGGCGCCCCCTGCCCACCTCGCCTACCTCTCCATGGGCCCTTCTTTCTCTGGCCGCTCCGGGAGCCCTGCGGGCTTGGGTTCAAGCCCCCACACACCGCACAGGCCAAGGGCGCATGCGCGACCGCCGGGGCCTAGGGCTGGCCTCGGGGGGCGGGGGGGTCCTCAGTGAAGGCCCCGCCCTCCCTCCAGGCTCTGACCCAGCTGCAGCTCTTCCATCGCCGCCCTTCTGGCCTCGGCTTCAGCTGTCTCCCTCCCCTCCCCCACTCCCACTCAGCTTGCAGGCCGCTTCCCTGCCTTGAAAGCATGGCTCTGGCCCTGAGGGCCGCAGACCTACTGGGCTTCAAGCTCAAGGCTCTGCCTGGGCCTGCTGCTTCGGCCAGGGGCTCATTTTGTCCTGGAAAGACAAAGCCATGGCCTCACCCCACGCCTGCACTTTGCCACGGCAGGCAGCCCAGATGTAGGAAAGGCTCTGTGGAGTCAGAAGTGCCGAGACAGGCAGATGGCACCAGAGGGTTTGGGGGCCAGGGCGCAACTGGGCTAGCCCCTCCTCCCGGGAGTCGGGGAGGCCCGGCCTTCCTAGTGCCCAGGCCACGGCTCCGGGGAGAAACCCGCCACGGAGGGCCCGCGGGAGGCCCTCTGCCTGAGGTGGCAGGTGTCACGCCAGGGCCACTGCAAGCCTGGCTCGGCTTGCCTGCTTTCTCCAAAGGAGGCTGGCCGACCAGCCGAACCTGGCACCTGGGCCAGGCCCCTTCCAAGGGGACGAGTTCCAGAGGATAGAGCCCTGGGGGCGGCTGCCAAGTCTCCTGGGGCGTGTGCTGGGCCCCCGTCAGAGGAGGAAGCAGCCTGGTAAACGGTGTGCCAGGCCTGAGATCTGGAGGCCTCCCACAGCCGGGTCCCTGTCCTGCCCAGGCCCCCCGAGGGAGGACGATGGTCGGGCAGTGGCGAGCGGGGTGGGGCTGGCGCCGAGCCTGCCCTTGGATGCCCCGGGGAAGGGCGCCGGGGGATGGGCTGCCCCTGGCCAGGTCTGAGGGACCGACCCAGCTCGGGGCTGTCGGGGGCAGAGAGAGAACCCCCCTCCGCCCTTTCCCTTCAGGTTCTTAGGGCTGGCCAAATCCTTCCCAAGACAGCTTGTCTGGAGAAAATCAGACCCAGCTGAAGAACATGTGTCCATGGGGGAAACCCGGGAAACTGAGTCTCCCCACACAATAGCAGAGATTCTCATCTTGCATCCTCTCCTGAGCTAATGACAAAGGTGGATGTCCCGGGTGGGTGGGCCTGTGGAATGGGAGAGGGGAGGAAGTCTATTGTCATGCAGAGGGACATGGAAAGACTTGTCTGAAGCTTATCCCCTGCACTGGGGTCAGGTCGGGAAGGGACGGCACAGAGGTGAGCAGGAACCAACCGGCCTCTCTGTGGTGGGGCTGGCCCCGGGGCAGGCGTGGGGGTGATGGCTGGAAGTGGGATGGCGCGTGAGTTGGCACCAGCCAGCGGTGGAGGCAGAGACTCAGAGGTCAGGGATCTCTCTCTCTGTCTCTGTCTCTCTCTCTCTCCCTCAGGGAGCTGAGGAGAGTAAGGTGGCGCCCCCTGCCCACCTCGCCTACCTCTCCATGGGCCCTTCTTTCTCTGGCCGCTCCGGGAGCCCTGCGGGCTTGGGTTCAAGCCCCCACACACCGCACAGGCCAAGGGCGCATGCGCGACCGCCGGGGCCTAGGGCTGGCCTCGGGGGGCGGGGGGGTCCTCAGTGAAGGCCCCGCCCTCCCTCCAGGCTCTGACCCAGCTGCAGCTCTTCCATCGCCGCCCTTCTGGCCTCGGCTTCAGCTGTCTCCCTCCCCTCCCCCACTCCCACTCAGCTTGCAGGCCGCTTCCCTGCCTTGAAAGCATGGCTCTGGCCCTGAGGGCCGCAGACCTACTGGGCTTCAAGCTCAAGGCTCTGCCTGGGCCTGCTGCTTCGGCCAGGGGCTCATTTTGTCCTGGAAAGACAAAGCCATGGCCTCACCCCACGCCTGCACTTTGCCACGGCAGGCAGCCCAGATGTAGGAAAGGCTCTGTGGAGTCAGAAGTGCCGAGACAGGCAGATGGCACCAGAGGGTTTGGGGGCCAGGGCGCAACTGGGCTAGCCCCTCCTCCCGGGAGTCGGGGAGGCCCGGCCTTCCTAGTGCCCAGGCCACGGCTCCGGGGAGAAACCCGCCACGGAGGGCCCGCGGGAGGCCCTCTGCCTGAGGTGGCAGGTGTCACGCCAGGGCCACTGCAAGCCTGGCTCGGCTTGCCTGCTTTCTCCAAAGGAGGCTGGCCGACCAGCCGAACCTGGCACCTGGGCCAGGCCCCTTCCAAGGGGACGAGTTCCAGAGGATAGAGCCCTGGGGGCGGCTGCCAAGTCTCCTGGGGCGTGTGCTGGGCCCCCGTCAGAGGAGGAAGCAGCCTGGTAAACGGTGTGCCAGGCCTGAGATCTGGAGGCCTCCCACAGCCGGGTCCCTGTCCTGCCCAGGCCCCCCGAGGGAGGACGATGGTCGGGCAGTGGCGAGCGGGGTGGGGCTGGCGCCGAGCCTGCCCTTGGATGCCCCGGGGAAGGGCGCCGGGGGATGGGCTGCCCCTGGCCAGGTCTGAGGGACCGACCCAGCTCGGGGCTGTCGGGGGCAGAGAGAGAACCCCCCTCCGCCCTTTCCCTTCAGGTTCTTAGGGCTGGCCAAATCCTTCCCAAGACAGCTTGTCTGGAGAAAATCAGACCCAGCTGAAGAACATGTGTCCATGGGGGAAACCCGGGCAACTGAGTCTCCCCACACAATAGCAGAGATTCTCATCTTGCATCCTCTCCTGAGCTAATGACAAAGGTGGATGTCCCGGGTGGGTGGGCCTGTGGAATGGGAGAGGGGAGGAAGTCTATTGTCATGCAGAGGGACATGGAAAGACTTGTCTGAAGCTTATCCCCTGCACTGGGGTCAGGTCGGGAAGGGACGGCACAGAGGTGAGCAGGAACCAACCGGCCTCTCTGTGGTGGGGCTGGCCCCGGGGCAGGCGTGGGGGTGATGGCTGGAAGTGGGATGGCGCGTGAGTTGGCACCAGCCAGCGGTGGAGGCAGAGACTCAGAGGTCAGGGATCTCTCTCTCTGTCTCTGTCTCTCTCTCTCTCCCTCAGGGAGCTGAGGAGAGTAAGGTGGCGCCCCCTGCCCACCTCGCCTACCTCTCCATGGGCCCTTCTTTCTCTGGCCGCTCCGGGAGCCCTGCGGGCTTGGGTTCAAGCCCCCACACACCGCACAGGCCAAGGGCGCATGCGCGACCGCCGGGGCCTAGGGCTGGCCTCGGGGGGCGGGGGGGTCCTCAGTGAAGGCCCCGCCCTCCCTCCAGGCTCTGACCCAGCTGCAGCTCTTCCATCGCCGCCCTTCTGGCCTCGGCTTCAGCTGTCTCCCTCCCCTCCCCCACTCCCACTCAGCTTGCAGGCCGCTTCCCTGCCTTGAAAGCATGGCTCTGGCCCTGAGGGCCGCAGACCTACTGGGCTTCAAGCTCAAGGCTCTGCCTGGGCCTGCTGCTTCGGCCAGGGGCTCATTTTGTCCTGGAAAGACAAAGCCATGGCCTCACCCCACGCCTGCACTTTGCCACGGCAGGCAGCCCAGATGTAGGAAAGGCTCTGTGGAGTCAGAAGTGCCGAGACAGGCAGATGGCACCAGAGGGTTTGGGGGCCAGGGCGCAACTGGGCTAGCCCCTCCTCCCGGGAGTCGGGGAGGCCCGGCCTTCCTAGTGCCCAGGCCACGGCTCCGGGGAGAAACCCGCCACGGAGGGCCCGCGGGAGGCCCTCTGCCTGAGGTGGCAGGTGTCACGCCAGGGCCACTGCAAGCCTGGCTCGGCTTGCCTGCTTTCTCCAAAGGAGGCTGGCCGACCAGCCGAACCTGGCACCTGGGCCAGGCCCCTTCCAAGGGGACGAGTTCCAGAGGATAGAGCCCTGGGGGCGGCTGCCAAGTCTCCTGGGGCGTGTGCTGGGCCCCCGTCAGAGGAGGAAGCAGCCTGGTAAACGGTGTGCCAGGCCTGAGATCTGGAGGCCTCCCACAGCCGGGTCCCTGTCCTGCCCAGGCCCCCCGAGGGAGGACGATGGTCGGGCAGTGGCGAGCGGGGTGGGGCTGGCGCCGAGCCTGCCCTTGGATGCCCCGGGGAAGGGCGCCGGGGGATGGGCTGCCCCTGGCCAGGTCTGAGGGACCGACCCAGCTCGGGGCTGTCGGGGGCAGAGAGAGAACCCCCCTCCGCCCTTTCCCTTCAGGTTCTTAGGGCTGGCCAAATCCTTCCCAAGACAGCTTGTCTGGAGAAAATCAGACCCAGCTGAAGAACATGTGTCCATGGGGGAAACCCGGGCAACTGAGTCTCCCCACACAATAGCAGAGATTCTCATCTTGCATCCTCTCCTGAGCTAATGACAAAGGTGGATGTCCCGGGTGGGTGGGCCTGTGGAATGGGAGAGGGGAGGAAGTCTATTGTCATGCAGAGGGACATGGAAAGACTTGTCTGAAGCTTATCCCCTGCACTGGGGTCAGGTCGGGAAGGGACGGCACAGAGGTGAGCAGGAACCAACCGGCCTCTCTGTGGTGGGGCTGGCCCCGGGGCAGGCGTGGGGGTGATGGCTGGAAGTGGGATGGCGCGTGAGTTGGCACCAGCCAGCGGTGGAGGCAGAGACTCAGAGGTCAGGGATCTCTCTCTCTGTCTCTGTCTCTCTCTCTCTCCCTCAGGGAGCTGAGGAGAGTAAGGTGGCGCCCCCTGCCCACCTCGCCTACCTCTCCATGGGCCCTTCTTTCTCTGGCCGCTCCGGGAGCCCTGCGGGCTTGGGTTCAAGCCCCCACACACCGCACAGGCCAAGGGCGCATGCGCGACCGCCGGGGCCTAGGGCTGGCCTCGGGGGGCGGGGGGGTCCTCAGTGAAGGCCCCGCCCTCCCTCCAGGCTCTGACCCAGCTGCAGCTCTTCCATCGCCGCCCTTCTGGCCTCGGCTTCAGCTGTCTCCCTCCCCTCCCCCACTCCCACTCAGCTTGCAGGCCGCTTCCCTGCCTTGAAAGCATGGCTCTGGCCCTGAGGGCCGCAGACCTACTGGGCTTCAAGCTCAAGGCTCTGCCTGGGCCTGCTGCTTCGGCCAGGGGCTCATTTTGTCCTGGAAAGACAAAGCCATGGCCTCACCCCACGCCTGCACTTTGCCACGGCAGGCAGCCCAGATGTAGGAAAGGCTCTGTGGAGTCAGAAGTGCCGAGACAGGCAGATGGCACCAGAGGGTTTGGGGGCCAGGGCGCAACTGGGCTAGCCCCTCCTCCCGGGAGTCGGGGAGGCCCGGCCTTCCTAGTGCCCAGGCCACGGCTCCGGGGAGAAACCCGCCACGGAGGGCCCGCGGGAGGCCCTCTGCCTGAGGTGGCAGGTGTCACGCCAGGGCCACTGCAAGCCTGGCTCGGCTTGCCTGCTTTCTCCAAAGGAGGCTGGCCGACCAGCCGAACCTGGCACCTGGGCCAGGCCCCTTCCAAGGGGACGAGTTCCAGAGGATAGAGCCCTGGGGGCGGCTGCCAAGTCTCCTGGGGCGTGTGCTGGGCCCCCGTCAGAGGAGGAAGCAGCCTGGTAAACGGTGTGCCAGGCCTGAGATCTGGAGGCCTCCCACAGCCGGGTCCCTGTCCTGCCCAGGCCCCCCGAGGGAGGACGATGGTCGGGCAGTGGCGAGCGGGGTGGGGCTGGCGCCGAGCCTGCCCTTGGATGCCCCGGGGAAGGGCGCCGGGGGATGGGCTGCCCCTGGCCAGGTCTGAGGGACCGACCCAGCTCGGGGCTGTCGGGGGCAGAGAGAGAACCCCCCTCCGCCCTTTCCCTTCAGGTTCTTAGGGCTGGCCAAATCCTTCCCAAGACAGCTTGTCTGGAGAAAATCAGACCCAGCTGAAGAACATGTGTCCATGGGGGAAACCCGGGCAACTGAGTCTCCCCACACAATAGCAGAGATTCTCATCTTGCATCCTCTCCTGAGCTAATGACAAAGGTGGATGTCCCGGGTGGGTGGGCCTGTGGAATGGGAGAGGGGAGGAAGTCTATTGTCATGCAGAGGGACATGGAAAGACTTGTCTGAGGCTTATCCCCTGCACTGGGGTCAGGTCGGGAAGGGATGGCACAGAGGTGAGCAGGAACCAACCGGCCTCTCTGTGGTGGGGCTGGCCCCGGGGCAGGCGTGGGGGTGATGGCTGGAAGTGGGATGGCGCGTGAGTTGGCACCAGCCAGCGGTGGAGGCAGAGACTCAGAGGTCAGGGATCTCTCTCTCTGTCTCTGTCTCTGTCTCTCTCCCTCAGGGAGCTGAGGAGAGTAAGGTGGCGCCCCCTGCCCACCTCGCCTACCTCTCCATGGGCCCTTCTTTCTCTGGCCGCTCCGGGAGCCCTGCGGGCTTGGGTTCAAGCCCCCACACACCGCACAGGCCAAGGGCGCATGCGCGACCGCCGGGGCCTAGGGCTGGCCTCGGGGGGCGGGGGGGTCCTCAGTGAAGGCCCCGCCCTCCCTCCAGGCTCTGACCCAGCTGCAGCTCTTCCATCGCCGCCCTTCTGGCCTCGGCTTCAGCTGTCTCCCTCCCCTCCCCCACTCCCACTCAGCTTGCAGGCCGCTTCCCTGCCTTGAAAGCATGGCTCTGGCCCTGAGGGCCACAGACCTACTGGGCTTCAAGCTCAAGGCTCTGCCTGGGCCTGCTGCTTCGGCCAGGGGCTCATTTTGTCCTGGAAAGACAAAGCCATGGCCTCACCCCACGCCTGCACTTTGCCACGGCAGGCAGCCCAGATGTAGGAAAGGCTCTGTGGAGTCAGAAGTGCCGAGACAGGCAGATGGCACCAGAGGGTTTGGGGGCCAGGGCGCAACTGGGCTAGCCCCTCCTCCCGGGAGTCGGGGAGGCCCGGCCTTCCTAGTGCCCAGGCCACGGCTCCGGGGAGAAACCCGCCACGGAGGGCCCGCGGGAGGCCCTCTGCCTGAGGTGGCAGGTGTCACGCCAGGGCCACTGCAAGCCTGGCTCGGCTTGCCTGCTTTCTCCAAAGGAGGCTGGCCGACCAGCCGAACCTGGCACCTGGGCCAGGCCCCTTCCAAGGGGACGAGTTCCAGAGGATAGAGCCCTGGGGGCGGCTGCCAAGTCTCCTGGGGCGTGTGCTGGGCCCCCGTCAGAGGAGGAAGCAGCCTGGTAAACGGTGTGCCAGGCCTGAGATCTGGAGGCCTCCCACAGCCGGGTCCCTGTCCTGCCCAGGCCCCCCGAGGGAGGACGATGGTCGGGCAGTGGCGAGCGGGGTGGGGCTGGCGCCGAGCCTGCCCTTGGATGCCCCGGGGAAGGGCGCCGGGGGATGGGCTGCCCCTGGCCAGGTCTGAGGGACCGACCCAGCTCGGGGCTGTCGGGGGCAGAGAGAGAACCCCCCTCCGCCCTTTCCCTTCAGGTTCTTAGGGCTGGCCAAATCCTTCCCAAGACAGCTTGTCTGGAGAAAATCAGACCCAGCTGAAGAACATGTGTCCATGGGGGAAACCCGGGAAACTGAGTCTCCCCACACAATAGCAGAGATTCTCATCTTGCATCCTCTCCTGAGCTAATGACAAAGGTGGATGTCCCGGGTGGGTGGGCCTGTGGAATGGGAGAGGGGAGGAAGTCTATTGTCATGCAGAGGGACATGGAAAGACTTGTCTGAAGCTTATCCCCTGCACTGGGGTCAGGTCGGGAAGGGACGGCACAGAGGTGAGCAGGAACCAACCGGCCTCTCTGTGGTGGGGCTGGCCCCGGGGCAGGCGTGGGGGTGATGGCTGGAAGTGGGATGGCGCGTGAGTTGGCACCAGCCAGCGGTGGAGGCAGAGACTCAGAGGTCAGGGATCTCTCTCTCTGTCTCTGTCTCTCTCTCTCTCCCTCAGGGAGCTGAGGAGAGTAAGGTGGCGCCCCCTGCCCACCTCGCCTACCTCTCCATGGGCCCTTCTTTCTCTGGCCGCTCCGGGAGCCCTGCGGGCTTGGGTTCAAGCCCCCACACACCGCACAGGCCAAGGGCGCATGCGCGACCGCCGGGGCCTAGGGCTGGCCTCGGGGGGCGGGGGGGTCCTCAGTGAAGGCCCCGCCCTCCCTCCAGGCTCTGACCCAGCTGCAGCTCTTCCATCGCCGCCCTTCTGGCCTCGGCTTCAGCTGTCTCCCTCCCCTCCCCCACTCCCACTCAGCTTGCAGGCCGCTTCCCTGCCTTGAAAGCATGGCTCTGGCCCTGAGGGCCGCAGACCTACTGGGCTTCAAGCTCAAGGCTCTGCCTGGGCCTGCTGCTTCGGCCAGGGGCTCATTTTGTCCTGGAAAGACAAAGCCATGGCCTCACCCCACGCCTGCACTTTGCCACGGCAGGCAGCCCAGATGTAGGAAAGGCTCTGTGGAGTCAGAAGTGCCGAGACAGGCAGATGGCACCAGAGGGTTTGGGGGCCAGGGCGCAACTGGGCTAGCCCCTCCTCCCGGGAGTCGGGGAGGCCCGGCCTTCCTAGTGCCCAGGCCACGGCTCCGGGGAGAAACCCGCCACGGAGGGCCCGCGGGAGGCCCTCTGCCTGAGGTGGCAGGTGTCACGCCAGGGCCACTGCAAGCCTGGCTCGGCTTGCCTGCTTTCTCCAAAGGAGGCTGGCCGACCAGCCGAACCTGGCACCTGGGCCAGGCCCCTTCCAAGGGGACGAGTTCCAGAGGATAGAGCCCTGGGGGCGGCTGCCAAGTCTCCTGGGGCGTGTGCTGGGCCCCCGTCAGAGGAGGAAGCAGCCTGGTAAACGGTGTGCCAGGCCTGAGATCTGGAGGCCTCCCACAGCCGGGTCCCTGTCCTGCCCAGGCCCCCCGAGGGAGGACGATGGTCGGGCAGTGGCGAGCGGGGTGGGGCTGGCGCCGAGCCTGCCCTTGGATGCCCCGGGGAAGGGCGCCGGGGGATGGGCTGCCCCTGGCCAGGTCTGAGGGACCGACCCAGCTCGGGGCTGTCGGGGGCAGAGAGAGAACCCCCCTCCGCCCTTTCCCTTCAGGTTCTTAGGGCTGGCCAAATCCTTCCCAAGACAGCTTGTCTGGAGAAAATCAGACCCAGCTGAAGAACATGTGTCCATGGGGGAAACCCGGGAAACTGAGTCTCCCCACACAATAGCAGAGATTCTCATCTTGCATCCTCTCCTGAGCTAATGACAAAGGTGGATGTCCCGGGTGGGTGGGCCTGTGGAATGGGAGAGGGGAGGAAGTCTATTGTCATGCAGAGGGACATGGAAAGACTTGTCTGAAGCTTATCCCCTGCACTGGGGTCAGGTCGGGAAGGGACGGCACAGAGGTGAGCAGGAACCAACCGGCCTCTCTGTGGTGGGGCTGGCCCCGGGGCAGGCGTGGGGGTGATGGCTGGAAGTGGGATGGCGCGTGAGTTGGCACCAGCCAGCGGTGGAGGCAGAGACTCAGAGGTCAGGGATCTCTCTCTCTGTCTCTGTCTCTCTCTCTCTCCCTCAGGGAGCTGAGGAGAGTAAGGTGGCGCCCCCTGCCCACCTCGCCTACCTCTCCATGGGCCCTTCTTTCTCTGGCCGCTCCGGGAGCCCTGCGGGCTTGGGTTCAAGCCCCCACACACCGCACAGGCCAAGGGCGCATGCGCGACCGCCGGGGCCTAGGGCTGGCCTCGGGGGGCGGGGGGGTCCTCAGTGAAGGCCCCGCCCTCCCTCCAGGCTCTGACCCAGCTGCAGCTCTTCCATCGCCGCCCTTCTGGCCTCGGCTTCAGCTGTCTCCCTCCCCTCCCCCACTCCCACTCAGCTTGCAGGCCGCTTCCCTGCCTTGAAAGCATGGCTCTGGCCCTGAGGGCCGCAGACCTACTGGGCTTCAAGCTCAAGGCTCTGCCTGGGCCTGCTGCTTCGGCCAGGGGCTCATTTTGTCCTGGAAAGACAAAGCCATGGCCTCACCCCACGCCTGCACTTTGCCACGGCAGGCAGCCCAGATGTAGGAAAGGCTCTGTGGAGTCAGAAGTGCCGAGACAGGCAGATGGCACCAGAGGGTTTGGGGGCCAGGGCGCAACTGGGCTAGCCCCTCCTCCCGGGAGTCGGGGAGGCCCGGCCTTCCTAGTGCCCAGGCCACGGCTCCGGGGAGAAACCCGCCATGGAGGGCCCGCGGGAGGCTCTCTGCCTGAGGTGGCAGGTGTCACGCCAGGACCACTGCAAGCCTGGCTCGGCTTGCCTGCTTTCTCCAAAGGAGGCTGGCCGACCAGCCGAACCTGGCACCTGGGCCAGGCCCCTTCCAATGGGACGAGTTCCAGAGGATAGAGCCCTGGGGGCGGCTGCCAAGTCTCCTGGGGCGTGTGCTGGGCCCCCGTCAGAGGAGGAAGCAGCCTGGTAAACGGTGTGCCAGGCCTGAGATCTGGAGGCCTCCCACAGCCGGGTCCCTGTCCTGCCCAGGCCCCCCGAGGGAGGACGATGGTCGGGCAGTGGCGAGCGGGGTGGGGCTGGCGCCGAGCCTGCCCTTGGATGCCCCGGGGAAGGGCGCCGGGGGATGGGCTGCCCCTGGCCAGGTCTGAGGGACCGACCCAGCTCGGGGCTGTCGGGGGCAGAGAGAGAACCCCCCTCCGCCCTTTCCCTTCAGGTTCTTAGGGCTGGCCAAATCCTTCCCAAGACAGCTTGTCTGGAGAAAATCAGACCCAGCTGAAGAACATGTGTCCATGGGGGAAACCCGGGAAACTGAGTCTCCCCACACAATAGCAGAGATTCTCATCTTGCATCCTCTCCTGAGCTAATGACAAAGGTGGATGTCCCGGGTGGGTGGGCCTGTGGAATGGGAGAGGGGAGGAAGTCTATTGTCATGCAGAGGGACATGGAAAGACTTGTCTGAAGCTTATCCCCTGCACTGGGGTCAGGTCGGGAAGGGACGGCACAGAGGTGAGCAGGAACCAACCGGCCTCTCTGTGGTGGGGCTGGCCCCGGGGCAGGCGTGGGGGTGATGGCTGGAAGTGGGATGGCGCGTGAGTTGGCACCAGCCAGCGGTGGAGGCAGAGACTCAGAGGTCAGGGATCTCTCTCTCTGTCTCTGTCTCTCTCTCTCTCCCTCAGGGAGCTGAGGAGAGTAAGGTGGCGCCCCCTGCCCACCTCGCCTACCTCTCCATGGGCCCTTCTTTCTCTGGCCGCTCCGGGAGCCCTGCGGGCTTGGGTTCAAGCCCCCACACACCGCACAGGCCAAGGGCGCATGCGCGACCGCCGGGGCCTAGGGCTGGCCTCGGGGGGCGGGGGGGTCCTCAGTGAAGGCCCCGCCCTCCCTCCAGGCTCTGACCCAGCTGCAGCTCTTCCATCGCCGCCCTTCTGGCCTCGGCTTCAGCTGTCTCCCTCCCCTCCCCCACTCCCACTCAGCTTGCAGGCCGCTTCCCTGCCTTGAAAGCATGGCTCTGGCCCTGAGGGCCACAGACCTACTGGGCTTCAAGCTCAAGGCTCTGCCTGGGCCTGCTGCTTCGGCCAGGGGCTCATTTTGTCCTGGAAAGACAAAGCCATGGCCTCACCCCACGCCTGCACTTTGCCACGGCAGGCAGCCCAGATGTAGGAAAGGCTCTGTGGAGTCAGAAGTGCCGAGACAGGCAGATGGCACCAGAGGGTTTGGGGGCCAGGGCGCAACTGGGCTAGCCCCTCCTCCCGGGAGTCGGGGAGGCCCGGCCTTCCTAGTGCCCAGGCCACGGCTCCGGGGAGAAACCCGCCATGGAGGGCCCGCGGGAGGCTCTCTGCCTGAGGTGGCAGGTGTCACGCCAGGACCACTGCAAGCCTGGCTCGGCTTGCCTGCTTTCTCCAAAGGAGGCTGGCCGACCAGCCGAACCTGACACCTGGGCCAGGCCCCTTCCAAGGGGACGAGTTCCAGAGGATAGAGCCCTGGGGGCGGCTGCCAAGTCTCCTGGGGCGTGTGCTGGGCCCCCGTCAGAGGAGGAAGCAGCCTGGTAAACGGTGTGCCAGGCCTGAGATCTGGAGGCCTCCCACAGCCGGGTCCCTGTCCTGCCCAGGCCCCCCGAGGGAGGACGATGGTCGGGCAGTGGCGAGCGGGGTGGGGCTGGCGCCGAGCCTGCCCTTGGATGCCCCGGGGAAGGGCGCCGGGGGATGGGCTGCCCCTGGCCAGGTCTGAGGGACCGACCCAGCTCGGGGCTGTCGGGGGCAGAGAGAGAACCCCCCTCCGCCCTTTCCCTTCAGGTTCTTAGGGCTGGCCAAATCCTTCCCAAGACAGCTTGTCTGGAGAAAATCAGACCCAGCTGAAGAACATGTGTCCATGGGGGAAACCCGGGAAACTGAGTCTCCCCACACAATAGCAGAGATTCTCATCTTGCATCCTCTCCTGAGCTAATGACAAAGGTGGATGTCCCGGGTGGGTGGGCCTGTGGAATGGGAGAGGGGAGGAAGTCTATTGTCATGCAGAGGGACATGGAAAGACTTGTCTGAAGCTTATCCCCTGCACTGGGGTCAGGTCGGGAAGGGACGGCACAGAGGTGAGCAGGAACCAACCGGCCTCTCTGTGGTGGGGCTGGCCCCGGGGCAGGCGTGGGGGTGATGGCTGGAAGTGGGATGGCGCGTGAGTTGGCACCAGCCAGCGGTGGAGGCAGAGACTCAGAGGTCAGGGATCTCTCTCTCTGTCTCTGTCTCTCTCTCTCTCCCTCAGGGAGCTGAGGAGAGTAAGGTGGCGCCCCCTGCCCACCTCGCCTACCTCTCCATGGGCCCTTCTTTCTCTGGCCGCTCCGGGAGCCCTGCGGGCTTGGGTTCAAGCCCCCACACACCGCACAGGCCAAGGGCGCATGCGCGACCGCCGGGGCCTAGGGCTGGCCTCGGGGGGCGGGGGGGTCCTCAGTGAAGGCCCCGCCCTCCCTCCAGGCTCTGACCCAGCTGCAGCTCTTCCATCGCCGCCCTTCTGGCCTCGGCTTCAGCTGTCTCCCTCCCCTCCCCCACTCCCACTCAGCTTGCAGGCCGCTTCCCTGCCTTGAAAGCATGGCTCTGGCCCTGAGGGCCACAGACCTACTGGGCTTCAAGCTCAAGGCTCTGCCTGGGCCTGCTGCTTCGGCCAGGGGCTCATTTTGTCCTGGAAAGACAAAGCCATGGCCTCACCCCACGCCTGCACTTTGCCACGGCAGGCAGCCCAGATGTAGGAAAGGCTCTGTGGAGTCAGAAGTGCCGAGACAGGCAGATGGCACCAGAGGGTTTGGGGGCCAGGGCGCAACTGGGCTAGCCCCTCCTCCCGGGAGTCGGGGAGGCCCGGCCTTCCTAGTGCCCAGGCCACGGCTCCGGGGAGAAACCCGCCATGGAGGGCCCGCGGGAGGCCCTCTGCCTGAGGTGGCAGGTGTCACGCCAGGACCACTGCAAGCCTGGCTCGGCTTGCCTGCTTTCTCCAAAGGAGGCTGGCCGACCAGCCGAACCTGGCACCTGGGCCAGGCCCCTTCCAAGGGGACGAGTTCCAGAGGATAGAGCCCTGGGGGCGGCTGCCAAGTCTCCTGGGGCGTGTGCTGGGCCCCCGTCAGAGGAGGAAGCAGCCTGGTAAACGGTGTGCCAGGCCTGAGATCTGGAGGCCTCCCACAGCCGGGTCCCTGTCCTGCCCAGGCCCCCCGAGGGAGGACGATGGTCGGGCAGTGGCGAGCGGGGTGGGGCTGGCGCCGAGCCTGCCCTTGGATGCCCCGGGGAAGGGCGCCGGGGGATGGGCTGCCCCTGGCCAGGTCTGAGGGACCGACCCAGCTCGGGGCTGTCGGGGGCAGAGAGAGAACCCCCCTCCGCCCTTTCCCTTCAGGTTCTTAGGGCTGGCCAAATCCTTCCCAAGACAGCTTGTCTGGAGAAAATCAGACCCAGCTGAAGAACATGTGTCCATGGGGGAAACCCGGGAAACTGAGTCTCCCCACACAATAGCAGAGATTCTCATCTTGCATCCTCTCCTGAGCTAATGACAAAGGTGGATGTCCCGGGTGGGTGGGCCTGTGGAATGGGAGAGGGGAGGAAGTCTATTGTCATGCAGAGGGACATGGAAAGACTTGTCTGAAGCTTATCCCCTGCACTGGGGTCAGGTCGGGAAGGGACGGCACAGAGGTGAGCAGGAACCAACCGGCCTCTCTGTGGTGGGGCTGGCCCCGGGGCAGGCGTGGGGGTGATGGCTGGAAGTGGGATGGCGCGTGAGTTGGCACCAGCCAGCGGTGGAGGCAGAGACTCAGAGGTCAGGGATCTCTCTCTCTGTCTCTGTCTCTCTCTCTCTCCCTCAGGGAGCTGAGGAGAGTAAGGTGGCGCCCCCTGCCCACCTCGCCTACCTCTCCATGGGCCCTTCTTTCTCTGGCCGCTCCGGGAGCCCTGCGGGCTTGGGTTCAAGCCCCCACACACCGCACAGGCCAAGGGCGCATGCGCGACCGCCGGGGCCTAGGGCTGGCCTCGGGGGGCGGGGGGGTCCTCAGTGAAGGCCCCGCCCTCCCTCCAGGCTCTGACCCAGCTGCAGCTCTTCCATCGCCGCCCTTCTGGCCTCGGCTTCAGCTGTCTCCCTCCCCTCCCCCACTCCCACTCAGCTTGCAGGCCGCTTCCCTGCCTTGAAAGCATGGCTCTGGCCCTGAGGGCCACAGACCTACTGGGCTTCAAGCTCAAGGCTCTGCCTGGGCCTGCTGCTTCGGCCAGGGGCTCATTTTGTCCTGGAAAGACAAAGCCATGGCCTCACCCCACGCCTGCACTTTGCCACGGCAGGCAGCCCAGATGTAGGAAAGGCTCTGTGGAGTCAGAAGTGCCGAGACAGGCAGATGGCACCAGAGGGTTTGGGGGCCAGGGCGCAACTGGGCTAGCCCCTCCTCCCGGGAGTCGGGGAGGCCCGGCCTTCCTAGTGCCCAGGCCACGGCTCCGGGGAGAAACCCGCCATGGAGGGCCCGCGGGAGGCCCTCTGCCTGAGGTGGCAGGTGTCACGCCAGGGCCACTGCAAGCCTGGCTCGGCTTGCCTGCTTTCTCCAAAGGAGGCTGGCCGACCAGCCGAACCTGGCACCTGGGCCAGGCCCCTTCCAAGGGGACGAGTTCCAGAGGATAGAGCCCTGGGGGCGGCTGCCAAGTCTCCTGGGGCGTGTGCTGGGCCCCCGTCAGAGGAGGAAGCAGCCTGGTAAACGGTGTGCCAGGCCTGAGATCTGGAGGCCTCCCACAGCCGGGTCCCTGTCCTGCCCAGGCCCCCCGAGGGAGGACGATGGTCGGGCAGTGGCGAGCGGGGTGGGGCTGGCGCCGAGCCTGCCCTTGGATGCCCCGGGGAAGGGCGCCGGGGGATGGGCTGCCCCTGGCCAGGTCTGAGGGACCGACCCAGCTCGGGGCTGTCGGGGGCAGAGAGAGAACCCCCCTCCGCCCTTTCCCTTCAGGTTCTTAGGGCTGGCCAAATCCTTCCCAAGACAGCTTGTCTGGAGAAAATCAGACCCAGCTGAAGAACATGTGTCCATGGGGGAAACCCGGGAAACTGAGTCTCCCCACACAATAGCAGAGATTCTCATCTTGCATCCTCTCCTGAACTAATGACAAAGGTGGATGTCCCGGGTGGGTGGGCCTGTGGAATGGGAGAGGGGAGGAAGTCTATTGTCATGCAGAGGGACATGGAAAGACTTGTCTGAAGCTTATCCCCTGCACTGGGGTCAGGTCGGGAAGGGACGGCACAGAGGTGAGCAGGAACCAACCGGCCTCTCTGTGGTGGGGCTGGCCCCGGGGCAGGCGTGGGGGTGATGGCTGGAAGTGGGATGGCGCGTGAGTTGGCACCAGCCAGCGGTGGAGGCAGAGACTCAGAGGTCAGGGATCTCTCTCTCTGTCTCTGTCTCTCTCTCTCTCCCTCAGGGAGCTGAGGAGAGTAAGGTGGCGCCCCCTGCCCACCTCGCCTACCTCTCCATGGGCCCTTCTTTCTCTGGCCGCTCCGGGAGCCCTGCGGGCTTGGGTTCAAGCCCCCACACACCGCACAGGCCAAGGGCGCATGCGCGACCGCCGGGGCCTAGGGCTGGCCTCGGGGGCGGGGGGGTCCTCAGTGAAGGCCCCGCCCTCCCTCCAGGCTCTGACCCAGCTGCAGCTCTTCCATCGCCGCCCTTCTGGCCTCGGCTTCAGCTGTCTCCCTCCCCTCCCCCACTCCCACTCAGCTTGCAGGCCGCTTCCCTGCCTTGAAAGCATGGCTCTGGCCCTGAGGGCCACAGACCTACTGGGCTTCAAGCTCAAGGCTCTGCCTGGGCCTGCTGCTTCGGCCAGGGGCTCATTTTGTCCTGGAAAGACAAAGCCATGGCCTCACCCCACGCCTGCACTTTGCCACGGCAGGCAGCCCAGATGTAGGAAAGGCTCTGTGGAGTCAGAAGTGCCGAGAAAGGCAGATGGCACCAGAGGGTTTGGGGGCCAGGGCGCAACTGGGCTAGCCCCTCCTCCCGGGAGTCGGGGAGGCCCGGCCTTCCTAGTGCCCAGGCCACGGCTCCGGGGAGAAACCCGCCATGGAGGGCACGCGGGAGGCCCTCTGCCTGAGGTGGCAGGTGTCACGCCAGGGCCACTGCAAGCCTGGCTCGGCTTGCCTGCTTTCTCCAAAGGAGGCTGGCCGACCAGCCGAACCTGGCACCTGGGCCAGGCCCCTTCCAAGGGGACGAGTTCCAGAGGCTAGAGCCCTGGGGGCGGCTGCCAAGTCTCCTGGGGCGTGTGCTGGGCCCCCGTCAGAGGAGGAAGCAGCCTGGTAAACGGTGTGCCAGGCCTGAGATCTGGAGGCCTCCCACAGCCGGGTCCCTGTCCTGCCCAGGCCCCCCGAGGGAGGACGATGGTCGGGCAGTGGCGAGCGGGGTGGGGCTGGCGCCGAGCCTGCCCTTGGATGCCCCGGGGAAGGGCGCCGGGGGATGGGCTGCCCCTGGCCAGGTCTGAGGGACCGACCCAGCTCGGGGCTGTCGGGGGCAGAGAGAGAACCCCCCTCCGCCCTTTCCCTTCAGGTTCTTAGGGCTGGCCAAATCCTTCCCAAGACAGCTTGTCTGGAGAAAATCAGACCCAGCTGAAGAACATGTGTCCATGGGGGAAACCCGGGAAACTGAGTCTCCCCACACAATAGCAGAGATTCTCATCTTGCATCCTCTCCTGAGCTAATGACAAAGGTGGATGTCCCGGGTGGGTGGGCCTGTGGAATGGGAGAGGGGAGGAAGTCTATTGTCATGCAGAGGGACATGGAAAGACTTGTCTGAAGCTTATCCCCTGCACTGGGGTCAGGTCGGGAAGGGACGGCACAGAGGTGAGCAGGAACCAACCGGCCTCTCTGTGGTGGGGCTGGCCCCGGGGCAGGCGTGGGGGTGATGGCTGGAAGTGGGATGGCGCGTGAGTTGGCACCAGCCAGCGGTGGAGGCAGAGACTCAGAGGTCAGGGATCTCTCTCTCTGTCTCTGTCTCTCTCTCTCTCCCTCAGGGAGCTGAGGAGAGTAAGGTGGCGCCCCCTGCCCACCTCGCCTACCTCTCCATGGGCCCTTCTTTCTCTGGCCGCTCCGGGAGCCCTGCGGGCTTGGGTTCAAGCCCCCACACACCGCACAGGCCAAGGGCGCATGCGCGACCGCCGGGGCCTAGGGCTGGCCTCGGGGGGCGGGGGGGTCCTCAGTGAAGGCCCCGCCCTCCCTCCAGGCTCTGACCCAGCTGCAGCTCTTCCATCGCCGCCCTTCTGGCCTCGGCTTCAGCTGTCTCCCTCCCCTCCCCCACTCCCACTCAGCTTGCAGGCCGCTTCCCTGCCTTGAAAGCATGGCTCTGGCCCTGAGGGCCACAGACCTACTGGGCTTCAAGCTCAAGGCTCTGCCTGGGCCTGCTGCTTCGGCCAGGGGCTCATTTTGTCCTGGAAAGACAAAGCCATGGCCTCACCCCACGCCTGCACTTTGCCACGGCAGGCAGCCCAGATGTAGGAAAGGCTCTGTGGAGTCAGAAGTGCCGAGACAGGCAGATGGCACCAGAGGGTTTGGGGGCCAGGGCGCAACTGGGCTAGCCCCTCCTCCCGGGAGTCGGGGAGGCCCGGCCTTCCTAGTGCCCAGGCCACGGCTCCGGGGAGAAACCCGCCACGGAGGGCCCGCGGGAGGCCCTCTGCCTGAGGTGGCAGGTGTCACGCCAGGGCCACTGCAAGCCTGGCTCGGCTTGCCTGCTTTCTCCAAAGGAGGCTGGCCGACCAGCCGAACCTGGCACCTGGGCCAGGCCCCTTCCAAGGGGACGAGTTCCAGAGGATAGAGCCCTGGGGGCGGCTGCCAAGTCTCCTGGGGCGTGTGCTGGGCCCCCGTCAGAGGAGGAAGCAGCCTGGTAAACGGTGTGCCAGGCCTGAGATCTGGAGGCCTCCCACAGCCGGGTCCCTGTCCTGCCCAGGCCCCCCGAGGGAGGACGATGGTCGGGCAGTGGCGAGCGGGGTGGGGCTGGCGCCGAGCCTGCCCTTGGATGCCCCGGGGAAGGGCGCCGGGGGATGGGCTGCCCCTGGCCAGGTCTGAGGGACCGACCCAGCTCGGGGCTGTCGGGGGCAGAGAGAGAACCCCCCTCCGCCCTTTCCCTTCAGGTTCTTAGGGCTGGCCAAATCCTTCCCAAGACAGCTTGTCTGGAGAAAATCAGACCCAGCTGAAGAACATGTGTCCATGGGGGAAACCCGGGAAACTGAGTCTCCCCACACAATAGCAGAGATTCTCATCTTGCATCCTCTCCTGAGCTAATGACAAAGGTGGATGTCCCGGGTGGGTGGGCCTGTGGAATGGGAGAGGGGAGGAAGTCTATTGTCATGCAGAGGGACATGGAAAGACTTGTCTGAAGCTTATCCCCTGCACTGGGGTCAGGTCGGGAAGGGACGGCACAGAGGTGAGCAGGAACCAACCGGCCTCTCTGTGGTGGGGCTGGCCCCGGGGCAGGCGTGGGGGTGATGGCTGGAAGTGGGATGGCGCGTGAGTTGGCACCAGCCAGCGGTGGAGGCAGAGACTCAGAGGTCAGGGATCTCTCTCTCTGTCTCTGTCTCTCTCTCTCTCCCTCAGGGAGCTGAGGAGAGTAAGGTGGCGCCCCCTGCCCACCTCGCCTACCTCTCCATGGGCCCTTCTTTCTCTGGCCGCTCCGGGAGCCCTGCGGGCTTGGGTTCAAGCCCCCACACACCGCACAGGCCAAGGGCGCATGCGCGACCGCCGGGGCCTAGGGCTGGCCTCGGGGGGCGGGGGGGTCCTCAGTGAAGGCCCCGCCCTCCCTCCAGGCTCTGACCCAGCTGCAGCTCTTCCATCGCCGCCCTTCTGGCCTCGGCTTCAGCTGTCTCCCTCCCCTCCCCCACTCCCACTCAGCTTGCAGGCCGCTTCCCTGCCTTGAAAGCATGGCTCTGGCCCTGAGGGCCACAGACCTACTGGGCTTCAAGCTCAAGGCTCTGCCTGGGCCTGCTGCTTCGGCCAGGGGCTCATTTTTTCCTGGAAAGACAAAGCCTTGGCCTCACCCCACGCCTGCACTTTGCCAGGGCAGGCAGCCCAGATGTAGGAAAGGCTCTGTCGAGTCAGAAGTGCCGAGACAGGCAGATGGCACCAGAGGGTTTGGGGGCCAGGGCGCAACTGGGCTAGCCCCTCCTCCCGGGAGTCGGGGAGGCCCGGCCTTCCTAGTGCCCAGGCCACGGCTCCGGGGAGAAACCCGCCATGGAGGGCCCGCGGGAGGCCCTCTGCCTGAGGTGGCAGGTGTCACGCCAGGGCCACTGCAAGCCTGGCTCGGCTTGCCTGCTTTCTCCAAAGGAGGCTGGCCGACCAGCCGAACCTGGCACCTGGGCCAGGCCCCTTCCAAGGGGACGAGTTCCAGAGGATAGAGCCCTGGGGGCGGCTGCCAAGTCTCCTGGGGCGTGTGCTGGGCCCCCGTCAGAGGAGGAAGCAGCCTGGTAAATGGTGTGCCAGGCCTGAGATCTGGAGGCCTCCCACAGCCGGGTCCCTGTCCTGCCCAGGCCCCCCGAGGGAGGACGATGGTCGGGCAGTGGCGAGCGGGGTGGGGCTGGCGCCGAGCCTGCCCTTGGATGCCCCGGGGAAGGGCGCCGGGGGATGGGCTGCCCCTGGCCAGGTCTGAGGGACCGACCCAGCTCGGGGCTGTCGGGGGCAGAGAGAGAACCCCCCTCCGCCCTTTCCCTTCAGGTTCTTAGGGCTGGCCAAATCCTTCCCAAGACAGCTTGTCTGGAGAAAATCAGACCCAGCTGAAGAACATGTGTCCATGGGGGAAACCCGGGCAACTGAGTCTCCCCACACAATAGCAGAGATTCTCATCTTGCATCCTCTCCTGAGCTAATGACAAAGGTGGATGTCCCGGGTGGGTGGGCCTGTGGAATGGGAGAGGGGAGGAAGTCTATTGTCATGCAGAGGGACATGGAAAGACTTGTCTGAAGCTTATCCCCTGCACTGGGGTCAGGTCGGGAAGGGACGGCACAGAGGTGAGCAGGAACCAACCGGCCTCTCTGTGGTGGGGCTGGCCCCGGGGCAGGCGTGGGGGTGATGGCTGGAAGTGGGATGGCGCGTGAGTTGGCACCAGCCAGCGGTGGAGGCAGAGACTCAGAGGTCAGGGATCTCTCTCTCTGTCTCTGTCTCTCTCTCTCTCCCTCAGGGAGCTGAGGAGAGTAAGGTGGCGCCCCCTGCCCACCTCGCCTACCTCTCCATGGGCCCTTCTTTCTCTGGCCGCTCCGGGAGCCCTGCGGGCTTGGGTTCAAGCCCCCACACACCGCACAGGCCAAGGGCGCATGCGCGACCGCCGGGGCCTAGGGCTGGCCTCGGGGGGCGGGGGGGTCCTCAGTGAAGGCCCCGCCCTCCCTCCAGGCTCTGACCCAGCTGCAGCTCTTCCATCGCCGCCCTTCTGGCCTCGGCTTCAGCTGTCTCCCTCCCCTCCCCCACTCCCACTCAGCTTGCAGGCCGCTTCCCTGCCTTGAAAGCATGGCTCTGGCCCTGAGGGCCACAGACCTACTGGGCTTCAAGCTCAAGGCTCTGCCTGGGCCTGCTGCTTCGGCCAGGGGCTCATTTTGTCCTGGAAAGACAAAGCCATGGCCTCACCCCACGCCTGCACTTTGCCACGGCAGGCAGCCCAGATGTAGGAAAGGCTCTGTGGAGTCAGAAGTGCCGAGACAGGCAGATGGCACCAGAGGGTTTGGGGGCCAGGGCGCAACTGGGCTAGCCCCTCCTCCCGGGAGTCGGGGAGGCCCGGCCTTCCTAGTGCCCAGGCCACGGCTCCGGGGAGAAACCCGCCATGGAGGGCCCGCGGGAGGCCCTCTGCCTGAGGTGGGAGGTGTCACGCCAGGACCACTGCAAGCCTGGCTCGGCTTGCCTGCTTTCTCCAAAGGAGGCTGGCCGACCAGCCGAACCTGGCACCTGGGCCAGGCCCCTTCCAATGGGACGAGTTCCAGAGGATAGAGCCCTGGGGGCGGCTGCCAAGTCTCCTGGGGCGTGTGCTGGGCCCCCGTCAGAGGAGGAAGCAGCCTGGTAAACGGTGTGCCAGGCCTGAGATCTGGAGGCCTCCCACAGCCGGGTCCCTGTCCTGCCCAGGCCCCCCGAGGGAGGACGATGGTCGGGCAGTGGCGAGCGGGGTGGGGCTGGCGCCGAGCCTGCCCTTGGATGCCCCGGGGAAGGGCGCCGGGGGATGGGCTGCCCCTGGCCAGGTCTGAGGGACCGACCCAGCTCGGGGCTGTCGGGGGCAGAGAGAGAACCCCCCTCCGCCCTTTCCCTTCAGGTTCTTAGGGCTGGCCAAATCCTTCCCAAGACAGCTTGTCTGGAGAAAATCAGACCCAGCTGAAGAACATGTGTCCATGGGGGAAACCCGGGCAACTGAGTCTCCCCACACAATAGCAGAGATTCTCATCTTGCATCCTCTCCTGAGCTAATGACAAAGGTGGATGTCCCGGGTGGGTGGGCCTGTGGAATGGGAGAGGGGAGGAAGTCTATTGTCATGCAGAGGGACATGGAAAGACTTGTCTGAAGCTTATCCCCTGCACTGGGGTCAGGTCGGGAAGGGACGGCACAGAGGTGAGCAGGAACCAACCGGCCTCTCTGTGGTGGGGCTGGCCCCGGGGCAGGCGTGGGGGTGATGGCTGGAAGTGGGATGGCGCGTGAGTTGGCACCAGCCAGCGGTGGAGGCAGAGACTCAGAGGTCAGGGATCTCTCTCTCTGTCTCTGTCTCTCTCTCTCTCCCTCAGGGAGCTGAGGAGAGTAAGGTGGCGCCCCCTGCCCACCTCGCCTACCTCTCCATGGGCCCTTCTTTCTCTGGCCGCTCCGGGAGCCCTGCGGGCTTGGGTTCAAGCCCCCACACACCGCACAGGCCAAGGGCGCATGCGCGACCGCCGGGGCCTAGGGCTGGCCTCGGGGGGCGGGGGGGTCCTCAGTGAAGGCCCCGCCCTCCCTCCAGGCTCTGACCCAGCTGCAGCTCTTCCATCGCCGCCCTTCTGGCCTCGGCTTCAGCTGTCTCCCTCCCCTCCCCCACTCCCACTCAGCTTGCAGGCCGCTTCCCTGCCTTGAAAGCATGGCTCTGGCCCTGAGGGCCACAGACCTACTGGGCTTCAAGCTCAAGGCTCTGCCTGGGCCTGCTGCTTCGGCCTGGGGCTCATTTTTTCCTGGAAAGACAAAGCCATGGCCTCACCCCACGCCTGCACTTTGCCACGGCAGGCAGCCCAGATGTAGGAAAGGCTCTGTGGAGTCAGAAGTGCCGAGACAGGCAGATGGCACCAGAGGGTTTGGGGGCCAGGGCGCAACTGGGCTAGCCCCTCCTCCCGGGAGTCGGGGAGGCCCGGCCTTCCTAGTGCCCAGGCCACGGCTCCGGGGAGAAACCCGCCATGGAGGGCCCGCGGGAGGCCCTCTGCCTGAGGTGGCAGGTGTCACGCCAGGGCCACTGCAAGCCTGGCTCGGCTTGCCTGCTTTCTCCAAAGGAGGCTGGCCGACCAGCCGAACCTGGCACCTGGGCCAGGCCCCTTCCAAGGGGACGAGTTCCAGAGGATAGAGCCCTGGGGGCGGCTGCCAAGTCTCCTGGGGCGTGTGCTGGGCCCCCGTCAGAGGAGGAAGCAGCCTGGTAAACGGTGTGCCAGGCCTGAGATCTGGAGGCCTCCCACAGCCGGGTCCCTGTCCTGCCCAGGCCCCCCGAGGGAGGACGATGGTCGGGCAGTGGCGAGCGGGGTGGGGCTGGCGCCGAGCCTGCCCTTGGATGCCCCGGGGAAGGGCGCCGGGGGATGGGCTGCCCCTGGCCAGGTCTGAGGGACCGACCCAGCTCGGGGCTGTCGGGGGCAGAGAGAGAACCCCCCTCCGCCCTTTCCCTTCAGGTTCTTAGGGCTGGCCAAATCCTTCCCAAGACAGCTTGTCTGGAGAAAATCAGACCCAGCTGAAGAACATGTGTCCATGGGGGAAACCCGGGAAACTGAGTCTCCCCACACAATAGCAGAGATTCTCATCTTGCATCCTCTCCTGAGCTAATGACAAAGGTGGATGTCCCGGGTGGGTGGGCCAGTGGAATGGGAGAGGGGAGGAAGTCTATTGTCATGCAGAGGGACATGGAAAGACTTGTCTGAAGCTTATCCCCTGCACTGGGGTCAGGTCGGGAAGGGACGGCACAGAGGTGAGCAGGAACCAACCGGCCTCTCTGTGGTGGGGCTGGCCCCGGGGCAGGCGTGGGGGTGATGGCTGGAAGTGGGATGGCGCGTGAGTTGGCACCAGCCAGCGGTGGAGGCAGAGACTCAGAGGTCAGGGATCTCTCTCTCTGTCTCTGTCTCTCTCTCTCTCCCTCAGGGAGCTGAGGAGAGTAAGGTGGCGCCCCCTGCCCACCTCGCCTACCTCTCCATGGGCCCTTCTTTCTCTGGCCGCTCCGGGAGCCCTGCGGGCTTGGGTTCAAGCCCCCACACACCGCACAGGCCAAGGGCGCATGCGCGACCGCCGGGGCCTAGGGCTGGCCTCGGGGGGCGGGGGGGTCCTCAGTGAAGGCCCCGCCCTCCCTCCAGGCTCTGACCCAGCTGCAGCTCTTCCATCGCCGCCCTTCTGGCCTCGGCTTCAGCTGTCTCCCTCCCCTCCCCCACTCCCACTCAGCTTGCAGGCCGCTTCCCTGCCTTGAAAGCATGGCTCTGGCCCTGAGGGCCACAGACCTACTGGGCTTCAAGCTCAAGGCTCTGCCTGGGCCTGCTGCTTCGGCCAGGGGCTCATTTTTTCCTGGAAAGACAAAGCCATGGCCTCACCCCACGCCTGCACTTTGCCACGGCAGGCAGCCCAGATGTAGGAAAGGCTCTGTGGAGTCAGAAGTGCCGAGACAGGCAGATGGCACCAGAGGGTTTGGGGGCCAGGGCGCAACTGGGCTAGCCCCTCCTCCCGGGAGTCGGGGAGGCCCGGCCTTCCTAGTGCCCAGGCAACGGCTCCGGGGAGAAACCCGCCACGGAGGGCCCGCGGGAGGCCCTCTGCCTGAGGTGGCAGGTGTCACGCCAGGGCCACTGCAAGCCTGGCTCGGCTTGCCTGCTTTCTCCAAAGGAGGCTGGCCGACCAGCCGAACCTGGCACCTGGGCCAGGCCCCTTCCAAGGGGACGAGTTCCAGAGGATAGAGCCCTGGGGGCGGCTGCCAAGTCTCCTGGGGCGTGTGCTGGGCCCCCGTCAGAGGAGGAAGCAGCCTGGTAAACGGTGTGCCAGGCCTGAGATCTGGAGGCCTCCCACAGCCGGGTCCCTGTCCTGCCCAGGCCCCCCGAGGGAGGACGATGGTCGGGCAGTGGCGAGCGGGGTGGGGCTGGCGCCGAGCCTGCCCTTGGATGCCCCGGGGAAGGGCGCCGGGGGATGGGCTGCCCCTGGCCAGGTCTGAGGGACCGACCCAGCTCGGGGCTGTCGGGGGCAGAGAGAGAACCCCCCTCCGCCCTTTCCCTTCAGGTTCTTAGGGCTGGCCAAATCCTTCCCAAGACAGCTTGTCTGGAGAAAATCAGACCCAGCTGAAGAACATGTGTCCATGGGGGAAACCCGGGCAACTGAGTCTCCCCACACAATAGCAGAGATTCTCATCTTGCATCCTCTCCTGAGCTAATGACAAAGGTGGATGTCCCGGGTGGGTGGGCCTGTGGAATGGGAGAGGGGAGGAAGTCTATTGTCATGCAGAGGGACATGGAAAGACTTGTCTGAAGCTTATCCCCTGCACTGGGGTCAGGTCGGGAAGGGACGGCACAGAGGTGAGCAGGAACCAACCGGCCTCTCTGTGGTGGGGCTGGCCCCGGGGCAGGCGTGGGGGTGATGGCTGGAAGTGGGATGGCGCGTGAGTTGGCACCAGCCAGCGGTGGAGGCAGAGACTCAGAGGTCAGGGATCTCTCTCTCTGTCTCTGTCTCTCTCTCTCTCCCTCAGGGAGCTGAGGAGAGTAAGGTGGCGCCCCCTGCCCACCTCGCCTACCTCTCCATGGGCCCTTCTTTCTCTGGCCGCTCCGGGAGCCCTGCGGGCTTGGGTTCAAGCCCCCACACACCGCACAGGCCAAGGGCGCATGCGCGACCGCCGGGGCCTAGGTCTGGCCTCGGGGGGCGGGGGGGTCCTCAGTGAAGGCCCCGCCCTCCCTCCAGGCTCTGACCCAGCTGCAGCTCTTCCATCGCCGCCCTTCTGGCCTCGGCTTCAGCTGTCTCCCTCCCCTCCCCCACTCCCACTCAGCTTGCAGGCCGCTTCCCTGCCTTGAAAGCATGGCTCTGGCCCTGAGGGCCACAGACCTACTGGGCTTCAAGCTCAAGGCTCTGCCTGGGCCTGCTGCTTCGGCCAGGGGCTCATTTTTTCCTGGAAAGACAAAGCCTTGGCCTCACCCCACGCCTGCACTTTGCCACGGCAGGCAGCCCAGATGTAGGAAAGGCTCTGTGGAGTCAGAAGTGCCGAGACAGGCAGATGGCACCAGAGGGTTTGGGGGCCAGGGCGCAACTGGGCTAGCCCCTCCTCCCGGGAGTCGGGGAGGCCCGGCCTTCCTAGTGCCCAGGCCACGGCTCCGGGGAGAAACCCGCCATGGAGGGCCCGCGGGAGGCCCTCTGCCTGAGGTGGCAGGTGTCACGCCAGGGCCACTGCAAGCCTGGCTCGGCTTGCCTGCTTTCTCCAAAGGAGGCTGGCCGACCAGCCGAACCTGGCACCTGGGCCAGGCCCCTTCCAAGGGGACGAGTTCCAGAGGATAGAGCCCTGGGGGCGGCTGCCAAGTCTCCTGGGGCGTGTGCTGGGCCCCCATCAGAGGAGGAAGCAGCCTGGTAAATGGTGTGCCAGGCCTGAGATCTGGAGGCCTCCCACAGCCGGGTCCCTGTCCTGCCCAGGCCCCCCGAGGGAGGACGATGGTCGGGCAGTGGCGAGCGGGGTGGGGCTGGCGCCGAGCCTGCCCTTGGATGCCCCGGGGAAGGGCGCCGGGGGATGGGCTGCCCCTGGCCAGGTCTGAGGGACCGACCCAGCTCGGGGCTGTCGGGGGCAGAGAGAGAACCCCCCTCCGCCCTTTCCCTTCAGGTTCTTAGGGCTGGCCAAATCCTTCCCAAGACAGCTTGTCTGGAGAAAATCAGACCCAGCTGAAGAACATGTGTCCATGGGGGAAACCCGGGCAACTGAGTCTCCCCACACAATAGCAGAGATTCTCATCTTGCATCCTCTCCTGAGCTAATGACAAAGGTGGATGTCCCGGGTGGGTGGGCCTGTGGAATGGGAGAGGGGAGGAAGTCTATTGTCATGCAGAGGGACATGGAAAGACTTGTCTGAAGCTTATCCCCTGCACTGGGGTCAGGTCGGGAAGGGACGGCACAGAGGTGAGCAGGAACCAACCGGCCTCTCTGTGGTGGGGCTGGCCCCGGGGCAGGCGTGGGGGTGATGGCTGGAAGTGGGATGGCGCGTGAGTTGGCACCAGCCAGCGGTGGAGGCAGAGACTCAGAGGTCAGGGATCTCTCTCTCTGTCTCTGTCTCTGTCTCTCTCCCTCAGGGAGCTGAGGAGAGTAAGGTGGCGCCCCCTGCCCACCTCGCCTACCTCTCCATGGGCCCTTCTTTCTCTGGCCGCTCCGGGAGCCCTGCGGGCTTGGGTTCAAGCCCCCACACACCGCACAGGCCAAGGGCGCATGCGCGACCGCCGGGGCCTAGGGCTGGCCTCGGGGGGCGGGGGGGTCCTCAGTGAAGGCCCCGCCCTCCCTCCAGGCTCTGACCCAGCTGCAGCTCTTCCATCGCCGCCCTTCTGGCCTCGGCTTCAGCTGTCTCCCTCCCCTCCCCCACTCCCACTCAGCTTGCAGGCCGCTTCCCTGCCTTGAAAGCATGGCTCTGGCCCTGAGGGCCACAGACCTACTGGGCTTCAAGCTCAAGGCTCTGCCTGGGCCTGCTGCTTCGGCCAGGGGCTCATTTTGTCCTGGAAAGACAAAGCCATGGCCTCACCCCACGCCTGCACTTTGCCACGGCAGGCAGCCCAGATGTAGGAAAGGCTCTGTGGAGTCAGAAGTGCCGAGACAGGCAGATGGCACCAGAGGGTTTGGGGGCCAGGGCGCAACTGGGCTAGCCCCTCCTCCCGGGAGTCGGGGAGGCCCGGCCTTCCTAGTGCCCAGGCCACGGCTCCGGGGAGAAACCCGCCATGGAGGGCCCGCGGGAGGCCCTCTGCCTGAGGTGGCAGGTGTCACGCCAGGGCCACTGCAAGCCTGGCTCGGCTTGCCTGCTTTCTCCAAAGGAGGCTGGCCGACCAGCCGAACCTGGCACCTGGGCCAGGCCCCTTCCAAGGGGACGAGTTCCAGAGGATAGAGCCCTGGGGGCGGCTGCCAAGTCTCCTGGGGCGTGTGCTGGGCCCCCGTCAGAGGAGGAAGCAGCCTGGTAAACGGTGTGCCAGGCCTGAGATCTGGAGGCCTCCCACAGCCGGGTCCCTGTCCTGCCCAGGCCCCCCGAGGGAGGACGATGGTCGGGCAGTGGCGAGCGGGGTGGGGCTGGCGCCGAGCCTGCCCTTGGATGCCCCGGGGAAGGGCGCCGGGGGATGGGCTGCCCCTGGCCAGGTCTGAGGGACCGACCCAGCTCGGGGCTGTCGGGGGCAGAGAGAGAACCCCCCTCCGCCCTTTCCCTTCAGGTTCTTAGGGCTGGCCAAATCCTTCCCAAGACAGCTTGTCTGGAGAAAATCAGACCCAGCTGAAGAACATGTGTCCATGGGGGAAACCCGGGAAACTGAGTCTCCCCACACAATAGCAGAGATTCTCATCTTGCATCCTCTCCTGAGCTAATGACAAAGGTGGATGTCCCGGGTGGGTGGGCCAGTGGAATGGGAGAGGGGAGGAAGTCTATTGTCATGCAGAGGGACATGGAAAGACTTGTCTGAAGCTTATCCCCTGCACTGGGGTCAGGTCGGGAAGGGACGGCACAGAGGTTAGCAGGAACCAACCGGCCTCTCTGTGGTGGGGCTGGCCCCGGGGCAGGCGTGGGGGTGATGGCTGGAAGTGGGATGGCGCGTGAGTTGGCACCAGCCAGCGGTGGAGGCAGAGACTCAGAGGTCAGGGATCTCTCTCTCTGTCTCTGTCTCTCTCTCTCTCCCTCAGGGAGCTGAGGAGAGTAAGGTGGCGCCCCCTGCCCACCTCGCCTACCTCTCCATGGGCCCTTCTTTCTCTGGCCGCTCCGGGAGCCCTGCGGGCTTGGGTTCAAGCCCCCACACACCGCACAGGCCAAGGGCGCATGCGCGACCGCCGGGGCCTAGGGCTGGCCTCGGGGGGCGGGGGGGTCCTCAGTGAAGGCCCCGCCCTCCCTCCAGGCTCTGACCCAGCTGCAGCTCTTCCATCGCCGCCCTTCTGGCCTCGGCTTCAGCTGTCTCCCTCCCCTCCCCCACTCCCACTCAGCTTGCAGGCCGCTTCCCTGCCTTGAAAGCATGGCTCTGGCCCTGAGGGCCACAGACCTACTGGGCTTCAAGCTCAAGGCTCTGCCTGGGCCTGCTGCTTCGGCCAGGGGCTCATTTTTTCCTGGAAAGACAAAGCCATGGCCTCACCCCACGCCTGCACTTTGCCACGGCAGGCAGCCCAGATGTAGGAAAGGCTCTGTGGAGTCAGAAGTGCCGAGACAGGCAGATGGCACCAGAGGGTTTGGGGGCCAGGGCGCAACTGGGCTAGCCCCTCCTCCCGGGAGTCGGGGAGGCCCGGCCTTCCTAGTGCCCAGGCCACGGCTCCGGGGAGAAACCCGCCACGGAGGGCCCGCGGGAGGCCCTCTGCCTGAGGTGGCAGGTGTCACGCCAGGGCCACTGCAAGCCTGGCTCGGCTTGCCTGCTTTCTCCAAAGGAGGCTGGCCGACCAGCCGAACCTGGCACCTGGGCCAGGCCCCTTCCAAGGGGACGAGTTCCAGAGGATAGAGCCCTGGGGGCGGCTGCCAAGTCTCCTGGGGCGTGTGCTGGGCCCCCGTCAGAGGAGGAAGCAGCCTGGTAAACGGTGTGCCAGGCCTGAGATCTGGAGGCCTCCCACAGCCGGGTCCCTGTCCTGCCCAGGCCCCCCGAGGGAGGACGATGGTCGGGCAGTGGCGAGCGGGGTGGGGCTGGCGCCGAGCCTGCCCTTGGATGCCCCGGGGAAGGGCGCCGGGGGATGGGCTGCCCCTGGCCAGGTCTGAGGGACCGACCCAGCTCGGGGCTGTCGGGGGCAGAGAGAGAACCCCCCTCCGCCCTTTCCCTTCAGGTTCTTAGGGCTGGCCAAATCCTTCCCAAGACAGCTTGTCTGGAGAAAATCAGACCCAGCTGAAGAACATGTGTCCATGGGGGAAACCCGGGAAACTGAGTCTCCCCACACAATAGCAGAGATTCTCATCTTGCATCCTCTCCTGAGCTAATGACAAAGGTGGATGTCCCGGGTGGGTGGGCCTGTGGAATGGGAGAGGGGAGGAAGTCTATTGTCATGCAGAGGGACATGGAAAGACTTGTCTGAAGCTTATCCCCTGCACTGGGGTCAGGTCGGGAAGGGACGGCACAGAGGTGAGCAGGAACCAACCGGCCTCTCTGTGGTGGGGCTGGCCCCGGGGCAGGCGTGGGGGTGATGGCTGGAAGTGGGATGGCGCGTGAGTTGGCACCAGCCAGCGGTGGAGGCAGAGACTCAGAGGTCAGGGATCTCTCTCTCTGTCTCTGTCTCTCTCTCTCTCCCTCAGGGAGCTGAGGAGAGTAAGGTGGCGCCCCCTGCCCACCTCGCCTACCTCTCCATGGGCCCTTCTTTCTCTGGCCGCTCCGGGAGCCCTGCGGGCTTGGGTTCAAGCCCCCACACACCGCACAGGCCAAGGGCGCATGCGCGACCGCCGGGGCCTAGGGCTGGCCTCGGGGGGCGGGGGGGTCCTCAGTGAAGGCCCCCGCCCTCCCTCCAGGCTCTGACCCAGCTGCAGCTCTTCCATCGCCGCCCTTCTGGCCTCGGCTTCAGCTGTCTCCCTCCCCTCCCCCACTCCCACTCAGCTTGCAGGCCGCTTCCCTGCCTTGAAAGCATGGCTCTGGCCCTGAGGGCCACAGACCTACTGGGCTTCAAGCTCAAGGCTCTGCCTGGGCCTGCTGCTTCGGCCAGGGGCTCATTTTGTCCTGGAAAGACAAAGCCATGGCCTCACCCCACGCCTGCACTTTGCCACGGCAGGCAGCCCAGATGTAGGAAAGGCTCTGTGGAGTCAGAAGTGCCGAGACAGGCAGATGGCACCAGAGGGTTTGGGGGCCAGGGCGCAACTGGGCTAGCCCCTCCTCCCGGGAGTCGGGGAGGCCCGGCCTTCCTAGTGCCCAGGCCACGGCTCCGGGGAGAAACCCGCCATGGAGGGCCCGCGGGAGGCCCTCTGCCTGAGGTGGCAGGTGTCACGCCAGGGCCACTGCAAGCCTGGCTCGGCTTGCCTGCTTTCTCCAAAGGAGGCTGGCCGACCAGCCGAACCTGGCACCTGGGCCAGGCCCCTTCCAAGGGGACGAGTTCCAGAGGATAGAGCCCTGGGGGCGGCTGCCAAGTCTCCTGGGGCGTGTGCTGGGCCCCCGTCAGAGGAGGAAGCAGCCTGGTAAACGGTGTGCCAGGCCTGAGATCTGGAGGCCTCCCACAGCCGGGTCCCTGTCCTGCCCAGGCCCCCCGAGGGAGGACGATGGTCGGGCAGTGGCGAGCGGGGTGGGGCTGGCGCCGAGCCTGCCCTTGGATGCCCCGGGGAAGGGCGCCGGGGGATGGGCTGCCCCTGGCCAGGTCTGAGGGACCGACCCAGCTCGGGGCTGTCGGGGGCAGAGAGAGAACCCCCCTCCGCCCTTTCCCTTCAGGTTCTTAGGGCTGGCCAAATCCTTCCCAAGACAGCTTGTCTGGAGAAAATCAGACCCAGCTGAAGAACATGTGTCCATGGGGGAAACCCGGGAAACTGAGTCTCCCCACACAATAGCAGAGATTCTCATCTTGCATCCTCTCCTGAGCTAATGACAAAGGTGGATGTCCCGGGTGGGTGGGCCAGTGGAATGGGAGAGGGGAGGAAGTCTATTGTCATGCAGAGGGACATGGAAAGACTTGTCTGAAGCTTATCCCCTGCACTGGGGTCAGGTCGGGAAGGGACGGCACAGAGGTTAGCAGGAACCAACCGGCCTCTCTGTGGTGGGGCTGGCCCCGGGGCAGGCGTGGGGGTGATGGCTGGAAGTGGGATGGCGCGTGAGTTGGCACCAGCCAGCGGTGGAGGCAGAGACTCAGAGGTCAGGGATCTCTCTCTCTGTCTCTGTCTCTCTCTCTCTCCCTCAGGGAGCTGAGGAGAGTAAGGTGGCGCCCCCTGCCCACCTCGCCTACCTCTCCATGGGCCCTTCTTTCTCTGGCCGCTCCGGGAGCCCTGCGGGCTTGGGTTCAAGCCCCCACACACCGCACAGGCCAAGGGCGCATGCGCGACCGCCGGGGCCTAGGGCTGGCCTCGGGGGGCGGGGGGGTCCTCAGTGAAGGCCCCGCCCTCCCTCCAGGCTCTGACCCAGCTGCAGCTCTTCCATCGCCGCCCTTCTGGCCTCGGCTTCAGCTGTCTCCCTCCCCTCCCCCACTCCCACTCAGCTTGCAGGCCGCTTCCCTGCCTTGAAAGCATGGCTCTGGCCCTGAGGGCCACAGACCTACTGGGCTTCAAGCTCAAGGCTCTGCCTGGGCCTGCTGCTTCGGCCAGGGGCTCATTTTGTCCTGGAAAGACAAAGCCATGGCCTCACCCCACGCCTGCACTTTGCCACGGCAGGCAGCCCAGATGTAGGAAAGGCTCTGTGGAGTCAGAAGTGCCGAGACAGGCAGATGGCACCAGAGGGTTTGGGGGCCAGGGCGCAACTGGGCTAGCCCCTCCTCCCGGGAGTCGGGGAGGCCCGGCCTTCCTAGTGCCCAGGCCACGGCTCCGGGGAGAAACCCGCCATGGAGGGCCCGCGGGAGGCCCTCTGCCTGAGGTGGCAGGTGTCACGCCAGGGCCACTGCAAGCCTGGCTCGGCTTGCCTGCTTTCTCCAAAGGAGGCTGGCCGACCAGCCGAACCTGGCACCTGGGCCAGGCCCCTTCCAAGGGGACGAGTTCCAGAGGATAGAGCCCTGGGGGCGGCTGCCAAGTCTCCTGGGGCGTGTGCTGGGCCCCCGTCAGAGGAGGAAGCAGCCTGGTAAACGGTGTGCCAGGCCTGAGATCTGGAGGCCTCCCACAGCCGGGTCCCTGTCCTGCCCAGGCCCCCCGAGGGAGGACGATGGTCGGGCAGTGGCGAGCGGGGTGGGGCTGGCGCCGAGCCTGCCCTTGGATGCCCCGGGGAAGGGCGCCGGGGGATGGGCTGCCCCTGGCCAGGTCTGAGGGACCGACCCAGCTCGGGGCTGTCGGGGGCAGAGAGAGAACCCCCCTCCGCCCTTTCCCTTCAGGTTCTTAGGGCTGGCCAAATCCTTCCCAAGACAGCTTGTCTGGAGAAAATCAGACCCAGCTGAAGAACATGTGTCCATGGGGGAAACCCGGGAAACTGAGTCTCCCCACACAATAGCAGAGATTCTCATCTTGCATCCTCTCCTGAGCTAATGACAAAGGTGGATGTCCCGGGTGGGTGGGCCAGTGGAATGGGAGAGGGGAGGAAGTCTATTGTCATGCAGAGGGACATGGAAAGACTTGTCTGAAGCTTATCCCCTGCACTGGGGTCAGGTCGGGAAGGGACGGCACAGAGGTTAGCAGGAACCAACCGGCCTCTCTGTGGTGGGGCTGGCCCCGGGGCAGGCGTGGGGGTGATGGCTGGAAGTGGGATGGCGCGTGAGTTGGCACCAGCCAGCGGTGGAGGCAGAGACTCAGAGGTCAGGGATCTCTCTCTCTGTCTCTGTCTCTCTCTCTCTCCCTCAGGGAGCTGAGGAGAGTAAGGTGGCGCCCCCTGCCCACCTCGCCTACCTCTCCATGGGCCCTTCTTTCTCTGGCCGCTCCGGGAGCCCTGCGGGCTTGGGTTCAAGCCCCCACACACCGCACAGGCCAAGGGCGCATGCGCGACCGCCGGGGCCTAGGGCTGGCCTCGGGGGGCGGGGGGGTCCTCAGTGAAGGCCCCGCCCTCCCTCCAGGCTCTGACCCAGCTGCAGCTCTTCCATCGCCGCCCTTCTGGCCTCGGCTTCAGCTGTCTCCCTCCCCTCCCCCACTCCCACTCAGCTTGCAGGCCGCTTCCCTGCCTTGAAAGCATGGCTCTGGCCCTGAGGGCCACAGACCTACTGGGCTTCAAGCTCAAGGCTCTGCCTGGGCCTGCTGCTTCGGCCAGGGGCTCATTTTTTCCTGGAAAGACAAAGCCATGGCCTCACCCCACGCCTGCACTTTGCCACGGCAGGCAGCCCAGATGTAGGAAAGGCTCTGTGGAGTCAGAAGTGCCGAGACAGGCAGATGGCACCAGAGGGTTTGGGGGCCAGGGCGCAACTGGGCTAGCCCCTCCTCCCGGGAGTCGGGGAGGCCCGGCCTTCCTAGTGCCCAGGCCACGGCTCCGGGGAGAAACCCGCCACGGAGGGCCCGCGGGAGGCCCTCTGCCTGAGGTGGCAGGTGTCACGCCAGGGCCACTGCAAGCCTGGCTCGGCTTGCCTGCTTTCTCCAAAGGAGGCTGGCCGACCAGCCGAACCTGGCACCTGGGCCAGGCCCCTTCCAAGGGGACGAGTTCCAGAGGATAGAGCCCTGGGGGCGGCTGCCAAGTCTCCTGGGGCGTGTGCTGGGCCCCCGTCAGAGGAGGAAGCAGCCTGGTAAACGGTGTGCCAGGCCTGAGATCTGGAGGCCTCCCACAGCCGGGTCCCTGTCCTGCCCAGGCCCCCCGAGGGAGGACGATGGTCGGGCAGTGGCGAGCGGGGTGGGGCTGGCGCCGAGCCTGCCCTTGGATGCCCCGGGGAAGGGCGCCGGGGGATGGGCTGCCCCTGGCCAGGTCTGAGGGACCGACCCAGCTCGGGGCTGTCGGGGGCAGAGAGAGAACCCCCCTCCGCCCTTTCCCTTCAGGTTCTTAGGGCTGGCCAAATCCTTCCCAAGACAGCTTGTCTGGAGAAAATCAGACCCAGCTGAAGAACATGTGTCCATGGGGGAAACCCGGGCAACTGAGTCTCCCCACACAATAGCAGAGATTCTCATCTTGCATCCTCTCCTGAGCTAATGACAAAGGTGGATGTCCCGGGTGGGTGGGCCTGTGGAATGGGAGAGGGGAGGAAGTCTATTGTCATGCAGAGGGACATGGAAAGACTTGTCTGAAGCTTATCCCCTGCACTGGGGTCAGGTCGGGAAGGGACGGCACAGAGGTGAGCAGGAACCAACCGGCCTCTCTGTGGTGGGGCTGGCCCCGGGGCAGGCGTGGGGGTGATGGCTGGAAGTGGGATGGCGCGTGAGTTGGCACCAGCCAGCGGTGGAGGCAGAGACTCAGAGGTCAGGGATCTCTCTCTCTGTCTCTGTCTCTCTCTCTCTCCCTCAGGGAGCTGAGGAGAGTAAGGTGGCGCCCCCTGCCCACCTCGCCTACCTCTCCATGGGCCCTTCTTTCTCTGGCCGCTCCGGGAGCCCTGCGGGCTTGGGTTCAAGCCCCCACACACCGCACAGGCCAAGGGCGCATGCGCGACCGCCGGGGCCTAGGGCTGGCCTCGGGGGGGCGGGGGGGTCCTCAGTGAAGGCCCCGCCCTCCCTCCAGGCTCTGACCCAGCTGCAGCTCTTCCATCGCCGCCCTTCTGGACTGGGCTTCAGCTGTCTCCCTCCCCTCCCCCACTCCCACTCAGCTTGCAGGCCGCTTCCCTGCCTTGAAAGCATGGCTCTGGCCCTGAGGGCCACAGACCTACTGGGCTTCAAGCTCAAGGCTCTGCCTGGGCCTGCTGCTTCGGCCAGGGGCTCATTTTTTCCTGGAAAGACAAAGCCTTGGCCTCACCCCACGCCTGCACTTTGCCACGGCAGGCAGCCCAGATGTAGGTAAGGCTCTGTGGAGTCAGAAGTGCCGAGACAGGCAGATGGCACCAGAGGGTTTGGGGGCCAGGGCGCAACTGGGCTAGCCCCTCCTCCCGGGAGTCGGGGAGGCCCGGCCTTCCTAGTGCCCAGGCCACGGCTCCGGGGAGAAACCCGCCATGGAGGGCCCGCGGGAGGCCCTCTGCCTGAGGTGGCAGGTGTCACGCCAGGGCCACTGCAAGCCTGGCTCGGCTTGCCTGCTTTCTCCAAAGGAGGCTGGCCGACCAGCCGAACCTGGCACCTGGGCCAGGCCCCTTCCAAGGGGACGAGTTCCAGAGGATAGAGCCCTGGGGGCGGCTGCCAAGTCTCCTGGGGCGTGTGCTGGGCCCCCGTCAGAGGAGGAAGCAGCCTGGTAAACGGTGTGCCAGGCCTGAGATCTGGAGGCCTCCCACAGCCGGGTCCCTGTCCTGCCCAGGCCCCCCGAGGGAGGACGATGGTCGGGCAGTGGCGAGCGGGGTGGGGCTGGCGCCGAGCCTGCCCTTGGATGCCCCGGGGAAGGGCGCCGGGGGATGGGCTGCCCCTGGCCAGGTCTGAGGGACCGACCCAGCTCGGGGCTGTCGGGGGCAGAGAGAGAACCCCCCTCCGCCCTTTCCCTTCAGGTTCTTAGGGCTGGCCAAATCCTTCCCAAGACAGCTTGTCTGGAGAAAATCAGACCCAGCTGAAGAACATGTGTCCATGGGGGAAACCCGGGAAACTGAGTCTCCCCACACAATAGCAGAGATTCTCATCTTGCATCCTCTCCTGAGCTAATGACAAAGGTGGATGTCCCGGGTGGGTGGGCCTGTGGAATGGGAGAGGGGAGGAAGTCTATTGTCATGCAGAGGGACATGGAAAGACTTGTCTGAAGCTTATCCCCTGCACTGGGGTCAGGTCGGGAAGGGACGGCACAGAGGTGAGCAGGAACCAACCGGCCTCTCTGTGGTGGGGCTGGCCCCGGGGCAGGCGTGGGGGTGATGGCTGGAAGTGGGATGGCGCGTGAGTTGGCACCAGCCAGCGGTGGAGGCAGAGACTCAGAGGTCAGGGATCTCTCTCTCTGTCTCTGTCTCTCTCTCTCTCCCTCAGGGAGCTGAGGAGAGTAAGGTGGCGCCCCCTGCCCACCTCGCCTACCTCTCCATGGGCCCTTCTTTCTCTGGCCGCTCCGGGAGCCCTGCGGGGTGGGTTCAAGCCCCCACACACCGCACAGGCCAAGGGCGCATGCGCGAACGCCGGGGCCTAGGGCTGGCCTCGGGGGGGCGGGGGGGTCCTCAGTGAAGGCCCCGCCCTCCCTCCAGGCTCTGACCCAGCTGCAGCTCTTCCATCGCCGCCCTTCTGGACTCGGCTTCAGCTGTCTCCCTCCCCTCCCCCACTCCCACTCAGCTTGCAGGCCGCTTCCCTGCCTTGAAAGCATGGCTCTGGCCCTGAGGGCCACAGACCTACTGGGCTTCAAGCTCAAGGCTCTGCCTGGGCCTGCTGCTTCGGCCAGGGGCTCATTTTTTCCTGGAAAGACAAAGCCTTGGCCTCACCCCACGCCTGCACTTTGCCACGGCAGGCAGCCCAGATGTAGGTAAGGCTCTGTGGAGTCAGAAGTGCCGAGACAGGCAGATGGCACCAGAGGGTTTGGGGGCCAGGGCGCAACTGGGCTAGCCCCTCCTCCCGGGAGTCGGGGAGGCCCGGCCTTCCTAGTGCCCAGGCCACGGCTCCGGGGAGAAACCCGCCATGGAGGGCCCGCGGGAGGCCCTCTGCCTGAGGTGGCAGGTGTCACGCCAGGGCCACTGCAAGCCTGGCTCGGCTTGCCTGCTTTCTCCAAAGGAGGCTGGCCGACCAGCCGAACCTGGCACCTGGGCCAGGCCCCTTCCAAGGGGACGAGTTCCAGAGGATAGAGCCCTGGGGGCGGCTGCCAAGTCTCCTGGGGCGTGTGCTGGGCCCCCGTCAGAGGAGGAAGCAGCCTGGTAAACGGTGTGCCAGGCCTGAGATCTGGAGGCCTCCCACAGCCGGGTCCCTGTCCTGCCCAGGCCCCCCGAGGGAGGACGATGGTCGGGCAGTGGCGAGCGGGGTGGGGCTGGCGCCGAGCCTGCCCTTGGATGCCCCGGGGAAGGGCGCAGGGTGATGGGCTGCCCCTGGCCAGGTCTGAGGGACCGACCCAGCTCGGGGCTGTCGGGGGCAGAGAGAGAACCCCCCTCCGCCCTTTCCCTTCAGGTTCTTAGGGCTGGCCAAATCCTTCCCAAGACAGCTTGTCTGGAGAAAATCAGACCCAGCTGAAGAACATGTGTCCATGGGGGAAACCCGGGAAACTGAGTCTCCCCACACAATAGCAGAGATTCTCATCTTGCATCCTCTCCTGAGCTAATGACAAAGGTGGATGTCCCGGGTGGGTGGGCCTGTGGAATGGGAGAGGGGAGGAAGTCTATTGTCATGCAGAGGGACATGGAAAGACTTGTCTGAAGCTTATCCCCTGCACTGGGGTCAGGTCGGGAAGGGACGGCACAGAGGTGAGCAGGAACCAACCGGCCTCTCTGTGGTGGGGCTGGCCCCGGGGCAGGCTTGGGGGTGATGGCTGGAAGTGGGATGGCGCGTGAGTTGGCACCAGCCAGCGGTGGAGGCAGAGACTCAGAGGTCAGGGATCTCTCTCTCTGTCTCTGTCTCTCTCTCTCTCCCTCAGGGAGCTGAGGAGAGTAAGGTGGCGCCCCCTGCCCACCTCGCCTACCTCTCCATGGGCCCTTCTTTCTCTGGCCGCTCCGGGAGCCCTGCGGGCTTGGGTTCAAGCCCCCACACACCGCACAGGCCAAGGGCGCATGCGCGACCGCCGGGGCCTAGGGCTGGCCTCGGGGGGCGGGGGGGTCCTCAGTGAAGGCCCCGCCCTCCCTCCAGGCTCTGACCCAGCTGCAGCTCTTCCATCGCCGCCCTTCTGGCCTCGGCTTCAGCTGTCTCCCTCCCCTCCCCCACTCCCACTCAGCTTGCAGGCCGCTTCCCTGCCTTGAAAGCATGGCTCTGGCCCTGAGGGCCACAGACCTACTGGGTTTCAAGCTCAAGGCTCTGCCTGGGCCTGCTGCTTCGGCCAGGGGCTCATTTTTTCCTGGAAAGACAATGCCTTGGCCTCACCCCACGCCTGCACTTTGCCACGGCAGGCAGCCCAGATGTAGGAAAGGCTCTGTGGAGTCAGAAGTGCCGAGACAGGCAGATGGCACCAGAGGGTTTGGGGGCCAGGGCGCAACTGGGCTAGCCCCTCCTCCCGGGAGTCGGGGAGGCCCGGCCTTCCTAGTGCCCAGGCCACGGCTCCGGGGAGAAACCCGCCACGGAGGGCCCGCGGGAGGCCCTCTGCCTGAGGTGGCAGGTGTCACGCCAGGGCCACTGCAAGCCTGGCTCGGCTTGCCTGCTTTCTCCAAAGGAGGCTGGCCGACCA